>NC_059333.1:47439000-47752000 GCF_018350155.1 Leopardus geoffroyi | reverse complement strand
TTATACAGCAATATGAAAACCTCAAATGACCGGTTTCTCCGACAATGTGGGTATTCTTCAACCTGTTACTTTATATTTTTTTCTGAAGTGCTCAGTGGAAAACATTCTAAAACATCCTCAGTAGTCTTCTCCATATTTTTCACTGGGGAAACCACACGTGGCAGTAAGCAGCATATACAGAGAAAGACTGTTCCCTCCAGGTCTACACCAAATCAGTCAGCCCATGCTGCCTCTGAATACCCAAGTAGACAAGTCTAAGAGCATCTGATCCCAGCAAAGAAAATACATGTTCACACTCAAGGAATGAAGAATAGGGGTAAGATGAGCAGATCACTGGAGAGGCTTTGGGAAGGTCACTATTAGCATCCATTGGGATATGCTGGCATTTCACTGAATAATGCACATTCACAACATTATTCTTTTCCAGAAAGGGAGAAGAGCTGTGGTATAGATCTATAAATAAAAGAGAAATGGAAAATAATGGCTAATCCCAAATACAGTGGAGCAGCAGATAATGAAAAAGAGCTATGAATATTAGAGACAACTAACACAAAGAGGTCTAATAGAAGTTTTCCAAAAAATTACCTATGCCCTAAAATGGTGGTTCTCCCTAAAGATGATTTTTGTCCCCAGGGTTTTTGCAATGTTGGGAGATAGTTTGGTTGTGACACCGGAATTGGGGGTTCCTGGGTTACTTCTGGCATTCACTAGGAAGAGGCCAGGGATGCTGCTAAACATCCTACAATGCACAGGACAGCCCCAAAACAAAAAATTATTCAGCACCAAACGTCAATGGTGTCAAGGCTGAGAATCTCTGGCCTAAAATGACAATCAACATGGCTAACCATGTGCACGGCTGAAAAGATGCATGAATGGCCTGAAACAGTAAACAGATTATGTAATTATATCTTTCCTTCTAGTGTTCACTCTGACTCTGTCTCATAGGTGACCCCTACTTTAGGCCAGCCCATTGTGGCTGAGGTGCTCTTCTGTGTTGCTTCACCTTCAGTTTCCCACTTCTAATAGTAATTGATACGTCCTGTGCCAGGTAATAAATATGTTAGGAGCTTTAATGTGGATTGTTTGGCCTAATCCTTAGAACAGCCCTATTATAAGGGAGTCGCCAGTATTATCCCCATTCTACAAATGGAGACAGTGAGACCCATAGAGGTTAAAACTGCTCGCTCAGTCACACTAGGTAGAAGTGGGGAAGCCATGACTCAACTCTGAAAATTGATATCCAGGATCTGAATTTCTCCCCTAGCACTACCCTACCTCCTATAGTGTTTTATTGCCTTTTTTCCATTGGTGCTGCAGTGAGTGTACTTACATCCTGTCCATTTATCCTGCCTGCCCCTTGCCACTCATATGCCTGCAGTGTTTTCTGCCATCTACTGCTGAGTCAGTACGGGATGGGCAGTAGGGAGAACATCAGCCCTTTCCCTAAGAAGCTACCTTGGGGCAAATGGATAAGATACAGAAGAACACAAATCCACAAATTACAGAGCACAAAATCAACTAGAGAAAGGAGGAGGAAGGAATGGAAAGAATGATAAACTATTAAAGTGTTGGGAACCTGGGGACAAGCCCATTACCACCACCATCACCAACTCAGAGAGACAGCTCCGCATGCTCTGTCCCAAGGCAAGGCGCTCTCAGGAATGAATACAGGAGCACACTCTGACAATCCAAGACATCACATGCTGGGTATCTTTCTGAATGCTTCTCCCTAGAGAGAGACAAGGCAGTAAGGGAAAGAAAGGCATCATAACTGTGATTGGCCCAAGTAGACCTTAAAAAATCAGGGAGATGTCCACCTAAAACTCCCAGTCAGCCAAGGACCTGAAGCCTCAATCTGATGAAAGACAGGCTAGGGTTTTTTTGTTTTGTTTTGTTTTGTTTTTGGCATAGTAGCATTCAAAAAGAAAGTCTGGAAAAAAGAAAATGTTAAAATGTTCATATGAAAGATCTTTTTCAAATAATTAAAAACCTCATTCAGAGTGTGTGAGAGGCTAAAAACACAAAAGAAGAGTAGGCTCTTTAGCATAGCAGTGTATTCACAGTAATTTTTTTTTTAACTCCTCCTTTGTAGCTATAATATATTCAAAACAAGCCAAAAAAAAAAAAAACCCATCTGAGTGAGTGGGGAAAAAATCTATTTGAGTAGATATTTTTTAACATGAATAATTAAAATGGGGGATGGAGAGGCATAAGCTTAGTGGTAATGAACATCCATCATCCTATGGTTCTTTCTAGAAAGCTCCTTAACTGACTATAGTACTGAAGAGATAACACATAATTCAAGCTTTAAGTAATTATCCTAGATTTACATGTACTATTCTTATTGTCACTTCTGTATCAGTTCCTGTTTCCTTTCCTAGGCCTTAACTGTGCACCTTTTCCAGTTTCCACTTAGCCCTTTGATCAGTAATGGAGAGTCTCTTCTAGCCCAGATTCCATGGTCTTATAATGAAAATATTCTCCTTGTAGCCTTACTCCCCAAACTCTGTGCCTGTGAGCTCTCAGAGTGGTCTTTTTCTGGTTCTAAAACCACACTTTTCAGCAGTTTTTCTTCCCAGGAGACCCTTAGTCTCAGTTTGTTTTCTTTTTTTCCATTCAGTTGTTTTTTGTTTTGCTTTTAAGAAAGAGATGTGCCCCAACCCCTGTCCTTCTGTTCAATTTGAGGGTTTTTATAGGCTCCTGTAAGGATCCTATTTTTATGCTAAAAGTTTCCAAGCTCCTCAAAATTAATAGTTCATTGACTATTTGCGTATCTTATAATTTCACTTCCCCTAATCCCTGGGGACCCAAACAAAATTGTTCAGATAATGAAAAGTCCTAATTCAAGGTGCCCCATTTTTATAATATATTCCTTCTGACACCAACCAAAACCTCCTCTGTCACTTCATGCCCCAATTCTTGTTTCACAGTGAAGGAAAAGTAGTAACTCAGCTTGCCGGATATGGACCCATTTATGGTGTGTCTAAATGATCTCAGTGATGATGACAGGATCTTCAATAACAAGGACATAAAGCAGACACAGATGTACACTCATATTCATCTAGCAGATGCCAAAAAAAGTGTTACTGTTCTTCTAGATCTTGCTGACCAAGTCAAATGAATTGAGCATTACATTATGACTATGGTATGCTGTAGCTGTAATTTTAAAAAACCTTTGACTTGTGAGAGAAATAAAAGGAAGCAGCACACATTGAATAAAAAAGACTGGTCATAGCTATTTTTATGAGTGCTCCTAAAAATCAGACTAAACAGTGAAAAGTCCCATTGAATAAGGGAGTAGAGCAAAAAAACACTAATTATAGGCCTGATCATCAAGAACTATCTCAAACTAAGGAAACTTTCCAAAAATTGCTTGTAATTACTCTGCAAACTGCTTAGAGTTCTGTGGTTATTTAACTATGAATGTACCTGCTATCAATGTAGTGCAACAATTAGAATTATATATTAGATAAGAATTGCTAAAAGATATGGTGGAATATAATAACCACACTATCAAAGTCTAGCCATGAGAAGAGATATGAAAATGAATAAAGCAGTGTGATGTATGTAGTTTCTGCTTAGTGATTAACATTTTAAATCAGGAAGAAAAAGTAATGTATTAACTAGCTCTGGAAGAATAAAAGCAAATGTAGAAATTGAGGCCCTTCAAAATGAAGTTTCACACTTAGAATGAGAGATATAATATTTCATGTATCTTAAGAACAAACAATTTGGTATGATCGCACTATGTACTTGTTGATGGGAAACTATTATAAGTTATGATCAGAGCTATGCAAGTATATAGGCTGGTTTTGACAGAAAAAGGTAAACTGACAAATACCAAGCACAGTATCTTGTACATGGTAGGTGTTCGCTGTAACTGCTTCAAAAAATATGAAATGAATCAAATGTCAGCTTCAAAAAATATGAAATGAATCAAATGCACAGCACTGTGGATGGATGCATTTTAAAAATGAGGCAGCTTTGTGGTTTCCATGACCTTATTTCAAATTATGGTTTCAAATAAGACACAGTGTCTAATGGAGACAGTTTTGTCATTTAGGATTTTTCTGAGAACTGGAAGACAGGTATTAAAGGCAGAGAATCTTCCACCTTTCTGAGATAGGGAACAAAAACTAGTTTTATTAATGATGGAAACACTGGAGCAGTGACTAGGTCAGTGGATGAAGCTGCTTTGGATGAAGCAGAGGGCTCACTCAGTGATGGCGTGCAGAAGGTGATAGCCCAAACTAAAGACTTTTTCAGAGAAGGACATATTTGTCATTTATGCTTCAGACTGTCTATCCTTGAGAGAAGTGGTTCTCAAAGTGTAGTCCCTTTCAAGAGCTCTGCAAGTTCAAAGTTATTTTCATAGTAACACTATCTTTTTCACTCTCATTCTCTTAAAACTATACATGGAGTTTTCCAGAGGCTACATGAGGTGTTGTGATGTCACTGCTCTGACAAAGCCAGACATTGGAATTTGCAGAAACAGGAAACAATGCAAATCTTCCCACTTAGTTTTTTGGTTTGAAAAAGTTATTTTTCACACAATGTGTTGATATACAATGGCTTATTATTTTTAATAAATACATAAACATTTAAAAATTTTTGTCTTGAGTTTCTAATATGGTAAATACTGATAGATATAAATATAATAAAAAGCTCTTTAGAATCCTCAATAATTTTTAAGAGTATAAATGAGTCATCAGACCAAAAAGTTTGAGAATCAGTGCTCTAGAATCTTCACTGAATTGCATTGGAACTATCTGCTCATTCTTTCCCAAAAGCCTACGGATGCTTTAAGAACAGGAACGCTCCCCCTGTTCATCTCAGTATAGCCCCAGTACTAAGTAATTCTTTTGTTGTTTGCAAATTAAATGAACAAGTCTTGCCATATTCATAACAACAAAAACTTAGATTCAGGATCCATATAATAGACACAGTGGAGTAGGTGTCTCCTAAAAATGACAGATGAGAAGGTAAGCTGACTCTGAAGTTCCCTACATACAGATTGATTTCTACAGCTAAGAGAAACAACACAGTGCATTAATGGTTTGTGGAATTGGTTTTACTGCTTGATAATCACCCTACATTTATTTATATGGGCTAGGTGTCAAAAAAAGTGGAAAAAAATCTGGAAAAGTAGAAACATAATTGATGTATTAGGGTGGTCAGATTATAGATGAATATTCCTTTTCAATTTCATTTGCTGTTGATTAATGTTACTTGTGTAATGAACATATTTGTCCAATAGAGCTCTGGACTGTAAGGAAAAAAATAAAAGAATCACTCCTTTGTTTGCAGAGATGAAATAACCAAAAGAGAGTAAGGGCCTAGGATGTGGACATTTACCACCAATCTCCCTTCTCAAACAAGCAAGCACATATAATTTAATGCAGGAATCTGAAGAAAGAAAAAGAAATATTGCAACAGTCTTGATTCTTTCAAAAATCCAACAATGTACTTGGAGAACACCAATGGGAAAGCCATTTACACCTCATTTTTTAAAAATACTTAAAACTGTGTACATAGTAAACATGAGAGCATCTTCTTTTAAAGCTGAATAAAATTATTCAGGTCAGTGCTACAGTATTTTCCACAGGAAGGCATATTTGTTCATTCCTTCAAAAAACATTCATTTTGGTAAACAAATAAAAAAACATTTGATACTCTCCACATGTAAGGGTATGTAGTAGACATATTTGTAGAAGAAACAAATGAGTCAGACATGTGCCCGATTCTTAAGAAGCTTGTATTTTAGTGGGGTTGATTGTAATGCACATAAATAAGACATAATCAAAAGTGGTGAAAATTATGAATTACTATGGGTATGACTGGCATTAGAACATTTAGACGAACCATCTGTTTCATATGTGTTATATGATGAATATTACTAACTGTCTCACAAAGAGGAGATAAAATATAGTCACACATGTGTGCTGACATATGTATGTGTAAATAAAAACTAAAAAGACCCTCTGAATGTATAATTTGTAGTAAAGAACCAGCTTCATGGTTAGTACCAAAGAACATTCAAGATGACAGATGTGATATTTTTGAAAAAACAAGGAATTAGTATTGCACATAATAGTGATAAACCACAGTAAGTTACAACAATTCTAAGCCATAATAGAAACTCTAAATAAAAAGCTGTAACAAGACACTGCTTTAAGCCAGTTTGGATTTAACTACCTCAGTTTGTGTCCATGAAACCAGCTTCCACAACCTGTTTTTATTGGACAGGATTCAGTGTATAATCCTATAATCCTGTGCTATCAGTACTTGAACATGAATATGAGTACTCTCCAAGATGGCAGTCTTCAGACTGGGGTACACATACCCCTGAGGGTACACAAAAAATTTCCAGAGTTATAAGCATGGAAAACATTAAAGGAATCAATGTCTACATCCGCAATCCACACATATATGCTTTCTAAAACCGATCTACCAGAAAAAGGGCTTGCACTGAGTTCTCCAGCAATCCTTTCAAAACAGTCTTCTAATTTAACAAAATTTTACCAAATGCATCTTCCTGGGCTGGAAAATTCTCTGGGACACAGAACAAAGGTACAACTATAGAAAGACACCCGAGAGAGTCCTATGAGCGCAGAGCAGCAAGAACTTCAGAACCACTGGCGGAAGCAGTGCTTGTGTCTTCGTCTGGGAACAACTCGGGGCAAGCTGCTATGCCTCATCTCTTTTAGAAGTGAAATGGTTGCCAAAGAGATGGATATTTACACATTTACCTAAGTTGAAAAATGAAGTCAGACTTTTCTTGAATGTCTGATTTGGGTGACTGGTTTGGCAATGGGGAGTTTTAGATTATATGGCAAATGTTAATATATATCGTTTGCGGTTATTTAAACCTTGAGTAAGAATTTTTGGATGGCAGCTTTAAAATGTGTGAAGAGGTACTTAGTTTTTAAAAATCCTTTTTTTTTTATTTTTTTAAGTTTATTTATTTATTTTGAGAAAGACAGAGACAGTGCGAGTGGGAGAGGGGCACAGAGAGAGGGAGAAAGAGAGTCCCAAGCAAGCTCTGCACTGCCAGCACAGAGCCCAATGCAAGGCTCGAACCCATGCAGCTGTGAGACCATGACCTGAGCTAAAACCAAGAGTCAGACACTTAACTGACTGAGCCACCCAGGCGCCCCTGTTTTTGTTTTTGTTTTTTTAAGTTTATTCATTTTGAGAGAATGCAGAAGCACGGGAGGGTCACAGAGTGAGGAGAGAGAGAGAGAATCCCAAGCAGGCTCCGCACTGCACTGTCAGCACAGAGCCCAGCATGGGGCTTGATCTCACGAACCACAAGATCATGACCTGAGCTGGAATCAAGACTCAGACACTTAACTGACTGAGCCACCCAGGTGCTCCTAAAAATCCTTTTCGAACTATTAGATTATTGGATTAGAAAGATGAACTAGGAAATAATCCCATTTATAATAGCAAGAAAATGAATAAAATACTTAGAAATAAATTTAACCAAGGAAGATCTACACAGTGAAAACTGTGAAACACTAATGAAATAAACTGAGGAAGACACAAATAAATGGAAAGATATTCAATGTTCAGATTGTAACAATTAATATTACTTTTCAAAACAACCTATAAATTCAATGTAATCCCTATCAAAATCCTAATGGCATTTTTCATAGAAATACAAAAAGCAGTCCTAAAATGTATATGTAAGCACAAAAACCCCTGACTATCCAAAACAATCTTGAGAAAGAACAAAGCGGGGGGGCATCATGATCCTTGATTTCACACTATATTACAAAGCTGTAGTAGTCAAAACAGTATGGTATTTGCATAAAAAACAGACACATAGACCAGTGGAACAAAAAAGAGAGCCCAGCGGGAGGTGGGTGGGGTGGACATCCTAATATGTCCAATTAATTTTCAACAAAGGAGCCAAGAATATACAGTAGGAAAGGATAGTCTCTTCAGTAAATGGTTCTGGGAAAACTGAATATACACATGAAAAAGAATAAACTGGATCACTATTTTACACACAAAAATCAACTGGGAATGGATTAAAGATTTGAACATAAGACCTGAAACTACAAAACTCCTAGAAGAACATATAGGGGTTAAGCTCCTCAGTATTTGTCTTAACAATGTCTTTTTGGACTTTATGTCAATAGCAAAGGAGTTGAAAGACCTGTACTCCAAAATTATATAACATTAATGAAAGAAATAGAAGATGATACAAAAAATGGAAAGATATTTCATGCTTTATGGATTAGAAGAACAAATATTGTTAAAATGTCCATACTACTCAAAGCAATCTACAGATTTAATGCAATACCTATCAAACAACATTTTTCACAGAACTAGAACAAATAATACTAAAATTTGTATGGAACCACAAAAGGCCCTGAAAAGCCAAAGCAGTCTGGAGAAAGAACAACAGAGCTGGAGGTATCACAATCCCAGATTCCAAGATATACTACAAACCTGTAGTAATCAAAACAGTATGATACATACACAAAAATAGACATGCAGATCAGTGGAACAGAATAGACCAGAAATAAACCCAGGCTTATATGGTCAATTAATCTGTGACAAATGAAGCAACAATATACAATGGGGGAAAGACAGTTTCTTCAATAAATGGTGCTAGGAAAAGTGGATAGCTACATGCAAAAGAATGAAACTGGACTGCTTTCTTATACCATACACAAAAATAAACAAAATGGATTAAAGACCTAAATGTAAGCCATGAAACCACAAAACTCCTAGAAGAAAACATAGGCAGTAATTTCTTTAACATCAGCCATGAAACATTTTTCTAGATAGTCTCCACAGGCAAGGGAAACAAAAGCAAAAATAAACAATGAAACTCCATCAAACTGAAAACCTTTTTTCTACATAGCAAGGAAACTATCAACAAAACGAAAAGGTAATCTATGGAATGGGAGAAGAGACTTGCAAATGATATATGCATTCAATAAGGGATTAATATCCAAAATATATAAGGAACTCCTAAAACTCAATAGCAAAAAAACAAAAAAACAAAAAAACAAATAAATTAAAAAATGGACAAGGAACCTGAATAGACATTTTTCCAAAGAAGACATACATAGAGGCGTCTGGTTGGCTCAGTCACTTAAGCATCTGACTTCGGCTCAGGTCATGATCTCCACAGTCTGTGGGTTCAAGCCCCACATTGGGCGCTGTGCTCACAGCTCAGAGCCTGAAGCCTGCTTTGGATTCCATATGTCCCTCTCTCTCTGTCCCTCCCTCTCTGTCCCTCCCCTGCTTGTGCTCTGTCTCTCTCTCTCTTAAAAATAAAAAATAAACATTAAAAATATCTTAAACAAACAAAAACAAAGAAGACACACATATGGCTAACGGGTACATGAAAAAGGTACTTGATATTGCTAGTCATCAGGAAAATGAAATGCAAAGGAAAACCACGATGAAATCTCACACCTGTTAGGATGTCTACTATCAAAAAGACAAGCGATAACAAATGCTGGCAAACATGTGAAGAAAAGGGAACTCCTGTACACTGTTGGTGGGAATGTAAACGGGTACAGTCACTATGCAACATAATATAGAGGTTCTTCAGAAAATTTTTTAAAAACTACCACATGATCTAGCAATCCCATTTCTGGGTATATGCCCAAAGGTAATGAAATCACTATCTTGAAGAGATATCCGAACTCTCATGTTCACTGCAGCATTATTCACAATAGTCAAGGTATGGAAACAACCTAAGTGTCTGACAACAGATGAATGGATAAAGAAAATGTGATGTGATATATATGATGGAATATTATTCAGCCTTAAAAAAGAAGGAAATCCTGGTGTTTGCAAAAACATAGATGAACCTGGAGGGCATTACAGTAAATGAAATAAGCCAGACCATTTATATGTGGAGTCTTAAAAAAATAAAAAGTTGAATTTTATAAACAGAAAGTAGAGTGGAGACTGCTAGGGGTTGGGAGTGGGAGGTGGGAGCAGGAAACAGGAAGAAGTAAAAGGGTACAGATTTTTAGTTATAAAGATGAAATAAGATCTGTGGATCTAATATATACCATGGTGACTACAGTTGATAATACTGTATATTTGCTAAGCAAGTAGAACTTCAGCATTCTCACACACACAAAAGGTGAATATGTGAGGTGATGGACATGTTAACTTGGTGGGAGTCCTTTCACAATGTATATATACCAAATCATCAGGTCATATAGTTTATATATCTTACAGTTTTATTTGTTAATTATACCTCAAAACAAGGTGAAAAAAGGTAGATGATATTTGCTAAGGGAAGTGCTATGACTATTCTTTATATGAACAAACTAGTTGTACATAATAAAAAATTATTTTAGGAGACAGAAGAGTAAACATTTAAAAACCACTGCTCTATGAGATATGAACTAAAAAGAATACAAGCACAATGACAAAGAGAATTTTTCCTCAGGTTAATAGTTTCTCCAACACACAGAATTTTTTTGGGAAAGACACTGTATGTGGAGCAGGTTGAGGTAATAAGTCTGTGTTCTTTGTTGGAGAGGCAATGTGATACTGGGCTTTGCACCTTCCTGACCTATCTCAGCTTAAATTTTCATTGCTGTAAAACAGAGATAATAATCCCAAACCCTATAAGCTTACCATGAGAATTAGAACCAACAGATGCATAGACTTATTTCAGTGCTTGGCAGAACCTCATTGGCACTAAATAAAGAATGGTAGCTACTATACAGTCTCCTGTTTTTTAAGTCTTTGGGCTGGGTGAGGAGAATCACAAATTGGAACTGAAATTATTTACTGCCTTCTTTAGGTAAAAACTGAGCTACTGAACCACCACCTATGATATGTATATTGAGTCATTTTTTCTAGTAGTTTGGATGATATTCAGCGATTTTAGTCATGGTCTCCTACCTGGGGAAAAAAATGGATGGCCTTGTAGGTCAGGAATATAGGCAATGTTCACAGATTGGGGTATGATCAATAACAAACAACTGGCTGAGTTAATATTCATCAGAGTACCATTTCTGCAAAACATCTAACGTGTAAATAGTAAAGCCTTCCTACCCATAGTCAATCCTGGCATCACCTGGGAGCTTCATATAATGCAAAATTTGAGGCCTATCCCCATCTACTAAATGGGAAGCTGCAATTTAACAAAATTCTTAGGTGATTCACATGCATCTTAAACTATGACAAGCACTGGTAAAGAACAGGCCATTTGCAGGGAAGATATAATCACCAGGTATATATATATCTCAGGTGGGAACTTTCTGTTGCACCTGCTTAATTAAAGCTGAGTAAGGTGGAATGATGGCGAATCTAACTCTAATGACAGACTGACATATATAAATGTCCATAAGGACACACATTCACTGATAACTGGTTCTCATGTAGGGGTGATTTTGTGCCCTGCACCCCCCACCCTGCCAGGAGACATTGGGCAAATAATGTCTAGAGATATTTTTTGTTGTCACAACTGGGAAGGGCTGCTACTGGCATCTAGCGAGTCAAGACCACTGATGCTGCTAAACATCTTACAATGCACAGCACAGCCCCCCACAACAAAGAATAATTTGGCTCAAAATGCCAATAGTTCTGAGGTTAGAGAAACCCTAGCATAGATTATACAAACATCCCTGCATACAGGTGTCTTAATTGGAACTATTCATGAAAAAAGGAGCAATAATTTGACTACACAGCTCTGAGGGTGTGAATTTTGGATCTGGGCATTCTGCATCACAAAGTCTGTGCTGCTTTTAACACTGTGAGTACCCTGGTTAAAAGCTCTCAAAATCATTTATCTGCTTTTGCCAGCAAACCCAGAGTCAGTGATAATCTGTATCAGCATATAACGTCAGTCAGCATCAATGCCTAAAACCCATTATGAAGCAAAGAAAAATAATGGAAATAGAAAATTAAGGTACTATTTCATTTCAAACCCAATCCAACTGAAGAAGAAAGCAGGCTCAACTTTCTTGAGGACCCTCAACTCCACACCTTCCTTAACCCAAAGACATTAACAGTCTATACCTTCATTTTCAAACATCCACAATCCCTTGTCTGCAATTTTAAAAATATAAGAACACTTTTTTTTTTCCTAAATTGTGGCAGAATTTCTTATATCTGAACTCCTCTGGCAGCAAAGTCTGAAGAGATGTAAGGCTATTTATTATCTCAGTTATCGCATGGTTCACTGCAGAAGTATTAGGAGGTGGTGCCACAGGCTTGGTGGGAGCTGTTCTATATGACAGATGTTCTTTAGTGCCTTTCTAAAATTTGAAAAACTACAACTTCGAAAACATTTGGCTTCAAAAGTTTTGGATATGTAATTGTAGACCTCAAATGACTAAACTACAGTCAATAGCAAATATTTGCTAAAAGTTTTCATATATTTTTGAAAGAAAAAAGTTACACACACACACACACACACACACACCCCTGCATTAGTAATTAGCAGTATAAAAATTAGCTTTCTTATTTTGGGCACTGTGTACAACCAGCCGGACTTGCAGCTTCAAATCCTATAAGGACTTGCTAACTTTGCACAGAAATATCTTTCTTCAAGTCCATAAACTAACCTCAATCTCAACCTTCAAATACTTCTGGATATACGACAAGAAATAGTGAATGATTTAGGGTAAGCCCTTTCACTCTACCAAAAGTGCTAATTCCAATTCAGTAGTATAATCAACCTCTCTCAATCTCTCTGTCTCTCTCTCTCTCTCTCTCTCTCTCTCTCTCACACACACACACACACACACACACACACACACACACACACACACACAATGTGCAATAGCAGTACTAGCACCCAACTGGCTCTGAGAAGATTCCATCAGGGCCTCTCTTCTATCCTCAATTCTCACTGGTTGCTGGCCCTACGCTCCTGCCTGAGTTGATGGCTGGGGGTATAATTCCTTCTGCATATAAACTCCTATTTCTCTCCCTGACAGGTCTTACCTGACCAGCCTGTTGACTGTCTTATGATGTGCTCATGGGATTGGCCCAGGGAAATAGCAGGTTGTTAGGAAACAAGTAGTAAGGAATTACTGAAAGCAAATGTATTCAAATTATCAGTTTTATGTGCCTACCTTGTAAGGTGAGGCTTGGGAACAGAAGGGGATGCCAACTGATTTCCAGAAAGCATGAAAAAGATACATGACCTTGCAACCATGATGAAAAAGATGCATCATGCTTACTGTCAAAAACAATGAACACAATGGAGACAATTTAAATTTCTTCAAAATCTTTTTTTTTTTTTGCCAGTTACAGCTCTGCCAAGATTCACTAATCACCAGTTTTAATGCTTTTTTCACTGCACTGCAAAATAATCTTCCCTCTTTTATATACTAAGAAAATACATGCCCTTCTCATGAAAATTATATCACACATGGTATTATTTAATAAGTTAAAACAAATCCTGAAAAGTTTTTTTTGTGAAACTATTCTTTAATAAAACTCTAAGAACTGTGATGTAAAGAGGGGAAAATACTTCACTGCAATTATGCTCAGAGCATTGTTAAATATGATTCTAATGCTAAGGGTGGGAGGAAGAAGCGCTTTGCCAAAGTTTCTGTAACTATTTCACCACCAAAGCAGTTTGCCAATGGACTTTACTACCGGGTTGTGAAGTACCATGACCATTCAGGAAGGAGACGCCATGTTTCTCAGGCTCCCAGGTGTCTCAAATAGAGAGTGGGAAAGGGCGAGAAGCCATGGGCAAGCCTCCTTGCCAAGACTGTGGATGAAATCATCATCAACTCCACCCCAGCATCCAGCTCAGCTTCTTCAGAATTTCACAGGCTACAGCCCTCGAGCCAGCCTCCTGTTAGGTTCTCAAAACAGAAAAAATAAAAGTGGATCCTCCCCACAAAACAGTTGGGAATCCTTACATTATACAATTACTTTAAACATGTTCTTCTTGTGTAGTTTAATTAAAGAGTAGATTAGGATCTTAAGAAAGACTTTTCCACAAAGACTCTTCCAAATTAATTTCCTTTTAAAATGTCCTTTCAAACCCTTAAACAGCTTTAAAAAAGAAAGTTTTATGGCAAGGATTAAAGACCTGCATTGGATAATTAATTCATTCTTAACAGAAAAGAAATAGTAAATTATGAACTCTTTATGCTTGATCAGAAAACAAATATTTATAACTTTTCATCCACAAGTCCTTTAGTTCAATACTTCAGGGATTCCATTCTGTATTAGCTTCTGTATAACAATACTGCAAAGCTGTAATGACATCCTCTATAATCAACCCATTCCCAATGTAATTAAGAGTGCCACAGATTTAAAACTGTGACCTCACTGCTGAGGAGAAAGGTGTGTGGAAGAGATAACTTATATTGCATGTAAAATGACATCCTGTTATGCCAACAAATTTAAAAAGTAAAAGAAAAAAGTAACATTATAATAGTCATCATTTAAGAGGGAGTTATTATGTTCCTGATCGTAGAGTTTTTCCTCCGTCATTTCTACCATCTGACTCTAATTGATAAACTCTTTCCTATCAAATTGTATGTTCTTCCCACGTTACAAAAATTCTAAACCCCTTCAGATGCCTCTCAAGTCCCCTCATTCAACTACCAGCCACATGGGGATAAAGATATATATGAAGTGGGTGATTCCTGGCAAAATGTCATGCTAGTGTAAACCAAGTTTTAATTGGCAGAGCGGTCCATCAGTGAAGCACATAACTTCTAGGCAATGTGAATAAAATTTTATCTCAATTTTATCTCTCTTTATCAAGAAATTGAACACCAAATATAATGTATACATATTATAATAGTTCAAGCAAACCATTTTATCAATATAACAATAACCACATTAATAAAAAAGAACATCAATAACCCTACCAAATGCTTATTATTATGCACCAGCACTATGAGACTCTTAGATGAATTATCTCATTAAATTTTCACAAATGGCTGCTGAGATAATACAATTATTGCCTCCATTTTCCAGATGGGGAAAATGATGCTCAAGGATGCTAAATAACAGCTCAGGTTAATTAGCTGGTAGAGGAGAGCCAATATTGAAGCCAGGTCAACTTGAACCTCAAACTTGTATCTATTTTTACAGCTTTCAGGCTAGACGGTCTACTAGTTCTGTTCCACAAGCTAGCTAGCTATGTATGTATGTATGTATGTTTATTTTGAGAGAGAGAGAGAGAGAGAGAGAGAGAGAGAGAGAGGAGTTCCCAAGCAGTCTCTGCACTGTCAGCACAGAGCCCCATGCAGGCTCATGAACCGTGAGATCATGACGTGAGCCGAAGTCTGATGCTTAAGTGACTGAGCCACCCAGGTGCTCCATACACTAGCAATTTTTTTTTTTTAATTTTTTTTTTTCAACGTTTATTTATTTTTGGGACAGAGAGAGACCGAGCATGAACGGGGGAGGGGCAGAGAGAGAGGGAGACACAGAATCGGAAACAGGCTCCAGGCTCCGAGCCATCAGCCCAGAGCCTACGCGGGGCTTGAACTCACGGACCGCGAGATCATGACCTGGCTGAAGTCGGACGCTTAACCGACTGCGCCACCCAGGCGCCCCTACACTAGCAATTTAAACCAACTATTTTTGCCTTTACTCTTCCACTAAGGCTCCTGGTGAGCTACAACTGTTACCAATCAGCAAGGGGGTGGGGGCAAACCACCTTGTAAAAGCAAAACAGAGCTGTTTATCAAGATTCTCCTTGCCAGTCAAGTACAGGAATTCCTTTCCATATTCTGTATAGCTGATAAATCTTTCTAAATTACATAAATGTTTAGTCACAGCTGGGAAGTTGCTGAAGTACCAATCACAAAACAGAACGCACTCTTGTATTTTGCAGATTAAAGAAGCTAATTGACCAAGAAACTGAGTCCCAGGAGAAGAAGGAGCAAGAAAAGGAAAAAAAGGTCACCGCCCTGAAAGTGGAGCTGACCAAACTGAAGTCTTTTGCTTTGATGGTGGTGGACGAACAACAAAGGCTGACGGCACAGCTTGCCCTTCAAAGACAGAAAATCCAAGACCTAACCACAAGTGCGAAGGAAACACATGCTAAACTAGCCCTCACTGAAACCAGAGTTCAGGAAGAAGAGCAGAAGGCGACCAGACTAGAGAAAGAACTGCAAACACAAACCACAAGGTTTCACCAGAACCAAGAAACAATTATGGCAAAGCTCACCAATGAGGACAGCCAAAATCGCCAGCTTCGACAAAAATTGGCAGCACTCAGCCGGCAAATCGATGAATTAGAGGAGACAAACAGGTCTTTACGAAAAGCAGAAGAGGAGCTACAAGATATAAAAGAAAAAATTAACAAGGGAGAATATGGAAACTGTGGTATCATGGCTGAGGTAGAGGAGCTCAGAAAACGTGTGCTAGAAATGGAAGGGAAGGATGAAGAACTCATAAAAATGGAGGAGCAGTGCAGAGATCTCAATAAGAGGCTCGAAAAGGAAACATCACAGAGTAAAGACTTTAAACTTGAGGTTGAAAAACTCAATAAAAGGATTATGGCTTTGGAAAGATTAGAAGATGCCTTCAACAAGAGCAAACAAGAATGTTATTCCCTGAAATGCAATTTAGAAAAAGAAAGGATGACCACAAAGCAGTTGTCACAAGAACTGGAGAGTTTAAAAGTAAGGATCAAAGAGCTAGAAGTCATTGAAAGTCGGCTGGAAAAGACAGAATTTACCCTAAAAGAGGACTTAACTAAATTGAAAACGTTAACTGTGATGCTGGTAGATGAAAGAAAAACAATGAGTGAAAAATTAAAGCAAACTGAAGATAAGTTGCAAGCTGCTTCTTCTCAGCTTCAAATGGAGCAAAATAAAGTGACGACGGTTACCGAGAAGTTAATTGAGGAAACAAAAAGGGCACTAAAGTCCAAAACTGACGTGGAAGAAAAAATGTACAGTGTCACCAAGGAGAGAGATGATCTAAAAAACAAACTGAAAGCAGAAGAAGAGAAAGGAAATGATCTCCTGTCCAAAGTTAATATGTTGAAAAATAGGCTTCAATCATTGGAAGCAATTGAGAAAGATTTCCTAAAAAACAAATTAAATCAAGATTCTAGTAAGTCCACCACAGCATTACACCAAGAAAACAATAAGATTAAAGAGCTCTCTCAAGAAGTGGAAAGACTGAGACTGAAGTTAAAGGATATGAAAGCCATTGAGGATGACCTTATGAAAACAGAAGATGAGTACGAGACTCTAGAACGTAGGTATGCTACTGAACGAGATAAAGCTCAATTTTTATCTGAAGAGCTGGAACGAGTTAAAATGGAACTTGACAAGTACAAGTTAGCAGAAAAGACAGAGTCCAGCCATGAACAATGGCTTTTCAAAAGGCTTCAAGAAGAAGAAGCTAAGTCGGGACACCTCTCAAGAGAAGTAGATGCATTGAAAGAGAAAATTCATGAATACATGGCAACTGAGGACCTGATATGTCATCTCCAGGGAGATCATTCAGTTCTGCAAAAGAAACTCCATCAACAAGAAAACAGGAACAGAGATTTAGGAAGAGAGATTGAAAACCTCACTAAAGAGTTAGAGAGGTATCAGCATTTCAGTAAGAGCCTCCGGCCTAGCCTCAATGGAAGAATCATCTCTGACCCTCAAGTATTTTCTAAAGAAGTTCAGACAGAAGTAGTAGACAATGAGCCACCCGATTACAAGAGTCTCATTCCTCTGGAACGAGCAGTCATCAATGGTCAGTTATATGAGGAGAGTGAGGACCAGGATGAGGACCCTAATGATGAGGAATCAGTGCTGTCCTCCAAATGCAATTCATCTACCCCCTGTCCTGTTAACAGGAAACTATGGATTCCTTGGATGAAATCTAAGGAGGGCCATCCTCAGAATGGAAAAATACAAACTAAACCCAATGGCAACTTCATGCAACCTGGAGATCTAGTCCTAAGCCACACACCTGGGCAGCCACTTCATATAAAGGTTACTCCAGACCATGTCCAAAACACAGCCACTCTTGAAATCACAAGTCCAACCACAGAGAGTCCTCACTCTTACACAAGCACTGCAGTGATTCCAAACTGTGGCACCCCAAAGCAAAGGATAACCATCCTCCAAAATGCCTCCATAACACCGGTGAAATCCAAAACTTCTGCTGAAGGCCTCATGAACTTAGAGCAAAGCATGTCCCCAATTACCATGGCAACCTTTGCCAGAGCGCAGACCCCAGAGTCTTGTGGTTCTATAACTCCAGAAAGGACAATGTCACCTATTCAGGTTTTGGCCGTGACTGGTTCAGCAGGCTCTCCTGAGCAGGGACGTTCCCCAGAGCCGATAGAAATCAGTGCCAAGCATGCGATTTTCAGAGTCTCTCCTGACCGGCAGTCATCATGGCAGTTTCAACGTTCAAACAGCAACAGTTCAAGTGTGATAACTACTGAGGATAATAAAATCCACATTCACTTAGGAAGTCCTTACATGCAAGCTGTGGCCAGCCCCGTGAGACCCGCCAGCCCTTCAACACCACCACAGGATAACCGAACTCAAGGCTTAACTAATGGGGCACTAAACAAAACAACCAATAAAGTCACCAGCAGTATTACTATCACACCAACAGCCACAACTCTTCCTCGACAATCACAAATTACAGTAAGTAATATATATAACTGACGACTCTCACCCTCATCCAGTCCATAGTGATATTATTGCAAGGAACTCAGTCCTTTTTAATTATCCCTCCACTTCCCCCAAAAGACTGACTGAACTTGTACTTTGGGAAGGTTTGTGCATGAACTATCCAAGAGTATCTGAAACTAACTAAGTGTTGCCTGCATAGTCCTATCAAGTGTGCACTTACTGTATATCTTTTCATTTACATACCTGTATGGAAAATATTTACTCTGCACTTGTATAAATACATCTTTATGTATTTCATTTTCCATAACTCACATTAATTTGACTGCAACTTGTCTTGATGAAATACTTTAACATTTTAAAGCAGTAAATAATTTGTTATTTTTACCATTGCTTGCTGAATTTTTTTTTTTTTTTGGTCATTTTGTGTTATATTTTTGCATGTATAGTATTTTATTTTCTGTTCCAAAGGTTTATTCATTCTTCCTTAAAAACAAACAGCACCTACTTCCCATTTACAGTCAACTTCTGATCACATGTTATTAGAGGAAGAGGAAGTGGTTCAAATAAATAAAGTTTATGTCTCTTTCATTGAAAAGTGAACTTTAAGATCTCTCAGGAGCAAACTTAACTTCCTTCTTGAGACGTATCTCAATATCCATGATGACCAGTAAAGTGCTTAGCACATATTAAGAACTTGATAAATGTTTACTGACAGTAAGTGAATTATATAATATTAATTTGCTTTTATAAGCACATATGAGCTGATAGTGAAAGTAAAAAAGCTTTGAAATGTGATAGAAAACCAGAAAAAGCACATTTGAAAATACAAGTTACCTTAACAATCAAGAGTTGACTGTATTTCTTCTACATATGAAAACCCCCATAAAACATATATATATATATATATATCTATTTGCATCCACATCTGAAATCAGCCACTATGATATATACTCTTGAACACTGCTTCAAAGCAAAAGTGTCATTCTTGTCCTTTTTTCCCATCCCATCTTTTCCCATCTTTCTATTCCTAAAATAGTTTGGATTATTTAAGATATGTGCTTCCTACCTTGTTTGTAAGTCAGCTATACTCAGAAGCTTACAATGTAATTGCATTTCTCCCCAACCTCTAAACAAGCAAATAAAAGCCAAAGATAGCTACAAACACAAGTTATAGAAAAGGCATATTTTTTAAAAAATCATACATTATGTTAGTTAAGGAAAGTTTCCTCTATGATTATTGTTATGCCATTCACAAGGTAAGTGAGAAAAACTCAGCCAAAGCATCCTAAGAATTCTGATACCTACCTTATAGGACTCTTTGAGCATGTTCTGTATTTCCATAGTAGAGAACAACAGTTTTCAGAGGAATGTTTTAAATTATAAATCTGGTCTCCATGTCACATTCCAAAAAAAAAAAAAAAAAAAGGTTTCAGACAAGGTAGCTCGTTACCATTTTCCCTTTTCCAACCTCATAACGGTCTAATTTACTTTGGTCAATTTTATTGCCAGTTACTGATTTTAAACACAATCCATTTAGACACCCAGGCAAACTGTGAAGTTCTTTAAAAGTAAAAGAAATCTTCCATGATTATCATCCGTTTCCCTGCAAAATCAATTTCATGATAGCAAAGCGAGGATTTGTTGACAGAAACACTTCCATGGTGATGAACTGCAACACCAATGCTGTGGGCTTGCATCATCATTAAATAAATTTGGATGAAAGCTGAGGCTGGTGATGAATGAGAAAGCTTCTGTTTAAACACATTTATCTTGGGAATCGGCAGTGACCCAACTGTATTACAAAATACATGATGGTCTAAATGGTTTTCAAAACTACTTTTATTTTTAAGTCACCTTGGGCTAGAACTTTAGAAGGAGTGGCATACTTAATTTTACATCTTTCAAAGTAGACATTGATAATCCTGCTGCATAAGATGTTTTTCTAGATAATAATCAAGAGAGGGTACACGTAACATTTTGGAGGGTGACAAAAACTAGGAAGAATTAAAGAACGAAGTCTTTGCAGTACTTCCCAACCTTTGTCAGATAATGGCACAAAAAGAAAATATGCTTCCGCAGCACTAGATACAATGGAGAGGTAGAAATGAGCAACCCATAGGTTCCTGTTGGCTGCCCCAAGTGCTGAGGGGGAAGATCCATTTCTGGCACACCTATAACTAACAGAGTTTGAAAACTCTGGGCTATTCAATAGTTCATCCATTTGGTAAGGATTCAATTTCTTATGTGAGCCAGAACAATTCTCTACAATAATGTTAACACCACAGGATCTGTGCTTCATGATTATAATGAACAAATTCTCATTTCATCACATGCTCTACATATTAACTATTAATAGGCATCTGAAATGTAACATTACCAGAAGTTTACTGGACCTCAAGGAACCGAACTTCTCTTAGAGGTTCCTCTACTGGGAGGATTATTTTAGTATAATAATTCATATCAGCATCAAAATTTAGAAATACTGTCATACTCATAACATATATAGATTATTAAAAGTGTTACTAATTAAAATTTATGGTAAAGACAGCATCATTTCTGATAGAAAACATCTTCCTTTTTCCATAAAATCTCACATTTAAAAAAAGCATCTTCCCATTCATACGTTCTAGATCTTTTGTCCTTAATTTCAAAATTATATTTTTCTATCCATGTGTGTGTTTGAAAGGTTACAGAACTTTCTTTTTAATTCATATATACTCACAGAAGAACCTTGAAAAGTAGGAGAAAGGAAGTGACATTGGAAAATCTTCATATGAAATATGTGAGAGTGAAGGTTTGTATTCTTAGAATAGGTCCATGGGAATCTCACAGAAGATAGTTTTTATAAACATCTGATAAAATCATAATTTCCTTTCATTTCATTTCATCTAAAGTCCCAGCTTCAGAACCAATTTTCATTTTACTCAGTATCTCCAATTCTTTAATTTTTTAAGCTGCAGCATCCTATCATAGATTTAAAAGACTTCACCATATTCTTCTGTCCTTTTAAGAACAGTGGCAAAACTTTCCTTTAGGATGCCTCCGTTCTCTGGGGGCAATGGCAAAAATAAAATCATCACCCTTACTAGGACAATGTGCATCACTGTAATTGGATCTTTACATATAAAGGAAGCTCTCTCTATATACGTTCAAGATGATGGAAGGATTACATAAATCTACTCAGGAGGTCTCTGCAATTACATCTCACATTGCCAAGACATCAGGCATAGGTCTTCATGACACTCAAAGGATAAAATTAGGTTGCATTGTAAGATGGTCATAAAGGGGATATTTCATTAAAAATTATTAGGCTTGAAGCCTAAGGATTTGATGATCTTTATTGACTGAGTAGAACTCCAGACAAAAGCATGGTTTTGGTAGCTTCTTTGATTCTGAATCTTTATAAAGTGAGTTTCTCATTGAAACTTGTTTGACAAAGGCAAGAAAAGATCTTTAACAACATTCTAGTTTACCTATACCTGGTTTCTATTATTGTTTTTTCGCCAAAAATCATTTTGTTTTGTAATCCTAAGAGAAAACATAATCAGGCAAAAATGCATGCCCAAAACATTAAGATCTGTGTTTCTCAAAGTAAAATACAAGATACATGTTTGAGACTCCCAATGTCCCACCCAGAGATTCAAATTGGAATCTGTGAGGGTATGGCCCAGGAAGCTACACTTTTAACAAATTACTCTGCTGATTAGTATGCACCCTAAAGTAGTAATTTCATTATTTTAGAAATTCCTATAATGATAGACATTAGCAAATGTGTTCTGACTATAGTCCTGTTCAGTCAAAATAAATTACCCCTGTCCAAGGAAGTGTGACTGTTCTGCCCTCTGGTGGCTAGCATGACAAACAGCTCATTCCTCAGGTTTTCTTTTTATTCAGAAAAAAGCTTAATAAAAACTACCATTTTATAAGGTGGGAAGGTTCTTAGGTTTATAACTGTAGCAAAGCATAGATGCCTGAATCTTCAGTTGAGCAGTAGCAGGCTGTCTGACACCTACAAGCTGTTTCTCCCTGAGATCCCAGGCCCTCAATAACCCTACGGCATTTCTTGGGAATTGTCCAGAACACACATTAAAGAGAGCTGTTTGGATGAACCAAAACAAAGGACTCCATTCACCTTAGAGCACAGTGAGGCAAATGCCAAGAAAGAGCAAGGAAGATAAGTGGTTCAATAAAGTCCCCAACCCTAAACCGCCTTAAATTCATTTTCATTTAGATTACACTCCAAATCCTTTCCTTTCCAACTGATGGAACTTCCACTGTGCAGTGAAATATATCCCCCAAGGGCAACACACTAGGGGTAAGGAATCCTTGGGGAGTCTAGCCAGTTAACTGGCCAACATTTCTAAGTACTTTATCATTTGATAATGAATTAACACCGTTCATATGGCAGCACATTTAAATCTGTCAACATTCTATCAGGATACCAGTTTTTATACTTAAAATGGTGCTATAAAAATGTACTCTGGGCTAACCTTTGGCATAGCAATCAGCTATCCTAGGGATAATCTTTTCTTTACTTGTGGCTTCATTTTAAAATTTCACTTATTTTTTAATGAAATTATTATCAGAGAAATAAAATGTGTCTGATTAATTGAGGAAGTTTTTGAAAGCTTTTTTACTTTTATTTTAGCAAGTTCCTTTCTCCCTTATAGCCAAATGGTCCTATATGATATTTCTGTAACATTACCTAGGATTTTTTTTTTTTTTTTTTTGCCTCTGAGTTTTGTTTTGCTTTTGAAAGCCTTGTCATCTTTGCATAACTAACAATGTATACAGGCCCTAGACCTACAAAGGCTGTCTCACTCTGTGCCATCCCTTAGGACTCTGGAAAGGTGGAATGGGTTCACTGACCAACCACTCATATGTCTCAGTGACATGCAGGATATCTTCTCTTCAAAGCACCACATGGATACAACTGGTTAATACACTGATCATGACACACTGAACTGCCTACCTTCTATACAACATTGGGGCAGATATGGAGACAAAAGATTCACTGTCCCTGAAGAGCTTATTACTCTGAGCAAGGAAAGGAGACAAGAAACAAGAGTATGAGACAACATTTAATCAAGTGGCAAACTAAATTCACACAATAAACTAGAGATTAAGCAGGACTACAGTAGACAAGGCTTCACAGAGCAAATGAGACTTGAAACTGGTCAAGGAAAGATTTAGATAAGTGGAGTAACTGGTTGGGAGGGAGCATTTGAGGCTGGCAAACAGAAGATCAGGTTAGTTCATGCCTTTCCCAGTCAGCAATGCAGCTCTAAAAAAGTCATTTAGTTTTTGTGAAATAAAGACAACTGGACTTGGTGATCTCTATGATCATATCTAGTTCTAACTTCCAATGATTTCTGAATTCTTTCCAAGTCTCAACACCCTCTTTTAATCACTTAAAATTCCTTTGAGAAGTAAGTTTGAGCATAAATAGACAAACCAATTATGTACATGAGTTTCCTTTCAGCCATTAAATTTCTCCTTCCTCATTTTCCCACTTATAGGTGTCCTAACTACTAGATGGTCTTTAAAGATTTGTTTTCTTCTTTAAGATTCTATGAATTAGCCTTTTAATCCTCAACATATCAGCTCTTTTCTCATTAGAGCAAAGTTTTGCAACCTCAGGACTATTAACCGTATGGGTCTGGTGATTCTTTGTTGTGGAAGGATGTCCTGTGCACTGTAGGACGTCTAGGAGCATTCCTGGCTTCCACTAGATGCCAAGTAGCATCTCCCAACTGTGACAAACAAAAATGGCTCCTGACATGGCTAAATGTTCTCCGCAGTGTAAAATCACCTCCATTTGAGAACCACTGCATGAGAGAGATGGACTACCTCTATAAGCCAGTTCCTCTTTTACATGACTTGCTGTGGGAAAAATCTGACAGCTCATTTGAAAACTCTTGTATCTGGTATGTAGAGATGAAAATCTTGAATCTGACTAAATATAAGCCTCAAAGCAACTTTAAAAATCTGCACTGAAGAGTTTAGTTGCATAAGGATTGTTTCCACTAACCTGACAGATTGGCTCAAGGCATATGTGTATTTGAATATTTGTATTTGTGTTAATACCCTGTACCTTTGTTTCAATACCAGGCATAAACTAATGTTTTCAGATAAGCTTCCATTTCTCACATGCCTTCAGGAGAAATAAAAGTCTAGACAACCAACCACATTTGCCTTAGTGGGAAAAAATGGGTTTCAGGAGGATTCCTAAGAACTTAAGAGATAACCCTTTACTGTTTAGACCTTTCCAAAGAGTCCTCTTTCAGAAATTTCAACTCCTTCTGTAGTAGCTTATAGCCACCAGAGGCACAAATGTCTATTAGAATACAAGCTTTCTTCATTCTTCAACAAATCACCTGTAAGAATGAACCAACAGGGGCACCTGGGTGGCGCAGTCGGTTAAGCGTCCGACTTCAGCCAGGTCACGATCTCGCGGTCCGTGAGTTCGAGCCCCGCGTCAGGCTCTGGGCTGAGGGCTCAGAGCCTGGAGCCTGTTTCCGATTCTGTGTCTCCCTCTCTCTCTGCCCCTCCCCCGTTCATGCTCTGTCTCTCTCTGTCCCAAAAATAAATAAACGTTGAAAAAAAAAAAAAAAAAAAAGAATGAACCAACAAATATATTTATGAAGCACCTAATTTTACCCAGTGCTATGTGAGGCAGTTATGGAAGTGTAAGATTTAGAATCTAGGGTGGGAGTTGAGGACTACCTTAAAAGGTAATTAAAAGAGCACAACACAGAGAAGGAATTCCTACAGAGAGTAAATACTACAGGAATTTGGAAGAGGAGCAGGTTACTCTGGGGACAAGGTTCAGGGGTTAGGTTTCAGACATAGATGAGATTTGAGCAGGGGCTGGGAGATGAGGAAAACTAAGATAAACAGAGGACAAAAGGTGTTCCAGGGTACTGTCAAGTGACACCAATGAGACAAGAATGAGACAAAAGCAGAGACGTGAGGCCAAGCAAGAGAGGAGAAAACCAGAGTTCAAGGAACAATGAGCAGGGTAGTGTGGCTTCAGCTCAGATGGTTGGTGTAGGGGTAGGCTTGAAGGGCCTGGTCCTGTCAGTCTGTGAAGAGCCTTGAATACAATGGCAGGGAGCACTCTGTGTCTTCAGTGAAGACTTCTGGGTAGTGAGATAATGGAAATAACTAATCCTTTATACACTATCATTTCATTTCACAACAACCCTATATATCACCACAATTTTAAAGATAAAAAATGTTTAATTCTGAGATGCAAGGAAAATTGCTTCAGGTTGTTCTATTAGTATGTGACATGAGAAAGATATAACACAAATTTAATTCTGTTGTCCCATTCTCTTTCCATGGCAACATACTGAGAAGCTACCTCAGTGCAAGTGGGAAGCATAATAAATTGCCTTTGATCCTCTCCATTACTTAAGAGCATAGACGGGATGTCCAACATTACATTCTTGCACTCTGTCTCACAAGTCTGCCACTTTATCCAGAACACTCAGAATTCCCCTAAAGATACACAGGGCTTTCTCCTACCCCCTCCCAGCTGTTCCACATGGATAATTTTCTCTTCTCTCATCACGTGATCCACACTGAAAGATCTGGCTCAAGCCTTACCTTTTCTGAAAACTTCCATGATCACCACAGTCCAGAGTGATCTGGCTCCCCTTCCAACTCCTCCCATCTCCCTGAGGTTATTGTTTGGGGAACAAAGGTTTATGAATGTGAGAGGCTGAGCCTCACATAAATGGGGAGGCATGGGGAAGACTGACAGGATGGTGCCGTGGATAGGACATGGGAGAAAGCAAGACCAAGGAGAAGCACAATTCCTCATCATCAGGAGACTGTTCTCAGGGAGCACTGGGGTGGTGGTTAAAGTCCACTCTATCCTAAAGCAGGGTTCTATAAGCAAAGGCACAAATGCAGGGCATGCAGAATGAGCTTGGAGGAGGTACCTGATGGGCCTCAGAGGTGGTTGGAGGAAAGGCATCAGAAGTGAGTAAAAATGATCCACAAAAAGAACATCATGACCATGCACATCAAAACTTATACATAGCAGCTGCCTTGACAGTCCTGATAGTGACCCGACACCTCCAGAAAAGGCAATCAAAGGATCAAGGTGTAGCCACCATAAAGACAAAAACCACCAACTTAGCCCATGGGTAGTGGCACTTTGGCCTTTGCAGAAGACTCGAAAATCTTCCTGGATGATATACCCTAATTTAGAGTTTCCATTTCTCAACCAACACCATAACTTATTAGGAAAGAATGATGGTCCCAAAATCACCTTAAAGAAAAAGAAAAAGAAAGAAAGAAAGAAAGAAAAAAAAGCGTTGTGTATTTTCCCAGCTCAGGGGGAAAGTGTTAGCGTTCAGCTTTGTCAGTCTCTAAATTCTGCTTCCAATTCAGAATTAAGCATCACAAATAAAACTGACACTTCAGAGGAAAGTCTTCAAGTTGGTCTCCAATATATCTCTCAGAAACAATTAAATGCATAAAAAAACTTGCTTCATTGCAGCCACTCTTCAAACAATTCACAGCAATTCCTCAAGAGTAAATTGCTATCATTCACTATTAGTAAGTTGGCTGCTTTTCTCCTTCTTCTCTTAAAAAAAAAAAGAAAAGAGCTATTCCTTTTCCATTCTTTGCCTTTTAATGGTGTTCTTGACTGAATTCATGGATATTAGTTTTGAGGCTACAGAAAATTACAGTTTATAGAGAGAGGGGTTAACTAAAAATTTCAACAATCCCCAAAAGGTCCATAAAACATTAGAAAAATTTAAACAACTTCAGGGCAACAAGGAGGGGGTAAATGGGTAGGGATCTCAGTGAAGAAGGATGGCATCTCTCACAGTGACAGGCATAAGCAGCACAGTTTTTTTTATATAAAACTTTTTTCTGATTATAAGAATAATACCTATTTATAACACAAATTTTGGAAGATACAAATGCCAGAGCCACTGACTTTAGCTTCTATGAAGAGTAATGAGAGGACTAGGGAGAACAATGGACAATTATTACTATTTTTTTAGGCCAACTTATCAACTATGGCCCTATTCCAGGTTTTCTCAGACTGCCAATGTGGAAGGAAATGTGCTCTGGGGGGGTCATCCTGTAATTACCGAATGCCCCTGTGCCAAGGAGTGGCAGACCCCCCCCCAACCCCCTCAGAGTACAAGTTTATGTAATCTGTCTGCTCAGCCCAGACACAATGGTAGAGGGGCCAGTGTGGTCACTGGAGGAGAGGGGCAGGATTTCCTTTCCTCCCTGCTAGCCAATCAGTGCTTGGATAATGATTCAATCACTAAGCATTGTTCAAGTACTGGGAAGAAATATCTCCTTGGGGGCTCCTTTCAGAACTGGACTTGTGGCAGGGTGGGTGTGGGGGATGGAGAGGTGCATGTGGGCAAAGAATAGGGCCCAACAAAACTCACCTCTCAAACTATGGGAAAGGAATCTAGAAGTATCTATCATAGAAGAAGAGAGTGGAAGATGAAGAGGAACTGTATTTTCCCCTTGTGCTCTCAGTCACTTGAATGGTATCAACTATTTCTCTATGATGATTCTCAAAGCCAGATCTCCAAGTTTTCAATGCCTACCAAACAGTTCCACATGGAAGGTCCAGTTATACTTCATACTTGGCATGTGCCCACACCCCAGTGCACTGCTGCTTTTGGGTTCCTTTTTGTCTCACTTCTGGTGATGGTCCACCACCTTCCTTGTTGCCAGGGTTCAATATCTGGGAGCCATTCTCCACTTTTCTGTTCATGCCCCAGATTTAGTCAGCCACTCTGCCCTGGTATTTCTTTCTCTGCCCTCCCTCTTTTATTTGTGCTACTACTCCCCACATCCAGACCTCAGTACAGATGGTACTGTAAAATAGTTAATCTATTACATTTAACCCCTCACCTCTCTAATCCAACCTTTGCTCATGTTGCTAGTGATCTTTCTACAATACTGTCCGGATCATGGCAATTCTCCACCCCCCACCCACCCAAAAGAGCACTTACTTCGCACTTGTATCACTGAGTATATCACAAAGTCCAAACCTTCTAGATTAGTCCTCCATCTCTTGCCTCATCTCCTTTTGAAACTGGACGAACCCTGTATCCTCCTCACCAGAACACAGTACTGACCATCCTCCCACATACAACTGAGCTTTCTTACCTCACACCTTGTTCACACTGTTCCTAAGGATAGAATACTCTTGTCTCTTTGTTTGTCCTATTGAAATCTTACTCCTATCTCAAGGCCAATACCTCTGGAAAACCTTCCTATTCTTCACAGTCTTCCTCCAAGTTTCCAAAATGCTTCTGTTTGTACCTCTATTATAGCACTTCGTTTTGCCTCTTTTTATGCTTATTTGTTATCCCTCCTATACCATAATCTCTTGAGAGGAAGAATCTGCGATCATTTATTTTTAAAACTCTTATATCAATGTTTCTCAAATGCAGTCACTGATCGCCCTTATAAGAATCACTCAGGACTCCACAGATTTCCATGTGCCTAGACCTCTGGAAACCAATGCTGGAAATCTGCATTTAAACAACCTGCCTGCTTCATTCTTCGGCTTATAAAGTTTAAAAGCCACTGTACTACATTACCCAGAATGTAAATACTGCTGGTGGTAGGTGTTCAACAAAGGCTCATGTGGCTAACAACATACCTGGTGGGCACAGCTGGCTTGCATTTGTTCTTTTCATAGACTCACAGAATGTCAGGGCCAAAGGACTTTATAGGTGTTATAACTGCTTCATTTTTTCAATTAAGAGATAAGAAAAGAAGAAAGAGTAGAAAATAGTATCTTTTCAGGTAAACTCTAAAAAAGAAAGACTCATAACAATCAGACCAAGTAGGATAAAGAAGGAAAAGAATGTGTGAAGGGGCAGATTGTGTGAAGGGACAATTGTGGGTCAGATTGGTTAGAAACATGGCCCAGTAAACATCATTGCTTGTCAGCTGCCTCAACTCCTATGCTTGGTAACATGTCTCCAATAATTAATTAGAGAGGGGGAAAACAAGGGGTAAAGCAGAAAAATAAGAAAGTTAAAATAACCAAAGAAAATAAGTTATGATTATTATCAAGAAATAGGCATCTTAAGAGATATAAGGAAAAAGACAAACTTCATAACATTAACATTGTTAACAGCAAACACTTATCTGGAACTTTGATGTGCCATGGGTCTCTCCTACTCCCCCCCCCCCCACCCCCAAGAATGTAGGTACCAAGAAGTAGGTACTCTAATCTCCAGATAAGGATTACAGATGAGGAACCTGAAGTCTGCAAGTCTGAAGTCTTGCCTGAGGACGCACAGCTAGTTGATGCCAGAAACAGAATGCAATCCCAAGTCTATCTGGCACCAGAGCCTCTGCCACTAACCCAAGGCTGTTGTAAACTGTCAGCCTGTGAACGATCAAAAAAAACCTTAAATGGTTGCAAATGAAGATATGGGGAGGAAAGAGTGGGAAGAGTACCAAAAAAGAAAAAAATATCTCAGGTTAAAAATCTGACAATGAATAACAAGAAAGGGGACGTGTGCCTGGCTGGATCAGTTGGTGGAGTGTGCAACTCTTGATCTTGGGGCTCTAAGTTCAAGCCCCATGTTGGGTATAGAGGTTACTTAAAAATAAAATCTTAAAACAACAACAACAACAACAACAACAACAAAGGGGACAAACAAAGAAGACAAAAGTTCAAGGTTAGTGTATTTATTTTAGCATACTATTTCTACATGAGATGCTATGTGTCTGGGCACCAAATGGAAGCAACTGAGTTAGGAAGGATTTTTGAAAACTATATTTCAATGTTTATTCTCAGACTCCCTCACTGCCCATGGTGTAATTACCACAGAGAGATTGGGATGTGACTAGGTACAACCACAAACCATGTTACATTCTAAAATAAAGGCATCAATTTCCTCTAATTTCCTCAGAAATCGGACAACTCTTTAACATAAATCATAGTGCTGCAACTCTATTTAAAATCAAATGTTCTCTTGCAGGAGGTTAACAGGAATGAGCTAATCCAACTGCAGAATTTCCTTTTGAAAGACCTCTTACCATATAAAACTGTAAAATGTTTAGTGATAAAGTTTTATTGCATAATAAGAAGTTCGGAGAAAGTCAAGAAAAAAAAAAAAAAGCCAAAGCAGCATATGAAACTCTGGGCTATCTGCCATATTCATTATCTATTATTTCCACTTTTTTTTCTTTATACAAATTAGTAGTGATTTACCAAATACAAAACACACACACACACACACACACACACACACACACACAGGCAATAATATTTCAAAGATGTTTTTTCTAGTTTATCATTTCCTCCCTTTCATCACCACATATATCATAAATACTTGTGTCCTTTCCCATTAAAAAGAGATAAAAACCAAAATACTAAATATTGTCATTCTGATAACACAGCTGGGTCCCCGAGGGAGTCAGGCAGCCCTGAATCTGCCCCTCACTGCGTCACCCCAAAAACCACAAATGATAGGAAGTCTCTGGGAGCCTTCATCCTTTCAACCTCCACAGCTAAAGGTGTAATGAGGGGTCTGCAGTCCTTGTAGTCAGGAACACTCCTGAGACAACACTGCTTTCTTAGACAATATGTTGCCAATGCAACACCAAAAAGTTCAAAGCACTTACAAAAGAATTTCATTCAGAGAAAGGGAAACATCCTGACTCCAGCTGTCTAACAAGGATCTAATAGCTCCCCCATAAATGCTGATTCTGACCTGGTATACTTTCAGATGCTTGCCCTCTATGATAATATGAAAAAGCACAAGGATCAGGTAGAAATTGGGCTATTGAATTATGACTTCAAATAAAAGAAAATATTTTCACCCATCTGTACTTCCTTTGGTCACAAAGTCTCACTGCCATTTGATGACTTACTGTAACTAGGGTGTCTTGTAGACCACTTGGTTTCTTTTAAGAAATCATGGACCAAATAAGCCAACATTTTAAGAATTTAGTGAATACATTCCACACATATACTCCTTTTCTTTCTACTGCTCCCTAGATAAAACCAATGCCGCTGCCTTACTGAACTTGGCATCCTTCAGACCTGTAATCCATTCCAAATCCCAATCTCCATGTTGAACTGAGTTAAAACATTAAAACATTAAAACATCTTTTCTTCTGTGAATGAGTTTTCCAACTTGCTTAATCTCCTCCAAGACATCTGCTTTCTGATGAAACCCAGGAGCCTACAACTCTGAGTAGAATGTTCACTGTGTGGTCTTAAAACAGACATATGCATGGATTCCTCTTGCAATATGCACTCCAAATTTGGATAAAACTTTCTTGGAACTATTTGACATAATGTTCTATAAAAATTATCCAAGAGATGACACATTTTGAAGTTCCATACCTCATTTACTGAAATACATCCAAGAATAAAATTCATATGGAGGGAAAAAAACCCACAGCATCATTTTTTAAAGATTTGGTTATTACATCTAGGACTGTTCTAATAAAATAACTATCCTTTGCTGCCATCTAGAGATAAAAACTATGTAGTGAAAATAAGAGTTATTTAAGTTATTAAGAAAACAAAATTAACTTGCACTATTCATGGCCTAGAAACAATGGGAACCCAGTAACTTTCCAGCAACTAAGCCTACAATGACCATCATCCCAAGCCACATTGTCTTCACCAAAGCATACCAGTATAGCTTAAAAGAAGCTGTACCATATTGTGTTCCATACCAATTGGTTTATCAGGTACATTTAAGTTCTAAGTAATCTGTGGTGCTCATTAAAAATTCACATGCCCATACCCTACTCCTAGACAATCGGAGTCAGGAGGTTCTAAAATGGGATGCAGACATCTGCAGTGTTTTAAAAAACCCCTACAGGTGGTTTTGATGAACACCTAGAAAATGCTGGGGCCATGAAGCCCTGGCCCTTCACAGTGTTGGACTTCCCACACCCAGGCAAGACAGGGTTCCAGTGAAAAAAAAACTTCCTTTTTTATTTTTAAGTAATCTCTATCGATACCCAATGAGGGGCTCAAACTTACAACCCTGAGATCAAGAGTCACATGCTCCACTGAGCAAGCCAGCAAGGCACCCCAAAACTTAAAGCTTACTTCTAAAGGAGGTTCAACTATGGCAGTGTTTTTCAAAGTGTGGCAGGCTGACCACCTGCATCAGATGAATCACTGAGAGTGTACTAAAAATGTGGATGTCCGGGGGCACCTGGGTGGCTCAGTTGGTTAAGCATCCAACTCTTGATTTTGGCTCAGGTCATGATCTCACAGTTCATCAGATGCAGCCCCGCATGGGGCTCTGAGCTCACAGTGCAAAGCCTGCTTGGGATTCTCTCTCTCCCTCTTTGCCCCTCCCCCTATTCATGCGCCTGCATGCACGTGCACAAAAGCACACACTCTCTCATTCTCTCAATATAAATAAATAATTTTTAAAAATGTGGATGTCGGGGCACATCAACAGACAAATGAATTACAATTTCTAGGGGTAAGGCCCAGGAATCAACAATTTAAATGGGATTCCAACATAGATTTTTGTACACTAAGTAGGAGAACCAATCTAAATCTTGATAAAGCTAAAGGACATCACAGAAACCTATCTTGGAAAGACTATTAATGCTATGGCAACAAGATCAGCCCACTTGAATTAGTCCATCACTCGTTTCAGTTGCAGCTGCCACTGCTTGTTCATGGTTTGGACAATATGGTTGATGTTCACATAGTATTCTGATTTCTAAAGTGTTTCCTTCCTTTTTTATCTCTTAATATAACTTGGTGTTGTTTTTTCCTAGTTGTACACTTATTATAGAAAATGTAGAGAATACAGAAAATAGAAGAAAAATAAAAAGCACCTATAACTCCACTAACCAGAATTACCCCCTAACAGCACTGGTATATTTTCTCCTAGTATTTTCTCTTCAAACATACAGAGTTCAAACATGTATATAGTTTTTAATCTGTCGCAAACTATGAGTCTGGAGTTCTCTCTTGTCTAGCAAGACAGTGGATGCAGAATTGAATACGAGAGAGGCTAATGTCTGGGAGGAGATAAGAGCCACGAACAAGGGTTTTTCATGTCCTTATTTATTGAGCTCAAAAGATATTACCTACGTGGTGAACATAAAGAAAACAAGATCTTACACATGTGAACATGGAGAAAACAATCAGACAGTACTCATTAACTTGCATAATAAGCAAAGGGTCTAGGGGGCAAGTGGAGGTTGTGATCTAAGTACAATAGTATAACGGCATCAGATGGAAAGTAATTTCCTGCAGGTGATATAACAAGTTACTTGTGATCCCATTACAATAATTCGCTAGCTAACCCCAAGAGCTTTTGCCCCTTGGTGGCAGCTTTCTGCCCTAAGCTTTTTTTCTAAGCCTCTTATCTGGATTAGAAAAGTTCTACTTATGTATGTAAGTAGAACCTATTCCCCCACATTAATCCTGTTTTTAACATTTCTGAATAAACATTTTCCTATATCTTCAAAAGCATCATCATTATTTAAAGATAGTATAATACTTTCACGTGATTATAATGTAATAAATAGTGTAAACTTTTGTTATAAATAATGCACAAATGAATAGCCTTGCTATTTATAATGCATCTGTAATTCATCTCTGATTATTTCCTAGAAAAGATTCCTAGCAATAAAATGAGTGAGTCACAGGATATGAGTTTTAGGGATCTTGATACATGCTACCAAACTACTATCCCAGTCATTACTGAGGCCACCCATCTCACCAAATCCTTACTGGGCACTGAGTTTTATTATTTAAAAAACAAACAAACAAACAAACAAACAAACAAGATTCTGCCTATTTGAGAGGTAAAAATATTGAGTGAGTATTCTGGCACCGGAGACCATGAGGACAGGATGAAAGGAAGGAATACGAATACCATTTACAAAATGAGCAGAGTGATATCAGAGTATTAGCATATCTTTGCTATGTTTAGGATTAAGTGTCAATAAGATGGGGCACCTGGGTGGCAAAGTTGCTTAAGTGTCTGACTCTTGACTTCAGCTTAAGTCATGATCTCCCGGTTTATGGGATCAAGGCTGGCATCCGGCTCTGCAATGACAGAGCAGAGCCTGCTTGGGATTCTCTCCTTCTCTTTCTGCTCCACCACTTCTTGTGCACTCTCTCGTGTGCTCTCTCAAAATAAATATATAAACTTAAAAAACATAAAAGTAATTTTTTTTAAATGTTAGTAAGAACACTAAGGTACAAAAACTCTTCTAGCAGCTAGGCATACAGAAGATTGACTAAATGTACCAAAAGAAAGCATATGAAGCATATTCACCATATAGTTATCCTTAATTGAAGGATTCATAATTTTAGCTAAGTCCATGTAATGTTTATTTGAAAATCTAAATATGGTTGCTATAAAAGTTAGACAGCATTTCAAGTAAGTAAACGTTTATACAAAACAAAAAGACTTTACTGTACTTTACCAGTATAATAAAAACATGGAAACAAATTTCTATAGAATGGAAACAATATAAGAAGGATTCCCATAAAATCAGTATTAGAAATCTATGATGAAACCGCAATGCCTTTTAAAAGATTTATATATTTTTTAACTTTTAAAAATATTTATTTATTTTGAGAGAGACAGAGAGAGAGAGACAGTGTGCATGAGCAAGCAAGGGGCAGAGAGAGACTGGGACAGGGGATCTGAAGTGAGGTTTGTGCTGACAGCAGAAAGCCTGATACGGTGTTTGAACTCACAAACCATGCGATCATGACCTGAGCGAAGTCGTACGCTTAACCAACTGAGCCACCCAGGCATCCCTAAAAGATTTATATTTTTCAGCTCATAGTAAAGAAAGGATGATGCAACCAAAGAGGGAGAAAATAATCATCATCACCAAATACGGATTACAATGGGATAACTACAGTTAGCTGAGATATTTTTCCCATCTTTTTTACAAGTATTTTTATCCAAGAGTATTTTTCCCTAATAGATGAAAATAAGAGTATATCTCTGAGTATGAACTCAATCAAGCCTTTACTCTTTCACACTCCACAACTCACTCTCCCACTCAAGATCATTCAACATATCTGTGACTCTTCCCTCACTCCTTATATATTAACAGAGAACAAATATTAATACAATTCTACCTCCACAATGTGTCTTCCCCCAGACTTTGTCCTTCCTATCCACTCCATACCACCCCCCTCCCCCAACACATAGAGTTTGTAGAATCACATACAATTTTCCCTATCTAGGCCCAGTCTATGGTCCGATTTTGCCTGTCGAATACAACCTAATTTGAAGTCACTCCATTTCTCAACTGGGCCCAATTTCCCAGTGGCAGTGACACTGCCAAAAATATTCTCTCACCCCGGTGCCAAAAGTATTCCTTTACTCTAGAATACCCTCCCATTCCTGCTATTAAAAATTCCTGCTATTAAAATTACCCTCCCATTCCTGCTTTTAGAGACTCAAGTCAAATGCTACTTTCTTCATGAAGCTCTCTTAGACCCCTCGGTTGAAATTAATTATTTCCCTGACAATCTCATGACCCTTTGAGATTAATTTGGGCACTACTCTTGCTTATCTCCCACTATACTACGATTGCCAAAAAGCAAGAAACAATCAATTTATCTCTATATTTAGTACCATCTACTATTGAGGGCCTTGCACACAGCACACTCAACACATGCTGGCAGAATTGCTTTAGTAAATATTTTTCTTCAACTTGACAGTCTTTAATCTGATGTGTCCCCAGAATCTAGTGTTTCCAAAGAAGTCAAATCCCAGGCTGACTCTATGTCCTGTACAATGTCTGGTTCTCCACCAGCTGTACCATTAACTACCTTTTGTTCTTCTGTTTAATTCAAGATCAAGGAGGTATGCAAGCAGAGAATCCCAACACGGATCCCCAAACCAAAATCTACAGGCAACACTAAGCTTTCCCCTAAAGCTCCCCCAGGGCCTATGGATAAGTCCATTCACCACACTGGCTGTGGGAAGCTACACATCATAAGGACTGTCACCTCTAACACTTTCCTCCACATGGGAGGGAAAAGGTAAGTCATACCAATGCACTGTCTGGATACATCCATCTACAGAAATATCTGGAAAGCTAAAATTACCAGTATGAAGGCCAAAGAGGAAAGGCCATCTCTCTAAGAAATGGTGAAGCGGCAAAATGACGAATAATGCATTCACAGGTTTCTGGACCCGGTAAACAGGATCCTAAAAGAGGAGCGCATCTACGATTGTTTTACCTGTAGTGTGTATTTTTATATACACACAAACAGGAGTACATAGCTCAAATTCTTCCAATTCCTCATTCTATTTGTAATCCACTCCAAAGTTGGACCTTTTATCATTACCATGGGGTATGACTGAATTCATTAGAATGGTTCAAAAGTTTTCTGGTGAACTCAGAAGTAACTCTTTCATTTCACAGAACTTTACTGGATATTTTGCTAAGAGGATATGCTAGCAAGAATTCCTAATCTGCTTCAACTAAGTCAGATTATTTCCATCAAAATGGCAGCACAATTAAAATCATACTTTAAGGTCTAGAACTATGATTTCTTTACAACCAGGAGGAGAAAAAAAAGTGGTAATTCTTAGTTACAAAGAAGAAAGGAACAACAAAAATGAGTAACTACTGAATACATCCTTTGTGTCGGACCTGATAATCACTGGTGTAATATACACACTTGACTACTGGCAGTTAGTCTTCTGTCCATTTTTTCTAGTAAGTTGCCCTTTCTATATATGCCCGGCCATGGAATCACTTTGCTAGACTTATAAGGAAAACCATTTTAAATTGGCATTTCTGCTTTCTAAAGCAATCAGGACATTTAAGAGTCAAAGGTCACCAATACTGAGATCTTTTAGGGAGATACAAATCACTGTCCTGGGTGTTTAAAAAAAGGCAACAATTTATCATCCCATCAGACATTCTTCAATCACATCACTTCCCCAAATCAGTGCTATAGAAAAACACAGTCAACTCAGCAAGACTCAAATTCCAATCCTAATTTTTTACTCATTTGACAATGAGCTTGGCATTCATTGTTGTAGGCCTTGAGTTTCTTGTATGTAAAACAAAAGAGCTGAATAATTCTTTAGGTACCTTGCAGTTCTGATAACCCATGAATACGTCCAACTAAGAATGTTGAATTCCACCAGTCATCTACAAGGCGAGACTCACTCCCCTGGCAGTAGTAAGCTAAAGTAATTCTTTCATCACATTTAAAACTCTCTTACTCAATTAAGAGAAAGGTGTGTATAATTCAGTGTGGACAGAGCAACACAATAATGTTACAAGACAAGGCATTTTAAAAAATATTTATTTTTGAGAGAGACAGAGAGGGAGCTAGAATGAGAGGGGAGGGGCAGAGAGAGAGGGAGACAGAGGATCCGAAGGAGGCTCTGCACTGACAGCAGAGAGCCTGATGTGGGGCTCGAACTCAGGAACCACAAGATCATGAATTGAGCCGAAGTTGGAAGCTCAACCGACTGAGCCCCCAGGTGCCCAGACAAATAAGGCATTTTTGACATGAGAGACAGAAGTATATTGCACTAAGCGGCAGTCAGGAAAAAAAATTCTATGAAGAGCATGATGCAAGGATCTCTGTGATTCTGCACCAAGAACTGGAGACATGATCCTGGAAGAAATCCTGAAGGACAGTGCTTTAACCTTCTATCCTGGGATGGAGCCAGGAATACCATTCTCCACACTCATCCAGCCAAGCTTGGTTCAATGTGCTCATGTCACTGTACAAACACCCCTGGCCCACTCCAATTTCAATGAGGAGGAACAGGAAATTTGGGTAGCATTGAACTATGGAAGCTAAAGAGAGAGATGATGTGCAGCAGTCCCAGCAGGCAAGTGGCAGAGGGAGAATGCAGAGGAGGTCAGGTGAATTAAAAGCCTAAAGCAGAAAAGCCTAAGTTGAAAAGCAGTAAGAGACTAGTGGAAGGGAGTAGACTACAAAAGAAGGTGATGAAGCTCTAACATAAAAATAAGAGAGAAACAGTTCAAAAGGGAGTGCAGAGTAATAACAGGTGGATGTTGCAATGGGAAAATGTGTAGAGTGCTTAGTGCCATGCCTGCATTATGCAGGTAATGTTAAGTGAACAGAGAATGAATGAATGAAGAAGAGAAGGGCCATTCAGTCAACATATAAGTGAGAAAATGTGCTAAGAGATGAGAATGGTATATGATAGGGTCTGGAAAAGCAATTATGCCAGGTGACATTCAATACTGATAATTATGCTAAAGGAAATAAAAAAAAACAGATTGAAACTGAACAGATTGAAAAGAAGCATAAAACAGGAAAAACAAGCACCAGAAATATTCCCAGAAAAGCAAAAGACCCTGGGAACGTTTTTACCTTGTAGAGGAGCACAAAATATGTTGCATGTTGGATATTTCTAAATGGTTTTCTCCTAGGTCAGGAGACTCCTTAAAGTGCCATGCCAACCTGCCATAAATTAAAGAGAAGCAAGAAAAGAAAGACAAGATACTGTACAAAGTACTAAAAAAGTTGGAAAATAGTGACACTTCTATGGCAAGCACTAGAATCCTGTATTTAAATGGTAACAGTTCTAATCCAATTAAGACAAAAGTCTTTAAAATAACAAAGTCTATTTCAACAAAAGGATCACAAACCGAAAACCAAGCTAATTTAAAAAAAATTTTTTTATGTTTATTTATTTTTGAGAGAGCGAGGGACAGAGCGTGAATGATGGAGAGGCAGAGAGAGAGAGGGAGAGGGAGACACAGAATCCGAAGCAGGCTCCAGGCTCCAAGCTGTCAGCACAGAGCCTGATGCAGGGCTCGAACTCATGAAATGCGAGATCATGACCTGAGCTGAAGTCAGACACTAACTGACTGAGCCACCCAGGCACCCCAAACCGTGCTTATTTTACAGCAACACGTGACACAATAAAAACGCATAAGCAGCTTACAACTGGGAATACTATTTGGAGTTCAACAAAATGGTGTTTGATCTGTAACACAACTGAAACATGAAGAATCTTGTCTCCTGAACATAATTCCATTACTGCAGAAATGCGGACCCTCTGAAAAACAATAAAAATAAAAGAATCTATCCTAATATAAATTTTAAGTTAAATTTTTAAAAGAAAGCAGATAAAAACCCAAGTGAATAAAAACAAATCCAATTTGTAACAAGAATTTTAATAACCTGAAACTTTTGTGCTGGAGTCCTTCCTCAGCCCTTCATTTGTTTAGCTTCAGTGATTTCTGAACTAATTCCCTTTTAACTATTTGGAATATAGTATCTGTTTTAATAAGAATGTGACTAATCTAATATATGACTGATAATAATGGGCTAAGTAATGGAGTAACTGATGTAAAATGCAATCCTCTCTGGAATATGTTTCAAATTCCTATTTTAAGGAACATGTGACATACAACTCAGGTTCTGACACTGAATCTGGGGCAGGGGTATGCAAACTGCAGCCCACAAGTCAAATGTGGCCATAAACATCTGTTTATGTATGCCCTGCAAGTTAAAAATAGTTTTTACATTTTCAAATAGTAAAAAAAAAAAAAAAAAAGATGAATATTTTACAAGATGTGAAAATTATGTGAAATTCAAATTTCATTGTCCATAGATAAAGTTTTACTGGAACACAGCCACACTCATCTGTTTACATATTTATTATGTATGACTGCTTTTATGCTACAATGGCAGAGTTGAGTAGTTGTGACAGTGACTGCACAGCAAAGCTTAAAATATTTACAATCTGGCTTTTTACAAAGAGGGTTTCTGACCTCTGGTCTAGTGTGATTTAGACTAGCAAGGAACTCAATAAGAGCTTAAATAATTTAATCAACTAATTTTTAAAAGAAATACTAGTAATTTAAGAATTCAATTAAGAATTCTGTGAAAGCTGATGAAAATAGGGAAACTATATTTCAAACTGTGATATTTAGTAAAATGTATAAAATCTATGAATGCATTAAAGTGTTCAACTAAAGAACATAAGATAAGAACAGGTCAAAGGATTTGTGCCACAAAATACTTTACGGTGTTGTTTTGAATCTGAGAGGGGAAATGGAAGTATTTCTAGGCCTTCCAAATTCCTGGTATTTTTCAAGAGATTCAGAGATAGTTTGCAAAATTATAGAACTACTATGCATGTAATTGGAGAAAGATGTATAAATTTGTATCTTTAAATGCTCACAGTTGTTGTCAAGAACCACTTGTTTAATCACTTGTAAGAACCATGGAAATTGTATAGTAAAGTAAAACTAGCCCATGAAGGTTCTCTGTGGGTCCATTTGTTATATAATCTTTAAGTACAGAACATTGATTGTTAATGTAGCACATGCTCTCTTCTCTTTCCTTCCTCTCAGTTGTTAAAATGTATCCTGTCCCTGTTTTTTGCCCTTGAACATTTGTCTTAAAATAATAACACTTGTATTTTGGTTGAACCATATCAATGTATAAATTCCATAATGTAAGCAGATGTTTTACCCTCTAATTCCACCACAGTGTCTAAAATAGGGCCAAGCATGAGAGCTCAATAAATGATTTTGACATTGATTCTCTGTTGTGTGTTATCAAAATCTACTGCAATTATTCCAAGTCTAAATTCCACATGTGGAAGCAATGTTTTACAACATCTACTCTGCATGGCTGCTTATAGATAAAATTAATACTGTAAAGGTCTAACTTCAGTGTGAGAAGAAGAAAAAAAAATCAAACACTTGAATTATTCAGGTTTAAAAGATCCAAGGTGTTCCCCTACTTCTTCATCTCTTGGAGGAATTCACAGATAAAGCAATGATTTGAAGGCAATGCTATAAAATGGTAATACAACAACAAAAATTACAATGCTTGTTTCAGCATTCTCAAACAAAATGAACAGTCACATTGAATCTAGGTAACAAAAGGAATTATCAGTTTATTATTACTTTTTAATTTTATTTATTTATTTTGAGAGAGACAGAGCATGAGAGGGGGAGTGGCAGAGAGAAAGGGTGAATCTCAAGCAGTCTCCACACTGTCAGTGCACAGAGCTTGACATGGGGCTCGAACTCACAAAACCATGAGATCATGACCTGAGCCAAAATCAAGGGTCAGACTTAATTGACTGAGCCACCCAAGTGCCCTGAAATTATCAGATTATAAAGCAAAATTCTGTTTTCTCCTTTCAAAACAAAATTTATAAAACTAAATACAAATATGATTACAATAAAAGGTTAGTAGACACGGTTATACACAAGGATTTTCAATGTATTTTCAGAGAGAACTAGAATCTACCAAATCTGTCAAACGCCTGGGCAAGATTTTGATAATTTTTCCAGTGGATTAAATTTCTTTAGATGTGGAACTCCGTGCTGAGGTCTTCAAGATGTGGCTATGAAATGAGTGCTACTCTAGGCACCAGATACTACTGGTACCAGGACCCAGATACTACTCTAGGACCCAGATACTAATGTAGGCACTGAGGATACAGCAAAGAACAAGGTAAACAAATCCCTGCTCACAGGGAGCTCATATTCTAGTGCGGGATCACACCAGAATGTAATAATTTAACAAGAAAATGTAATATACTAACAAATGTAATAATTTAACAAGGAAAATAATAGTTGGTGGTAAGTGCTCTGCTGAGAATTACCATAACATGATAATGTAATAGAACAACTAGATGGCTACTTCAGACTGGCTGACCAGGAAAGGTTTCTCTTTTGGTGATGTCTGAACTGAGGTCTTAATGTTCTAAGAAAAGGCCAGTCATCAGAAATACAGGAAGAAAGAAAAAGGAATAGCTATTGCTAAGAGCCAAGACAGAATGAGCTTGGCCTACTGAGGCACAAAATAAAGGCTGGTGTGGGTAGAAGAGCACAAACTAGAGGGGAGTAAGTAGTAGAATATCTTGGCAGATACCAGTCATGTAAGTAACCTGGGTTGTATTGTGTGGGTCAGAGGGAAGCCACTGGAGGGTTTAGGCAGGAATGAGATCTGATCACTCTGGTCACTCTGGCTGCTAATTACAGAACAGTCCATAGAAGGACAAGACAGAAACTGGGAGTCCTGTTAGTTTATTGCAGTGGTTAAGGTGCATGATGATGATAGATAACATGTATTCTGAGGGAGTTAGGAGAAAAATGGAAAAAAAGGGATTTATGATGTCTTAGAGGCAAAGACAAGACTTGATAGATCAGACATGAGGGGTGAAAGAAAAAAAATAAATGAATAAATCAGGATATTCTAGGCTTTTGTTTGTGAAATTGGGTAATTGGTAATTTAATTTACTGAGAGAGAAGTCTGAAGAAAAAGCAACTAATTCAGTAGATGGCTCTCATTTTCATTTGACATTGCTATTAAATAAGCAAAGACTTGAAGAAGACTGCCAGGTGTGTGAGTCTTGAGCTCTAGGATCAAGTTAGACTTCCTGGCAAAGATTGTTCTCAAAGCCCAATGATACAACCTACTTATCTGTATCTCTGAGTAGTCAATGTTCTTTAAAAGAATAAACTTTGGGAGAGTAGGAGTTAATAGACACAATTTGATAACGATGCATATAAACAAAAGGGTTTGTAAACTATGAGCCTCTTGTAATTGATAAAGGATTGTTATTTTAGAGATGAGATTCTTACCACTGATAATTAGAATAATTATAAGAAATTTAAGTGCACAGACTGGTTTCAGATTGCCTGCCTATGAATCACAGCCTTCCAACTTAACCAACTAAACAACATTGGAGAAACCACTTAACCACCTAGTGCCTCAATTTCCTCACCTATAAAACAGGGATAATAGTAACTATATCATGGTATACATGTGAAGATTAAATGAGCTAGTACACATAAAGCAGTCAACACAGTATCTGGCACATAAAAACCACTCAACAAATGTAAGTTAGTATTATTATCTATAGTCTCCCTATACTGTATATAGAAGTGTGTTTACACTTGAGTTTTCTAGTTAGATGCTTGGTAAGAAGTAGCACTGAAGATTCAGAATGAGCTAGGGAAGCATATGAAAAGCACTCCTCAAAAAAAATAGGGGCTGAGAATTTGGAACATTGCTAAAATATCCTCTTTAAAAGTAGCTATACATGTGCCAGTCATTCCTAAATCTCTAACTCTAGACCTGACCCAACCCAGGAGCTCCAGACTCGTATACTGAGATGCCTGCTGGACACTTGACTTGGTAATTTAATAGGCAAGTTTTGGGGATAAAAAGGGAAAACGATCAATGTTCCCTTCAGTAATTGAATGATCACATGACCAATTCCAACTGCAGAAACTCTTGGCTCTGCTCCTTGAGTCCCAGATCCATGCTGGGAATGACATTCTCAGTTTTCAGCTTCATACTGAGAAAGTGCAGTTTGGTCAACTACATGAAACCTCAGGCGTTTTATCTGTTCACTTTAGCATTAATGTTTGGAAATTATGATTCTAATACATGTACTGTATACTATAAATCACTTCAAATAATTTCTTAAGGTGGGCAGGAAGGAAGGAAATAAGTACAATGAAATAAAATGAAATGTCAGATGCCATTAGATGACTCTTAGGTTCTGTTCTGTGAAGCAGACTGGCTGCACACTCTGCAGCAGAGGCAATTCTCGGTTGCCTTATTCTGGGCCATGACTCCAACCACCAACAATAATGTCAAAAGGATGACATCCCAGGTGGACTAGGACAGTCCCAGCAAAATTCTAATAGCATGGCCTGTTGTACTCAAAAATGTTTAACTGGGTGAGAAACTATACGTCTATCTATATACATGATCAGTAAGAACTCTATAGCATCCAGCAGGCATGTGTGCACTTATTCAGCTAACATCTCCCTAACACCAGGTGCTAGGTCCCATGCTGGTCTCCAGTGCAATGCAGGATTCTAGCACAAAAATGGTAAGTCCTGAATAGGCCTTAAGATGTATGCAAAAAGAGTGATAAACAGATCGAGAGCTTCAGTAAAAGCCTCTCAGTTACTTACCACATCTAAGAAGACATGAGACCAGCAAAAATAGTAGATTTCCTTAGACAATAAGTAGATAACTGGATATGTTAGACAGATGTCATCCACAGTGTGTGTCAGTGTTTGGGAATCTGTATATTTGCATAGTTGGCTCTTGGAAAACATGCATAAGAATTCATGTCTGTGAATGTTGAGCTTTTGTTCTAGATGTAGATTATTGAGTGAATGACTAAATGCTTCTTGCTACCATAAGTGTGAATGGAAAACAGATCATAAGGGAATAGGTTTACTTTTATAAGCAAGTAGCAGAGCACACAACGGAATAAAGGCATCACTGCAACTATCTTTCCTTTCTCTGACTTAAGGCACTATTTCCCCTTTGACCTTCAAAACAAAATATAGTTCACACATTTTAGGATGACCCCATTAACGTAGTAGAATAAGGAAATCTGAGTTGGTTCAGTTGTGATTTCTTCTGATTTAGAAATACAATACAGATTACTTAGGCAAATCACCAATAAAAAATCAAGCAGATCTCAAGGAAGCTTAAATGCTCACTATGCTTAAAAGTAGTTAACTAAGCAAATGCCCCTGAAACGCTTCAAGTCAACAATTTTCAAACCTTAATCATACAACTAGAAGGAATCTAAGGTGCAGGGTGATTCTAACTTACTACCTTGATGGGAATTCTGGCAACCTAGATGACGGAAGCTGCAGCACTTTAAAATTCTAACTAGATCCAATGTTTACAACTGTTGGTTGATCAAAACCCTTAAAAACGTGATCTCTAAGGACCCCTCAATTTACATATCATGATACTGAGGCTCGGCAAAGCCACATAGTAATAGGGGATAAAGTGTGACTTGGAAACTCAGGCACACTTGCATAACTTCATCCCAGACCTCTTCCTTGCTGTATGTTTCCAAGAACATTACTGAACTTTTCTTAGATTCTCATCCATAAAATTGAAAGTAACACTTATCTTTTAAGCATATTATGAAGATTAAATTAATTTGTATTTATGAAAATATCTGGCGCATAATAGACACTCAATACACATTAATTTCTTTCCTTCTAAAGGGTGACTAACTTGAGAGACATACAGCTGGTAAGGGGCAAGAGGCAAGGCTAGAACCAAAAAATAGGATCCCCTTCACCACTCAAAAGGAATTCAATTTCTTAACAGACTTCTATACTTAAATCACACCATAAAATATAGCTTTAAACACCTCAGTTGAGGGGGTGGGGGGAAGGGTTATTAAAGTAAATATGGAACACTACAGCCTGCAAAGAAGAGTGTTTGTACCTTTAAGCACAGAACGATATTTCCTAGAAACAAGTTGCAAAAGAGAAAGTTTAATGAAGTATTACACTGGCTACCTTTTTAAGAATGACATCTGCTCAGTCTGTACCTGAGGGATGCCCTTCTGGAAACAATGCTGTAGAACTTTGCATTTTTTAATGGATATTTCACAACACATAATTTCAAAATTAATATTTGCATCATATACGGATCAAGTGTCAATCATGTACACTGCCCAGTGGACTGTACACATGAATCAGATTTTGGTTTTGTCCTAAAAAATCTTAGAATCTAGTAGAGAAGAGAGGCAGACTTTGGAGAATGATTAAAAAAGGTAACTGTATATTAACCCATATGGAATCTGAAAAGTTCAAAGTCAGTAACCTGACATCTTTAGGTCTCATGTTCCTCTTCTATAAAATGGTTGAGTTCACAGGATGCTCTCTATCTAAACCTCCTTCAGGGTCTAACAGTCCAAATAACATGACGATGATAGCAAGAAAAAACACAGTATATATTTACCTCGCACATATTAGGTGCCAAGTACTGCGCTAAAGTGCACCATTTGTATTATCTTTATTTAATCTTCACAACAATCTTTGCAATTAGCATTATTATCCTTCACGTACAGATGAGGAAAAGGAGACAAAACAGTCTAAGAGAGCTAGAGTTGCGATTTGAACAGAAGCAGTCTGAATCTAAGAGTTACCCTTAACCAATACGCCCAAACTCCCTGTATTCACGAAAAATCTCTTATGTGTTAAATATGTAAAAGGAAGAGCTTGGGAAAAGGGTCCTTCCTGACTGGCGGGCAAAACTGAGTTAATGTCACACGGTTTCACGTTGTAATAAAGCTCTCGCACCACTTCCTCTGCGGTGCTCCTGCACTCCCACAGGTAGGCACCTCACCGCGGGGACAAACGCTTTGACCGCCAGAGGCGGACGGGGGCACAGGCTTTTCGAAACACTTGGGGTGGGGCGGAGGGAGCTCAGAGGAGGCCCCGCAGCAGGGTGGGCAGAGCGGGTACCTGGGCTGCTGGCTGCTCCTGCAGGCTGGTTCTCCCACCACTCGTCTCCAAGATCGTCTGCCATCTCCAGGCGGGACTAGGTGTGGGTGGACCACCAAGGGAAAGCGGACAGCGTCTGGTCTTCTAGCAGCTTCCAAGCCGGGAGGCCAGCGTTGGCAGCACGCGCCGAGTCTCTTTAGACACCGTCGCCTCCGCCCCGTGGCGATGACGTCACACACCGCCCCGCCTCCCCAGGGCAGGCCTCCCCGCCCATCTTGTCGCAGTTTCCACACAAGTACTGATGGGCAAGATCTGTCTGGTAACTCACCCTCAGAAAAGCATAAAGACAAGAAAGCACATAACTCCAAGAAAGATTATTATCTTTTTAAATAACTTAAAAAAAAAACTTTCTTAGTTTTTTTTTTTTCTTTCTTTTTTTTTTTTTTTCCTCTTGAAAAGCTATTGACGAAAGTGTGAAACAGGATGCTAAGACAATTTTTCCCTGTTCCGTTTCAAAGAACTTGTGCAGCGGGAAAAAAATTTAGCACGTGGGTATGTTTTCGTTTGTGTGTCTGTGTTTGGGCGCCTGTGTTTGTATAGTTTGCTCTTAGGAAACGTGCGCAAGCATTCATGACCATGAATGTTGGGCCTTTGCTGTAGATTGGTGTACTGCTCTTTTTTTACTATATGAGTTAAGAAAATATTGACTGGTCCGGAAGGGCTCACCCACGAAAAGACACAAGTGGTCCGGAGAGTTGAGTCGTCCGTCTCCCTTACGCCCTGTTCCATTAAGTTTGTTACCACGTTTTGTGAAACAAAAGGAGGGAGTCCGTTACTGTTTAACTACAGGTAAGAGACTAGTACTTCTTAACTCACCTCCGATGTGAACTGGCAGAGATGGGCAGGAAATAGCTGCTGAGTGCTGAGGCCTCCTGTAAAGTAAGTGTGGACATATTTTTTCAGAATGGTCTGCGTACACAAAAATCATTCGAAATTGTGTGAAATACACGCACAGGGCTTGGAATAGTTGTTTAAAGATGAGTAGGCTATGAGCCCCCTTCCAGATGTCACCAACAAGGGTACAGGAGATAGAATTTGTAAGAATAAAGATCTAAAGGAATGATTGGATAGATCCTTGGAAATGACAAGGACAGAGGATCTTAATCATGAGGATAGGATTAGCCATACGTGAAAAAATTACCCCAAATCCACCTAATAGGTGGCTTATAAATGCGTTACTGATTAGACTTTATCAGTATGCCTTAAATGCCCTGAAAGGGAAGATATTAGGTATAAATGTGGGGTATATAAAATAATCTGTAATCATCAAAAGTAATGTGCCTTTCATGAGAAAATGTAGATGGCAGAAGATTTCGATGATTGATGGGTTATTGAAAAGGAAAGTTAAATAAGAAATACTAGTGTGGAAAAAGAAGTGTGGTGACCAATAAACTTAGGAAATGACACTGGGAAATAAAAAAGAGACCACAATAGGATACTTTTTTTTTATGCAGAAATTGACAAAATTAAAAAGTCAGACACTGGGGCTCCTGGGTGACTCAGTGGGTTAAGCACCTGACTTCAGCTCAGGTCATGATCTGGGGGTTCCTCGGTTGGAGCTCTGCCTCTGGCTCTGTGCTGACAGCTCAGAGCCTGGAGCCTGCTTCTGATTCTGTGTCTCCCTCTGCCCCTCCCCCATTCATGCTCTGTCCCTCTCCCTCTCTCCAAAATAAACATTAAAATTTCTTTTAAAAATCAGACATTACCAAATTCTAGAGAGTACGTGCATCAGTGGGAATTCTTAGACCTGACTGTTGTGAGTGTGAATTGGTAATAACCACTTGGAAAAGAAATTAGGCACAACCCTGTAAAGGTAAACCTACATACCTGATGGTCCAGCAGTTTCCACTCCTAAATAGATATACTTGGGAAACTTTTGAACACTATAGAATATTCACAGCAGCACTGTTAGTAATAGCAAAAAAGCAGAAACAACCCAAATGTGTTTCTATAGGAAAATGGATAGCTATATTATAGCATCATCATTCAATTAAGCATAGGAAATGAATTAACACACATAACTATATGGATATATTTTTGGAAACATAATGCTGAGTTAAATGCCAAGTTTCAGATGCCATTTTGCCATTCAAATACAGGGAAAACCAAAAACTGTTGAGACCAAAAAATACATATGTGATTTTAAGGAACTGGTAAACACAAAATTTAAGATGTGGAGTGGCCAGGAGATAGGATTAAGAAGAACAAAAGTAAATGTAAGTTATTGGCACAGGTAAAAGATAAGGGAAAAATCCACTTATACAAAATAGGTATTTTCAGTAGAGTTAAATTAGGTGCTATTTAAGAACTCACTAAGAATTCCAGTTCACGACCCCAAATCTCAAATGACACAGCTTCCAGACAGTTCTGCTGCCTTTCCCATGTGAGTTCACTTTCCCACTGTCCCTGATCTTTTCCCAGGATCAGTCTTCCTCTTGTGCCCTGGATTCCAACTCCTTTCACCTAACCTTTTCCACTTCAGTAAGTGGCAGCATCGCCCTCTTGGTTGCTTTGTCATCTGATTCATTGGTAAGTCTTTTGGGATCAATCTTCAAAATATATCCCAAATCTAACCCTTTAACTAACCTTCTCATCACTTCCACCACTCAACCTTGGTCTGAGCCACTGTAATAGTCTTGTAACCAATTCCCCTGCCTTTTCTCTTTCCTCAGTCTTGCTTCCACACAAAAGGAGTGGAATCATTATCTCACTCCTCTTAAATGCCTTAGTTACCTCTTACCACACACCCACTCCCCTATCACCTCCCTGGATTAGAATTTCATCTCTCCTATTCACCACTGTGGCCCTAGGACCACTACAGTACCTGGCATTAATAGATACTCAAAATCTACAGACTGCCTCACTGAATTTGAACTTCCTTTACTCTGATTGTTTTATTTATCAAACAACCTGATAAGTTTGTTTCCCAAGTCAGCTTTCTGATCCATTTGCTTCAGGTTGAGGGTAGCTCATCTCTTCATTCCAGTGTTGAATATAGCCGTTTTCTTTTCTTCTTCTTCTTTTTTAAAATATTGCCATTTTCTATGGGTGCCATGATGTAAAAAGGCTGGGAAAGACTGAGTTAGAAGGGAAGAAAAAAGTTTAAAGACTGGCTTGTGAAGGCCTACCATATGATGAAAAGAGCTTAATTGAAGGCTGAGGTTCTTTGTTCTTGAACCCAGTCTATACATGTACTTTAGGGAGTCCATGAACCCCTCATAATGTATTTAAACTTTTGCATCATGTGGATGATAATAACAGCAACAACAGCATGTTTCAGGTACTTTTCTAAGTACTTTATATCTTAATCATCTAATCATCTTAACTCCATGAGATACTATGCTGGACTGGATATTTTCCATTTACCATTCTCTACATTTCCATTTCCTAGAAGGCTGATGTAAATCTCCCCTAAGCTCTGATTTCAGATTTAGGTTCAGCAAGTTGGAGGCATCAGGAAGAAATCAAAGGATGAGAGAAAAATGACACACTATGTTGTCCTCTTTTCAAGGCTGGGACTAGGATGCCGCAAGCAGAGGCCTAATATGCAAAATGTAAAGGGGCACTCACTCACAGGCTGGCACTTGAATAAATGTGAGAGCAAGTGCCTCCTAAACGTTCTTCTGGAGTTACCTGCTTGCCTCATATTCGTCCTGGCACTTATCCTTCCACTGGAGGCCAAGGCTCCCTCAGACTTAGGGGTAGTAACAAGTTCCCACTCTTACTAGTTCTTGGGTTCTATGCCATCTGTTGTTTACCTAACCCTACCTCATCTTCATAAATACTTTTACTAAATTTTTTTAAATTGTACAACTTGAAGGGTTTGTTTTTGTTTGTTTCTTTGTTTGTTTCTTTGTTTTTTCCCTGCCTGGACCCTAACTGATAGATTTACTACTTTACTTTAGGGTCTCCTAAAAACAGGCATGGATATAAGTAGTTTATTTGGGATGTGATCGGGTGAGGGGGAGGGAGGGGGCAGGAATAAAGGCAGGGAGGAGATAAGGAAGGAAGGATGAATATTAAACTGGTTATATAACTGGTTTTTTATCCTCTTGAGAATCCTCTGAGAAACAATGTAGACTCTGCCTCAGAATTATCTTCAGGAAGGTGAAGTCTAGGGCATTTATCCACTGACTGCCATCCACCATTGGTTAAGGGTTGTCACCAGGAATTTGAATTTCCAGATACTTCCCAGGCTATGCTGCCACTGGAGAAAGCCCTGAGGCAGAAGAGCAGAATTACGTAACTCATCATGCTTGAGGTGGAATGCTAGCAACTTCCCAGAACTTTCTCCCATTGCTGGGCTGATTTCAAAGTGGGCTGAGGGGCACAAAAAGCATCTGCTCCATGTTTGTATTATTCTCTCTATTTTATAGATGGTGAAACTAAGGCACAAGGAATTAAGTAACTTGCTCTAGTCACCCATCCAGTAGGTGGTTTCCCATCTGCCTATGGCTTTCATAACAAAAATGACCCGTGTCCACTGGAATAGGGAAAAAACAGTATAGAAAAAAGGAAGAACTGAATTGAAGGTCATCACCATCAGTTTGTTACTATGGTTTGGAAATAAAATGGTGAGGAAAAGAGAACCAAGAAATCATTTCAAGTCCTAAAAAATGAAAGTATGATATCATCTTTGATGAAACTAGCACAACAAAAATGAGGGAACATTTTAGGGGTGAAATGATGAATTTGCTCTTAGAGGACGTGGAAACAGACAACAAACAAATCAATAGAAAATTTCAAATGATAAAAGTACTGTAAGGGAAATAAGCTGCACTTGTGACCTGGGTGGAAAGGTTAGTGGAGGAACATGGCAAGACAGGAGGATGGAAAGGGAGGCAGGGCCAGACCTGGAAAGGCTTCTTAGCCATGGTAAGGATTTGAATGAGGAGGCCATGGGGGACTTTTAGGCTGGGAGATGTGCTTGAATTTTCAAAGCTGCCTAGTGTGCAGGAACAGTAGAAGCAAGAAGACCAGGTTGGAGACTGTGGCAGTTACCCAAGTAAGAGAGCAGTTGCTTGCAATATGATGGTAGATGTAGAATGGAAGAGAAGTGAGACTGGATGAAATCACTTAGACAATGCGGAGAAGAGGAAAGGGTTCCTGGGTGCAGTGTACTGACTATATCCCACCTCCTACCCCACCCCCAAATTCATGTTGAAATCCTAATGCTAGTGTGATGGTATTTGGAGATGGAGCCTTTAGGAGGTAGTTGGATGATGAGGGTGGAACCCTCGTGAGTGGATTTAGTGCCCTTATAAGAGGCCAGGGAGCTAGCTAGTTCTTTTCTAGCATGTGTGGACAGCACGAAAATGGCCCTCTCTAAATCAGGAAGAGGGCCCTCACCAAGAACCTGACCATGCCAGCACCATGAACTTGGGACTTCCAGCCTCCTGAATTGTGAGAAAGCTAGCCAGTCAATGGTAAAGCGTATGGCAGCCTGAAATGACTAAGATACTGAGCGTCCACTATTCTTTTATTTTTTTATTTTTTTAAAAAAAAATTTTTTTTTTTCAACGTTTATTTATTTTTGGGACAGAGAGAGACAGAGCATGAACAGGGGAGGGGCAGAGAGAGGGAGACACAGAATCGGAAACAGGCTCCAGGCTCTGAGCCATCAGCCCAGAGCCCGACGCGGGGCTCGAACTCACGGACCGCGAGATCGTGACCTGGCTGAAGTCGGACGCTTAACCGACTGCGCCACCCAGGCGCCCCGAGCGTCCACTATTCTGACATCAGATAGAGGAAACCTAAGAGCCCAGGGGGGAATGGCTAGAGAGGGAAGAGAAGAACCAGGCAGATGTGATGTCATGGAAGCAAGGAAGAAGAGTGGTCCCCAAACAAACATGTGCTACTAAGAGTCAAGAAAGAGAGGGGATAATTATAGGAATCAGGTTCTTACAGAGAGAAACAGTTGGAGATCCAGAGCCAATGGAGAGATGCAATATGATGGGAGCAGGGCCACTTGATTGCAACCAGATTTGATGGCATTCCTGTCTTGTTTTTTATTTTTTGTAATTTTATTTTTTATTTTGAGAGAGAGCGTGCAAGAGTATGAGTAGGGGAGGGTTAGAGAGAAAGGGAGAGAGAATCCTGAGCAGGCTCCGCACTGCCACTCAGAGTCCGACTTGGGACTTAAAGTCACAAACCATGAGATCATGATGACCTGAGCAGAGATCAAGAGTTGGATGCTTAACCAACTGAGCCACCCAGGCACCCCAATGGCATTCCTGTCTTGTAGCTTCTATTTTCTCAATGAATTCTGAGATCTAATAATGATCTGGGACAGTGGTTCCCACTTCTGGCTCTATGGTGGAATTTCCTGGAAAGATTTATTAAAAATTCAAACTCCTAGGTACTGCCTCTCAGAGGTTCTGATTGAATAAGTCCTAGTTGGGGCCTGAGAATTCAGTTTAAGAATGCTCTGGAGATCTGATGTGCTGCCAGTTTGGGGAATGACAGATCTCTGGCATTAAGTGACATTTTAATGGCAAAAATGATAGGGGAGAAATGAATCAGGTAGGTTGCCATGATATCTTTCTGCTAGTGTGTTTTTCTTATCAAGTGACCCTTTACAGTGATTTTGTCCACAATAAATAACCACTGACACACCCTCTCTCTTCCCCACCACACACCATCTTTGACATCTGTGTGAAACCAGGGGTTCCCTTGAAATTTATTCTTTACCATGGTATTTGGATTTGATTTGTGTAGATGGTATTAGGGTTGAATCCAATTTCACTTTTTCTCCTGGAAAAGCAGTAGTCCTAGCACCATTCATTTAAACTGTCTTTCCTTTCTTCCATAACCTGCAGTGTAGCTCTGTCATAGACCCAAGTGACTGTGTGTTTGTGGGATAGTTTTAGGACCTCATGTTCTGCTCTACTGGTCATTTCTATCTCTATTCTGATGCCACAGTGTGTTCATTAGCCTTTTCATATTTTCCATACTGTTATCTCTTTGTTTTTACCTTCCGGGTAAAATTGCTAGTTCACTAACTGTCTCTTCAGTTATAACAATATGCAGTGCTAAACCCAGTAGATTCAGAATAGATTGTATATATTCCGGGAAAAACACTCTTGTATTTTTCCTTTACTCTTACACTAATATCACACTCACTGGGCATCTGATACAAGGTGTGTGGGTTTTCCACATATCAAACAATTCTCTGACACCACACCAGTGAGGCATCCTATAATGCAATTCAGTTCTGACACTAACCAGAGTTAGCACAGACCCCAGAGATTAAGAGCTCAGTCTTGTAAGACAGCCCACCTTCCACCTCGTAAGGTCAGGTTGTCATCTGTGCTTCCGACATACTGGCTATAATCAGAGGTTCCCATGACCTCCTTGTTGGGTTTGATCATTTGCTAGAACAGCTCACAGAACTGAGAAATACTCATGGTTATCAGTTTATTCTATAAAGGATACAGATGAACAGGAAGATGAAAATATGCATAAGGTCCAGAATGGTCTCAAGTGCGGGAGTTGGGATATGCCACCCTCCACATGTGTGAATGTGTTCGCCAACCCGGAATCTCTCTGAATGCCATACTTTTGGGATATTTATGGAGACTTTATTACATAGGCATGACTCATTAACTTAATTTCCAGCTCCTTTCCCCTTCCTGGAAGAGTGGGGAGTGGGGTTCGAAAGTTACAAGCTTCGAATTATGACTTGGTCTTTCTGGTAACCAGCCCCACTCCAGGAGCCCATCAAGTGACATTTTATTAGAAAAAAAGACTCTCCTATCATGCAGGAAATTCTAAGGAATTTCGAAGTTCTGTGTGTCAGGAGCCCGGGTCAAAAACCAAATCTTAGAACAAAAGATACTCCTCATGCCCTTATCACTTAGGAAATTCCTAGGGTTTTAGAAGTTAGTACCAGGAATGGGGGGCAGAGACATTGTCCTTTTATTCAAACCATACTCTTTTTTCATTATTCACTATTATTTTGAAGCAATACTGTGAATACCCTGCTCCATTTTTCCTTGGCCCATGTCTAAGCTTCCTTGCAATTATGGTAGACCATTTCCATCATGCTGACAGCTTCTCCCCCTGAGCATCCCTACTGTCTGCTTCTCTGGCACCATGGGAGCTTGCTGAGCCCAAGATTTAAAGAAGTTATGGCTCCCAAGGGCAACTAAAGGGAAACAGACACTAGTAGATAATTGCTCCAGGTTCTCTGTCCTTCGGTGGGACAATTCTGAGATGCACTTTACACAGCTTCTTAAAGTGTCCCAAGATGGACACTTTATCACCTTTTCTGTATTTCCTGTCTCTTTTCCCAACTCTCTTACTTGTGCTTCCTGAGATCATCTCCCACATAATCTACCTGCATCCAAGTCTGTCATAGGGTCTGCTTTGGAAGCAACCTAAACTAAGATAGTTAGAATTAGAAATACCCTAGAAAGCAGACCCTCAAGACAAAATTTTGGTATCTGTTTACTACACTGATTAGATGGCAGCAAAGATGTGATTGGTAGTGGTGAAAAAGAGTGGTAAAAACCTCTGATGTACTGTAGCATCACATCTACTAAGACACAGTCACTTTACCTGTGGCAGATTACGATGAGGTACAGATTGAAGGGAAAACTTGTGTCGTGTGTAATAACTTCAGCACTTAAAAGGTATGGGGCAATTGTAATTATAAAGATTGTGGAGTTGGCTGGGTGTTGTTAACTGCTCTAACAGCTTTGGGGAAAGAGAATGATAGGTTCTTACCAACTCTGAACATGTTAAGAAAGCCAGAAATTCTTCTTCTTGTAATTAGGGGCCATACTGTACTTACCATTCAGCCAAAAATTTGATTCAAAGGTGGCAGAATTATAAAGAGATTGAATGCTCAGGTTGACATGTTTCCTATGCTAATGTCAAGTCCCAAAAGAAGGAGAGAGATTCTGAGATTGAGATGGGGACATTTGGGCAGATGTGCTTGAGATCTCTGAGCCTCTGAATTTCTGAGCCTTCTGGGAATTCAGAGAAGGGTCTTTTCCCCCTTGCTGGAAGAAAGTGGCCTTCCATTACCTAGAGATCATTTAAGATCTCATCTTAGTTGCCTCACAAGATCATGTTTGAGCCCTCACCTCCCCTCATTGCTTCTTCACCAATAACTACAATTAGATTTTAGCACAGACAGTAAAAAGTGTAGTCTCTATTTATTCACAAGAAAAGCTACAGATTAATATATGTGTCAATAGGAACCATGAATTTCATAAGGTAATGGATCTTGAGAGTACTAGACTAGCAGTGTGTAAGCTGGGTAGAAGAGAGGTTACTGACATAGGGACACTCTGCAGTGACTAATGATTTAATGTCTCAGTAAGTCCTAACACCCTTTAAGAATGGCAGCGTGAAGCTGAGACACACTGGTAATCTATAGTAAAGGAGATGTCAGAATTACTTTGGCAGATTATTAAGGATAGGGTCAGGAGGCTCAGAGTAGTGGGCTTCTTAGAATGGTTTTATTTTGTATGACCAGAGAACCTACCAGCTGACTGTTTCCTGAGAGAGCCTAGAGGACATCCTTTCATTAAAGCAGTAAGATTGCAGTAGTGAGTAGGTATTGACATAGTTGACGGGCTCAATGGTAACTGTCCTGTGCAGGCCAGAGATGACAGTAGGAGATGCCATAATGTCAGTGAGTGAGTGATAGAGTTTCAGAACAGCAAAAGTAGTTGGCAGCACTTAACCATCAAAAGCAAATGTAATTATCAGTCAGGGATCCTTAAAATGTAGGGGATCTATGATATTCTATAGACCATGGATATTCCTAAGGGCAAGATAGATCAGAAGTTAATGAGGGTCTTGATTGACCTATGTAACAACAACAGAAACAACACAATTAAGAACTGGTGAGCACAAGGCAGATGTCAACTGCCAAAATGGAAAAACACGGTCTCTGGACCTGTTTCCAGATATGAGCCAGTTCTCAAATCCAGAGCCCATTGATTAAAGGAAATATGAGTCCTTCTGAAGAAGTTCTCTGCAGTGCCACCAGTGTATGCACTGCGTACTCATACATTTTCCAAGGTAACCTGTGGCCTTTCTTCAGAGTACGGTACATTGAAAAAATGGAAAATACCCAGCTCTTTATTTTTTTTTATAAATTTTTTTTAACGTTTATTTATTTTTGAGACGGAGAGACAGCATGAACGGGGGAGGGTCAGAGAGAGAGGGAGACACAGAATCTGAAACAGGCTCCAGGCTCTGAGCTGTCAGCACAGAGCCTGACACGGGGCTCGAACTCACGGACCGCGAGATCATGACCTGAGCCAAAGTCGGATGCTTAACTGACTGAGCCACCCAGGCACCCCAATACCCAGCTCTTTAAAGGGCTGTTGAATACAGGGTGAACTGCATTGATGCAGGAAATCCTATAACCTCCCATTAGAGTAGGCATATAGTTGCAAAGTGATAAAATCCTGGCCCAAATCTGTGCCATGGTGACTCCAATTAACTTATGGTCATCTCTCCAGTTGCTGAGTGCATAAGTGAAATGGATATATTTAGCAACTGGTAGAACCATCACACTGATTCTCAGATCTATGAATTAAGAACCATTAGAGTAGGAAAAACCAAGTGGAAGTCCCTGAAACTGCCTCCCTCCACCCGACTCCTGAGCAAACACCCGACTCCTGAGCAAAGATAGTAAATTGGAAACCCTATCTCACACCAGTGGAAATGCAGAGATTAATGTCCGCCTAAAAGACTTAAAGGCTGCAGGGGGTTGGTGATCCTAAGCCAGATGGACCATGAGAAATGATGGGCTATCAAAATTAAATGGTATATGTAATCATAGAGTCGATACCAGGTGTTGTTATCTTTGATTGAATCTATCAACATAGCCTCTAGCACTTGCTATGTGATTTAGCTCAGAGCCTGGAGCCTGCTTTGATTCTGTGTCTCCCTCACTCTCTGCCCCTCCCCCACTCATGCTTGCTCTCTCTCTCTCTCTCTCTCTCAAAAATAAATAAATGTTAAAAAATTAAAAAAAAAAATCCTCAGCAGGAAAGAAAATCAAAAGCAATTTGCATTCACTTGGGAAGATTGAGTTCATATTTACTCAAAACTGTGAATGCTTTCCTATATACACTCCCAAGGTTGGTCAGCTCTCTTGCTCTTTGTCATAATATAATTCAAACGGACTTTATTTTTCCTCAGAGTATCACATTGATCCGTTGTATTGATGATATCATATTAGTTGGATCTAGGGAGCAGGAAATGGCAAGTATTCTAAGTACCCTAGTAAAATACATGTATGCCCAAGGCTGAGATAAGTTACAGATGTTTAAGAGCCTGCAACATTGATCAATCACATTTTTAGGAGTGTGGGTACCTGAGGGATGATATATGGATATCTGGATATCTGGATCCATGCCTGGATATCTCCTTCAAGATAAAGGAAAAGTTCTTGCATCTTTCATCTCCTACCACTAAGAATAGAAATGGTATTTGATGCACTTCTGGATTTTATAGGTAGCCACTTATAAACACTGCTCTAACCCATTTATCAAGTGACCTCAAAAGGCATTTATTGGATGCCAGTTAAGTCAACTGACTCAAAAGACTACCAGTTTTTTTAAACATTTTTTTAATGTTTATTTATTCTTGAGAGAGAGACAGAGTGTGAGTGGGGGAAGGGTAGAGAGAGAGGGAGACACAGAATCTGAAGCAGGCTCCAAAGCTCCAAGCTGTCAGCACAGAGCCCAGCATGGGGCTTGAACTCACCAAACGTGAGATCGTGACCTGATCATGACCTGAGCCAAAGTCGGTTGCTTAACCGACTGAGCCACCCAGGCACCCCTGAAGGCTACTAGTTTTGAGAAGAGAGGGCTCAGCAGCAGTTCCAAGCTGTGATACAAACTGCTTTTCCACTCAGTTCCTAATGATGTGGCTGATCCCAAGGTGCTAGGTGAAAGATAATGATGCTGTGTAGAATCTGGCTAGACCTAAAAGGAGAATCACAGCACAGACTCCTAAGGTTCTAGAGTAAGGCCATGCCTTCTATAGCTCGACCATTCAAAAAGCAACTACTGGCATGATACGAAGCTCTAGTAGAAACTGAACATTTGGCAATGGAACATAATTTTATGAACAGAGCTGCCCTTCAGGACCTGGGTTTGATAAAGTCGGGTGCACACATCAGTAATTCACTGAACAATAGAAATGGTTTACATGAGATCACATTTAAGCAGGTCCAGAAGTCATCAATAAATACATGAACAAATGGCCCAGGTCTCCATGTCAGTTGTATTCCTCAGCTTACACCTATGGCCTCATGGGGTTTTCCCTATGACCAGCTGATGTTAGAGGAAAATATTCAAGACTGGTTCAAGCTTGGCATGTTGGTAGAACTGAAAATGCATTGCTACTGTACTACCATCCTCCTTGGGGAGGGGCCATAAAGAACAGTGGTAAGGACAATGGACAGAGCGTCAAGATGTACATTTAATCATTTCCTTTGAATAGAAAGAGAAGGTGTCTGAGATCAGGATAAACAGTCTTTATTTTTTTTATATTTTTAGAGAGAGAGAGCATGAGATGGGGAGGGGAGAGAGAGAGAGAGAGAGAGAGAGAGAGAGAGAGAGAGAATCTTAAGCAGGCTCCATGCTCAGCGCAGAGCCTAATGCAGGGTTTGATCCCATGACCCTGGAATCATGACCTGAGCTGAGATCAAGAGTTGGATGCTCAACTGACTGAGCCACCTGGGCGCCAAGGATGAACAGTCTTGAGCAATAGTGATTGGTGTGGTTGAGTTGGTCGAGGGCCTGATATACAATATTTGAAGTTCAGCAGCAGAGAGAGCTGGGAAGAGGCAGGTGGAGGGACCTAAGGGAGTGGGCAAAAATGTGTGGGTCTTTGTGTCCCAATCTAAATCCACCAAAGCATATCTACCACAGTCAAGACACTGGACAACCAGGTAGACATTGCACATTGTATTTTCTAGAGATAGCCACTAATATTTCCCATCCTGTGTACTTTCCTTACAATGTGACCTTTCCTTACAATGTGACACTCCTACCGTGGCTCCTACCTTGGTTCACTTGGAACCCAGATGTCATGCTTTTAGAAAGCCCAAAGTAGCCCACACAGATAAGCAACATGAAAATAACATATGGAGGTTCCTGTCTATAGTGTAGCTGAGGTCTCTGCTGACAACCAGTATCAATAGCCAGACCTGTAAATGAAGGTACCTCTTGGTGATTTTAGGCCCTGGTTGTTGATTCACCCTCTGCTGTAGTCCTAGACATCACAGAGCAGAGAGAAACCATCCCCACTATGTTCTCTACAAATTCCTGACCCACTGAATTCATGGTAGAAAAAATCTGCGAGTGGAGCTGCGTTTCCTCTTTCAGCCAAGAGAGGGAGCTCTTGTTCCTCGGTGACCTGTAAATTGCTCAACCATGCTCACTTCCTTTCTAATTGAGGCGAGGTATCTGCCTATGGTGGCAGTGAGTTTTCCCTTTCTTCTGGTGAAGTCAGGTGGGTGAAGTAAAACTTACTTTTGTTTCTCTCATATCTTGAGTATATATAGGCTCTATAAAGATCCCCTTATTATAGGATGAAAAACCCTACCTTTAATTTCACCTTTGGAATCATAAAATTGGCATGCAGATTTCATGTTTATGCTTGAAGAAGAAAGGAAACTCAATTCTAGTTTGCATTTTGGGGCCACTGGGTGAAGGTGGACTGTCTGGCAGTCAGGTCTGAAGGTCCTGGGTAGGTAACATTCATTGAAGTAGAGAAGGTGCAGTGAGTGGCAGTCCCCATAGCGGTCTGCAGACCTGCCATGGCAGAGGGTGGGACTTGTAGCTTCTGGACCACCACAGTGGTGCTGCTTAGATTCCTTACCCATTTGGTGAACACTGTGGTGAACTGAGTGGTAAGGGAAGCTGCTGGAGTCATTTCCAGTTATCTTCTACATCATGGACTATTCCTATTAACAGGTAGTTTTCCTTCTAGTTTTTTTTTTTTTTTTAATTTTTAAAATTGTGGTAAAATGTACATAACATAATGTTTACCATCTTAACCATTTTTAAAGTGTACAGTTTAGTGGCATTAAATACATACACATTGTTAGGCAACCATGACCACCACTGATGACCAGAACTCTGTCTTGCAAAATTGAATATATCAATTAAGCAATAACTCCCCATTCCCACCTTCCTCCAGCTCCTGGAAACCATCCTTCTATTTTACGTCTATAAATATGACTAGGTACCTTATATAAGTGGAATCATACAATATTTGTCCTTTTGTGATTGGCTTATTTCTCTTAGCATAATGAACTCTAGTTTCATCCATGTTGTGGCAGATGTCACAGTTCCTATTTTCTTTTTTTTTTTTTTTTTTAAGTTTATTAATTTTGAGAGAGAGACAGAGAGAAAGAGCATGGCTGGGTGGGGGATGGCAGAAAGAGAATCCCAAGCAGGCTTTGCACTGTCAGCGCAAAGCCCTGCACAGGGCTCGAACTGATGAACCCTGAGGTCATGACCTAGCCTAAAGCAAGAGTCAGATGTTTAGCTGACTGAGTCACCCAGGCGCCCCTCCTTTTTTCTTTTATAATGCTGAATAATATTCCATTGCACATGTATACCACATTGTGTTTATCCATTCATCCATTAATGGACATTTGGATAACTTCCACCTTTTAGCTATGAACATGAATGGACAAATATCTGTTGAATCATTTTAATTCTTTCGGGTATATACCCAGAAGTGGAAATGCTCAATTATATGGTGGTTTTACTTATTTTTTGAGGATCCACCATACTGTTTTTCATAGTGGTTGCCTAATTTTACATTCCCATCAGCGGTTTAATTTTTACAACGTTTATTTATTTTTGGGACAGACAGAGACAGAGCATGAAGGGTGAGGGGCAGAGAGAGAGGAAGACACAGAATCAGAAACAGGCTCCAGGCCCTGAGCCATCAGCCCAGAGCCTGACGCGGGGCTCGAACTCACGGACCGCGAGATCGTGACCCGGCTGAAGTCGGACGCCCAACCGACTGCGCCACCCAGGCGCCCCAGCGGTTTAATTTTTAAAGCCACATATAGGGGCGCCTGGGTGGCTCAGTTGGCTAAGCATCTGACTCTTGATTTCAGCTCAGATCATGATCTCACAATCATGAGATGGAGCCCCAAGCCCAGTTCTGTGCTGACAATGTGGAGCCTGCTTGGGATTTTCTCTTCTCTCTCTCCGCTGCTCCCCTGCTCGCATATGTGCTCTCTCTCACTCTCTCTCTCTCAAAATATATAAATAAACATTAAAAATAAATAAATAAAGCCATGTATATCTGCACTCTTATCTCCTAAGATTCACCAGAATCTGTCAATATAGTCCTCTGGTAGTTGGCTATTTCTACTGTCTCTGGTAATGCCAATAACTAAGAAATAACTTCAGAACTTGGTTATCTCTCTTTCTCTCCTGAGGCAAGCTACTATTCTGAACCTTCAATGGTAGTTACTTAGATAGCTGAGAAGTTTTATCTTCTGCCTTGAGGCAATATGGTGTAATAGCTCAGAATGTGAACTATGAAGCCAGATGCTTGCATTAAAATCCTGGCATTGTCATTTATTAGCTCTTAGACAAGTTACTATGGCACAATTTCTTTAGCTATGAGGAGTAACTAAGTTAATACATAAAAACAAAGTGGTTTTTGGTACATGGTTTGGCACTCAGTCAATGATAACAATTGTTACCTCTCTGTACCATACCCTACTACTTCATCCGTTCTTCCAACTATTGTAAAAGATAGTTATTATTATTACTTACTATTTTACAGGTGCAAAAGCTAAAGTTTAGAGAGGTTAAATAATTGACTCAAGATGACCATCCAGTAAATAGAAGAGTTGAGATTTGTTCTCTGAGTCTGACCCCAGAGACCTTTCCTAACATGTTCTATATTGATGACTCTGGTTTGGTAAAGCAAATGACAAGGACAGATTCATCTTTGATGTCAAAAGGCAACTATTATTACTAGTAGACAACTGGAGACTGGTAGAGTAAGCATTCCATCAGCTTTCCCTCTTGTATCTCTCATCCCATGAATAAAGTGCAGATGTGCACATGCTGCCAGTTTGTTAGATGAAAAGTGACTTGGCCATACTCATTATAAAATTAACTTTTAGGTCTTTCAAGGCATGTGAAATGTAAGCCTCCCCAGACTTCATAAACTTTAATTTAGAACTGCTTTTGATTCTAATAAAAATCTATTTTTACTTGCAGTAAGATAGCAAAGAAAAAAAAAATCTCTGGAAAGGTTCTGGATGCCTCAATGGAAGATTTGATTAGATGGTCCTGTGTTTCAGTAACACACATGAGAAACTTCTGAATACCTTGTTAAAATGGAATGATATACCCCACTTTTGATTTAAATTCCATTACATTTATCTCCAGGAATTAGCAAAAAAAATTTTTTTTGATAATAAAAATCATTAAGAGCTATTTGATATCATAAAAAATAACTTGTTTGAAGATAAAATTTACCCTGATATAAATACTGGTTTTGAAAGTGAAAGAAACCATCAGAAATTTTGTGTAACTCTTTGCTAAAAGAAGGATAACCCTAAATCTTACTCCATAGATAGTTTTCTTCTTCATGATAGGGAATGACATGAACATTTGTATTTTTAGAGTCACAAACCATTAAGAAGAAAACTTTTCTGAAATATAGTAAAATATGATTGATTTGCATTCTTTTTTGGCCCTGTGTACTTATGTAATTCATTGTAATTACATATGGATTGGGATGATATCTATCTTTGCTGTCTCTATTATGAAGGATTTGTTAAATAAATTCCTGCAATAAGTAAGAAAGATACTTTAAAGCAATTTAATGTTTTGTTTTTTTTTTATCTGCAAACGGTGCTACTAATTTCAAGTTGGCCTTTTTCTCCCTTATTACAATAGACCATAGGTCTCTCTCCAGGCTCGTGGATCTACCTTTCATCTTCCTACTAAATGCATTTTCATCCCACTATCAGGGAAATCCCACAAGCCTGTAAATAAACTGAGTTGTCTTCTCATTTCCCTGCCTGGAGTGGGTTTTGCTAGTGGACAACCTGTGTCTGTCTATGATAGGGCACCATCCCTGTCTTCCAGGTGTATTGATGAGAAGAAACCACCTTTGGGACAAGCTTCCTTTTCCTTCATAAGGCCATCCTAGGATTGTCCCCAAGTTCACCTTAGTCTTTCAACTGTTTCTTCAATTTTCAATTCTTCTTTGTTTTATTTCCTCACCCTTGAACTAGCTCCATTGTTTTGTATTCCTTAAATCCTGACACCTGACCTGACATGTGACCTTTACTCATGAGACTTGTTTGGGACTATTCACCACCAACCTACCATCCCATTTCTGGATTGAAGCGGTTCTGATTTCCTCATTAGTTTTACTACTTGTAATTCACCTTCTTCATAGAATCATCAAGATAACTTTTCTAAAATACTTATTTTCATACCATTTTCCCACTTAAGGACCTACAATGTATTCTTACTGCATATTTGATAAAGTATAAATGCCTCTTTCCTATATGTAAAGCCCGATATCATTTGACCCTTCTTTGATTATTAGTTTCCTTTACTAGTGCTTGGGTAGATCCTCCAATCTAGTGAGGCTATTTCCATTATCCCAAATTGCCCTGTTCACCACCTGCCCCAAAACACACACACACCACACACACACACACACACACACACACACACACAGAGTCACTCGCTCACTCACAAAAATACCAGTTTCCTCCTCTCTATTAGAGGAATAGAACCTTTTCCTCTTGGGATGTCCCTATGCTATTCAAAGTCCATCACATTAAAAGTGATTTCTTTAAAAATCATCTCCAAAACACTGTCTGTTATTAGGTTTCATCCCACATTAAACTTCTAAATAATCTTGGAATATATAACCTTCTGTAGAATCTTGGAATCCTAGAGCAACTCATACCAACTTTATCACTGCCTCCCACAGCAGCCTTGAGAGATTCATTCTTCATTCTTCCTTCTGACCTGGTACTGGACCAGCACTCTGTGTTGGGCTATGGATGAAAGATGAAATAGTGCCTGCTTTCAAGAAGCTACTCTCTGTCAAATATGGGAGACAGTAACAGGTCAGTTACAAGGTAGGGAAAGTGAAGGGACAGAAGTCTATACAAGGCAGGGTGGTCACAGGGGAGAAGATGACTGACTTTGAGCAGTACAGAAGAAGAGGTGATCCTTGAACTGTGTTTTGAGGGGTGAGGAGGATTATGCAGGAGACATGTCAGAGCATTTCTAGCAAGGCAGCAGCATGGAATGGTCTTTCTCTTCCTGAATCTAACTAGTGTGCATCCTCTCAGCACCACACCACATCTGTTTGTATTTGTTTGTATATCACCTGGAAACTAATCTTTTGCTTAACAAACATCTTAATTTCCTCCAAACAGAAGATGATTTTTTTTTTAAGGGGAAGGGTCATGTTTTCTGTTGCTTTTGTATCCTTCACTTGCCTCGTAGTACTAGTAGTATTGAGTGCAGAGTAGGCCTACTTTGTGTTTTGTTTTAAGGCAAGGGGATGCTACAGACCCATTGTGATGATGGATTCGCCTTGCTTGTCCAGCATTCTGAATTCCAACTATTTATTCCTCCCTGCCTGTGTCACCTGTATCCGCCCTTCTGTTTACCTTTGTGACCAACAGTGTGTGCATACAAGATGATTGGTTCATGTTATGGAAGAGCTGTGGAATGAAATAGAACTAATTGGGCTGATTCGGAATGGAAACTGTGGTCTTGAGCTTCCAGACTTATGGTTTAAGCAAGTGAGTTAATCAGCCCTTAGATGGGTGATACACACTTGTTTATGGAATGGTTTAAATGATCTCTTCATAATATCATAGATGTAAGTTACACTCATTCTGAGCTTGATAAATCATCACAGCAGAATTCTTTCATCAGTGATACTTAAGACGCTTAGATTCTTGAAACAGGTCTGCTTCTGCTCTGTAGCTCTACTCACCACTATCTCCCCTCAAAATATTCGGCTCTAGTGTGGCCGGCTAAAATAGAATAGAGTATTTGAGGATTGGTTTCTTGTGGGGAAGAGAGGTTTGTGGCAGTTTTTTTTTTTTTCCTTTTATGATGGAGGTGATAGATGCAGCAGCTCATTCATTGTCCCCTAATATCTGTTCTCCCTTCTTCCATGTTAAGAGAATCCCTGATTTTCAGCTGGGCATGTGGTTACCCTGAATAAATATTCAATTTCCCACAATCTCTTGGCAGCTTTGGGCAATGTGACTAAATTCAGAGCAATAGGATGTGGGAGGGAGTAATGTAAGCAATTAGGGAGCATGCTCTCCTGTTCCTGATGTTTTCACCTTTCCATTGCCTGGAATGTGGCTGTGATGGTTACCTGTCCTGGACCTTGGGGATGAGGGCAACAACTTTAGGGTGGAAAAGCAGAAAGATAGAAAGAATCTGGGGCCCTGACTGGAGCTACTACATGAGCACTGGACTGCTGATGCTCAGACCTGTTGTGTCAAAGAGAAATAATTGTCTTGTTTAAGCTATGATTTAGGTCTCTGTTTCAGCAGCTCATTAGTACATAGGGAGATAAAAAAAATTATGAGGTTCAGTGTCAGCTGAGTGATATGAACAAGATGAGAAACATACTTTTAAAGATATTTAATAAGTCTTTTTTTCAAATCAGTACAAAAATTTAAATACAAAATTGATTTGCTATTGACAAGTCTCAAATCTATCATGGAAACTCAAAAAAGTTACCAGTCTATTCACCTTTCATGGTGTTCTGCAAAATATTTGAGAACAGTCACCCACTACAGACATTCTTTTCCTCTGTGGGATGTCATACTGCATTAAAACTCTGTGTTTAAATAACAATGCCAATTTTGTTCATTTCACATGGAAAAGTTCTGGTTGAATTTGAATTAAATAGGGATTATAGCTCTATCCCTAGATTTTCGAACATGTGGTTGTTTCATCTGCTTTTACACTAATGTGTTAACAGGATGTGCAACACTTAAAAGGGAAACACAAACACACAGATAATTATTTAAAACTCTTTTTTAAATTAAATGGAGTAATTCATTTAGTTCTGAGATTAGCACCATTGTAGAATACACAGTATTTGGCATAAATTTTGCTCCTCCCCTATCTAAAAGTTAGAAGCATATGCCTGATGATATACACACTCACACACATTTCATATATATATATTATATATATGTATATATAATATATATATATGCAATTGAGTAACAACCAATAAATAAGTTGGAAGGTATTTTAAAATGTGAAATTTGGTTTTACCTAAAGAGGTACTTTCTTACTTGGTGGAAAGAAAAAGCCCATACATGTACAGATAAATACGGATTTACAGATCAGCTGATTTGACTTGCTTCCAAGCCATTTCAATGCATCTGTTTAGCTGAAGGAGCCAAGTGGGTCCTTATTGCCTCCATAGTCATCAGTCCAAAACCAGCATCCTCAAGACCAACCTGAAGGGTATTTGGCCATAGAAACGCTGTCTGCTTTGAAAATGAAAGTTGGGTTGGATATCTTTTGATGGGAAAAGTTTGTCATATAATTAGCAATGAATAAGAAACCCTCTGGTAATGAACTCATTTCTCTTTTTAAGAAATTGAGAAGAAATGGTGCTCGTTTACCATATAAGGGAAAAGACACCTATTAGGTTGGGGAGGATTTTCTTGATGGTTAAAATGATTCAGATTTGACATAGACACATTTCCATGTGTGTTTATACCGTATTTATTTGTGTATTTTTCCATCTGTACCTTTCCCCTCAACTTCTCACTTTTAATTTTGAGGAAGAGATACAAGAGTCCACCACTATAACCCCACATTATATCCCCAATTCCTTATAGTGTCAGCGGCAGACTCATAGCTGACTGAAATATTTTGTCTGCGTTTTGAGACCAGATTTGAATGCCCGAAGCAGTTAATATGTACCTAAGTGAAAACCTGGAAAGACACTTATTTTTCTCTTTAAACTTGTATTGACCCTTGACTTGTGCTGAGTATGAGGTGAAAAAGAAGCATGGGCTCTTATTTGCTGTTTGACATTTCAGATAGCTGTTCCACAGGTTGCTTCTAAAGAAACAGTTCTTTTCCTACAACTTTCCTTTTCCTCCTAGTATCTACACTAGAAAATACTACATCCATTTTTTTTAGTTTAAAACTTGAGAAATAATTTTTCAAAAAAATTATTTTCCTATGGAATTCTGAAACTTCTTTTCCTCCCCAAGTAAAAAATGACTTGGGTTTTGGAAATTGATTTTGGAACCTCAGACATACCAATTTGCATGTATACAACACTGGGAAATTTCTTCAAAATTCAACAGCTACTGAGAAACACTTAAAGCTCCTTCATGGGTGAAACCTCATTGTAGTCATTTGTATGGGTAGGCAAGGAAGGGGGATTTTTATAGGCATGTAAGCAATTGAAAACTGATGATAATGAACATTCCACAAAACTGGAAAGTTATTATTTTTTTCTTATGACTTCCACGTGCTTATGTTGGTTGGATCATAGTGGAAATTACATGGAGGGAAGAAAAAAGAAAAAAAAATTACAGAAAATGAAACAAAAAGAACCCTTGAGAAAGAAGTGAATTAACTACTGCCCCTGTCTCCCAGCTGGTTGTTTAGCTTCTTTCGTGGCACTGTCTCGTGTCCCTCAAACGTCTCATCCAGTGCAAGGCACAGAGGAGGCACTGAGTAAATTACACGGTGGTCGATTGGTTCACTTGTTCTTTTAGAGAGACAAGATAGACAATTCTGAGTAGGACTCATGCTGAGAAAAGATACAGCCTCTGACAGGAGGGAAATATCCCTTGGACTAAAACCCTACTGGTCCCCCCTGATTCCCTCCCGCTGGGGCTGTAACACAGCAGAACCCCTCACCCACATTCCATGGCAAAATATCTGCACAAATACAGAGGAAATTATGCAAGTAAATACGGTATGTAATTGTTATCAATGACATTTCTTTAAGCCATATTGATAAATCTTTAAACAGTATGAGCAAATGACTTTCATTAGCTATGATCTTTCATACTGAAATATTCTGAATGATCTGAATAAGCAGGTTATGGAAGCATATAACAATACAACAGCTAATATGATTCCAGTGGGTACAACACAAGTGTCAGTACTTGATACATAAATCTATCCCATCATTTTCAATTATAGGCTGCTGTGCAGAGCATTAAACATGCATCTTAGTTTTTATTTGTACACGATGGTTCAATTTTCACTGAAATATAACTTTCCAACTATATAAATGTTTTGAAGCAATTACATTTTTCATTTGGATTTTTTCGGTGCATCATTTTCTTTTCTTCTATTAAATCTCTCTTTCTTTTCTTTTTTACATGGGATACAATAAATATCCTGAAAAGGAGGAATGGACGTACTGCCCAGCATACAGTCCTGCGGCCTGTTCTGAGGGCATCTGGAGGAACACTCGGTCTCCGGGCCTGAGCAGCAGCACCGCACTTCCAGATGCCTGGTCCAGAAAGCCCTTTTTGTACTCATCATACGTGTACATCATGGGCTCATTGTTCTTGAACAGAGCAACCCACACGTTGCCCCCCTTGCAGTGAACATGGTATGCAAAGTAGTAGACCCCAGGGACCTCGCAGGTGAAGATGCCCGTCTGTGGGTTGTAGTTCTGTCTGCCATTATAGAGCAGTTTGTCAAACTTCACCGGGGCCCCCACAGGTGGGAAGGGTGCAGTCAGCTCAGCTGTAAAGGCAGGCATCTCGTAGGCTGGCCCTCCATTCTTGCCTTTCTTAGCCCCATAGGCATGGGGGGGTTTCACTCCATCAATTCCTAGCCCCATGTCTGGCAGATACTCTCCATGGGGTGGTGGTGTAGGGGGCATCACAGCTGGGGGACCTGGGGGTCCTGGAGGGCCTGGGGGCCCTGGAAGGCCCGGCTGCCCTTGAGGACCAAGGGCACCAGGCTTCCCTGGGGGGCCATGAAGTCCTGCTACTCCAGGCTTCCCTACTCCAGGGAACCCAGGGGGCCCTGGGATGCCCGGTTCCCCTTTGGGGCCTGGCATTCCAGGTGGTCCAATGGGCCCACTGGGGCCCGCAATCCCTGGGATGCCTGGAGGACCCTGTAAACCCTGATCCCCTGGGATTCCTGGCTCTCCCTTTGGTCCAAGCAGCCCGGGAGCACCAGGGAGCCCCGGTAAACCTTTGAGCCCAGCTTCCCCCTTGGGCCCTATGGGACCTGGCAAACCCCTCATGCCAGGGGGCCCTACTTCACCAAGAAAACCTGGCTTTCCTGGGAAGCCTTGAAGCCCTGGCTCACCCTTGGGACCTGGTGGCCCCTGTGGCCCTACAACCCCACCTTCTCCTTTGGGTCCGGGAAAACCAATAGCACCTGGAGGGCCCATAGGACCTGGGATTCCAGGCAGGCCTGGCTCTCCTGGGGGACCCCCCATTCCTGGGGCTCCTACTGGTCCTTTCTCCCCTCTTGGTCCCAGAGCCCCAGGCAGACCCCCTATGCCCTTGTCACCTTTGGGTCCTGGGAAGCCAGGTTTCCCAATCCCTGGAATGCCTGGGGGTCCTGGCAGCCCTGGCAGTCCTTGTTCCCCTTTCCCGCCTGGAAATCCTGGCTGGCCAGGGATCCCATCCTGGCCTGGTTTCCCAACTCCAGGCATCCCAGGAGGCCCTTGAACTCCTGGGACTCCAATAGGGCCTTGTGGACCAGGTTCTCCCGGAGGACCTGGCTTTCCCAGGGGGCCCTGGGGCCCAGGGAAGCCTGTAACTCCTGGTTTGCCGACTCCTGGAAGTCCAACAGGGCCAGGAGGGCCGTGCATCCCTGGAGGACCCTTCAGGCCTGGCAGACCTGGCATCCCGAAGCCCTTCTCTCCTTTAGGACCCTGAAGGCCTGGAGGTCCTGGTGGTCCTTTGGGTCCTCGCTCACCCTTTGCACCTGGTTGCCCTGGTAACCCTGGCCCACCTGGTTTTCCAATGCCAGGAAGTCCATGGGGCCCTGGAGGTCCTTGTGGTCCTGGGATCCCCATCGGCCCGATCTCCCCTTTGGGTCCAATTTCACCTTTTGCTCCGGGCATTCCCATGGCTCCTGGCTTTCCTGGCATTCCGGGCATACCTGGTTTTCCAATTCCTGGATATCCCTGTGGCCCTGGCTTTCCTTTGGTTCCAGGTATCCCATGACCTGGTAAGCCAGGGGGCCCAGGTGGTCCTCTTGGGCCAGGCTCTCCACGCGGACCTTGCTCCCCTCGTAAACTTGCTAATGGTATTTCTATTGGGGGAGAGGGAATAGGAGTGGGGGCAAGGAGGGAAAAAAAAGAGAAAGAAAAATTAATATTTATTATTCCTTACTTAAGGAAGTCATGACGATCATTATTTAATTTTGACACCTTAGCCTTACTTACTGAAAGGAGAGACTAGGAATAATGTGCTCATCTTCCGGGACTGTGTTATCCGGTACTTAAAGGACAATCAGGCTGATAACTGTTTTGTCATGTTTGAAATACTGTTGAGAACTGATATCTGTAGCTGCTTTTATCAGCATTGGTTATATAAAAAAGCTAAAAAGTAATGAGGAAACATTTTTCCAAGTACAAAACTCCAAAGTTTTGAGATGGTGTGTTTGCTATGAAGATTTTGGAAAATTCAAAGAAGGATGAAGAAAAATCAAAGTTGCCTGTAAGCCCACTACTCAAGAGATAATCGCTTGACATTTATATGTATTTTCATCTCATGTATTCTAGGTGTGTGTATGTGTTAAATAGTGTTGGCGTTTTTATTTTTTTTATTATTTATTCTACCTAATGTATTTTTCCATGTCCTTGATTTTTTAATACATTTTATATATTAAATATATATTAATATATTTATATTTATATACTTATTTATATATAATTATATATATTTATATGTATTTAATATATATTTAAATATATATTTTATGCTAAATAATATTTCCTATTAAATAATATTTTTGGCTAAATAATATTTTAATGTATCTTATATATTAAATACATATTTTGTGGCTAAATAATATTTCCTCTTGTGCTGAAAAGCAGTAGATGTGTTTAATGAAAGTAATTATCTTGTGGATTCAGGGAAGAATAGAAGCATTTTATCTTGTATGTGGTTTAATAACATCTTCCACGTCTGTCTCTAAGCCAAATACATTTGCTTAATTCCTTTAATGTGCTATAGGATTTCCTGAGCCTCAAATATGAATTCTTTAATAAATTATTCCTCATTTGCAAATTAAGTTTCAAACAGAAGTAAGGTACTTTAGGCTGACAAGCAATGTGGAGAAGGAATTGAGCTGGGATTAGGGGCAAGAAGCTCTTCTTGGACTTGAAATGAGATCTGGACTGGGCCATTTAAGCCTTCACTGTCTCTGCTTGCCTCTCTGCAGCAAGGATAATATAGCCACACTACAACATTAGATAATAGATAATGAAAGATGTTATGCTTTCTCAGATTGTTATCAAAATACAAAGCACATGTTTGTTAGGATGATTATGCTGTGCCTTTCACGGCAATACAACTCTGGATCTTCTATGCTACTGAAATGAAACACAAAGAAATGAAATTTATGGCCTCAAAGTTTTATTTTAACAAATAGTCATATCTTAATCCTGACCATTATATTTTTCACTGAGCTACTGTCAGGGAACAAAATAGAACCATAGAACTTATATTCCTAGCAAATTCCCCAATTGCAATCTGGTACCCATCAGAATAAGAACAGGAAGTGCCACAAGCCAGGCAGGCCACTCAAGAAAGGAAGGAAAACAATCCTGATAATCTCTTAAGTGGGCTATCAGCTCCTAAAGAGAAGAAAATTGGGAATGCTTCTTTTACGCTAAGTAGATATTCTAGTGCTATTAAGACATATTATTTCTAAGCAGTGTGTAGCTACTATATCAAGAACTTCTGGGACAGGGTCATGTCTTACTCATCAGGAATCCTTGATGTCTAGCACAGTACCTGAACATACTCTTCTTATCTAGAGTTTCTTGAATGACCAACTGTAGCAAGTCAGAAGTTTCTATGTTGTTTTAGTATTTACTTAGCATTTTACTTACCTTATGCCACTGATTTTTCTCAACAAATCTTAACTTTACAGATGAAGAAAAGTAGTTTCAGAGAGGTGTTTTTTTTTTTTTTTTCATTGAGGTATAGTTGACGTACAATATTATATTATTTTCAGGTCTCTCATTTCTGGCCTCTAGGCCTCTTAGCACCAAATCCAGTCGTACCCCAGAAGTAGAGCTTCCTGCTTTTGCAGGGACCAGTAGGAATGGCCTCCACTTTCTCAAAGGGAATTGCTATGCCGATGCAGTTCCTTTCCTATAAATGCTAGGTTTCCTCAGAATCCAGATAAAACAACTGAAGTTTTAAGAAAGTGTCTCTCACAGTGCTAAGCATGTTGTAGGTGCTGAATAACTAATGAATATGGCTGGAAAGCAATGGGAAAAATGTTCATCTGTCATGCAGTCCTTACCTTTTATAGTCTCCTTTTATCAGTTTATTAACAGGTGTAGTAGCTTAATTCAAGCACTCTTAAAAACAGTGACATTTATCCAGCTCCTAGATCACAAAATGCTTTCAAATATATATATATTTTAACACAGTAGGTCCTTACAACATTGGTGTCCCAATTCAGAAGACTGACTTATCACCTTTTTTTCCCCCATTGCTTTAATCCCCCCAGCATCAGGCCCAGAGTCTGACACAAAAATAGATGCTCATGAAATAGTTGCCAAATGTTTGAACAGATAATGAGTAAGAGAATAAATTATTTGTTATTAAATATGTTTTGTGCCATTTAATGCTATTAAAATAAAGCACAACAGAAAACTAATTTTGTCTGTATTTTTAGGTCTTGAACTTTTTGAGGATAGAGTTTAGAACACAGTGAACACTTAATGAATATCAGTAATACGTTCAAGAATAAAAATTTATAAAATGTAGCTTTTCCCCTGATCTCATAGTTGAGGATTTTGGAAAGCTGCCATTTCATAACAGCACAGGAATGTGATGTTACCTTTGCCTTTCTTAGGTGCTGCTTCCTTGCCCATTCTTGGCACTGGCTGAATTTCCTTCATATATTGGGGTAGATGTGGATATTCTTTGCCATACTGCATGTGGGGCAGCTCCTTGCCCATGGTAAGGCCATCTTTGCCCAAAGGCATGTGAGGTACTTGCTGGCCCAGAGGCTGGTATTGTGGAATTTGTGGTGGGATCTGAGGAGGAATTTGTGGTGGCAGCGGCTTGATCCCATAGTAAGCACCAGCCTGAATGAGCCTGATGGAGCCCAGGGAAATGGTAAGCAGCACTCCCAGCAGCTGCAGAGGGCCAGGTGGCACAGCCATCACCTGTGGAAGGAAGGAATGCACCAACATGGTGAAAGCCTTACAGGCCAATAGACACGTCTATTTAGAGAAAGAAGGAGGAGAAGAAGGAAACAGTCTTTATCAGCAGAACGTCACCAGTGGAAGATAAATGAAAAGGAAGAAGATGGTGCCTTTTCAGGAGAAAACAAGCAAAAAACAGAAAAGAGTAGGAACTGTCAAATGAAGGCAACTGGTGGGATTATAAACTATGGGAAATATCAATTCTGCCTTCTTCCATGGTATTGGAACCCTTGATTTTTAGCTGGAACGAAACAGCCCAGAATAGAGACATTTCAGCCAAGTGTGGCCATGTGACAAATGGATGTGGTTGTAATGGGTACAAGTTCCAAGAAGGACCCTGAAAGAGAGTGGCCCTGTTCCTCTTCCTCCTTCCTGCTGGCTGAAATGTGGATACATTTGCCTGGAAGCAGAGCAGACATCTGGGACCAGAAGCGAAATCCATGCACTGAGCATGGTGGAGCAACAAGCAAGAACAGACCTCAGCCTTGGCTGAACAAGAAGGTCCCATATTAATCCTTAAATTTAGAATTTGTTTACACAAGGAAGAGCTAAAGGTTTATCCTCTTTAAATCATTATTCTTTTGAGTATCACATTTGCACTAAATCCTAATGGATTGAGTAGGTTGTCCAAAAGGAGGCAAACTTGGTGGCCAGTCAGGCTTTGTTAGTATGTGCCAAAATTCCATTCTAAGTGGAAATGGTAAGTAATTGATAGGCTTTATGCCAGGGACTGAGATTTTTCATCTGCCCTTTAGCTGCTTTGGTGTGGTCACAAATAAATGTAAAAGTTGAAGAGCAAGCAGACAACAACAGTGCAAACCACAGAAGTCTTCTGAATTGGAAAGAAGGTACAATATGACAGTCCCAAAATGCCATTGTAATATTTAAATACCGTAAAGTCATTAGTTTAGAATCTGCTCATTTGGACCGGGAGTCCATTGAAGTTTATCTTGTACTATTATGAAGGAAAGGAGTTTACAAAGCAAATTCATTGCATAAAATAGGGTTGTGTAACTACTCACATGAATAAACTGTACAAGCCCTTAAACTGTACAAGCCCTTTAATAGTACCCTTTGCAATTTGACATTTAACAGAATAAATGCAAATGGGGCTTATAGGTTTATAAAAACCAACTCAAAAAGACCTCTGGAAATGCCCAGGGCTGAAGACCCGGAAGCCCAGGGAACTGCAGTGCTCACAAAAGCCCACTAGAGGACAACTGTGGTACACACTGAAGTCTGTTCTCCCTGGTACTGACAGGATATAATAAGGTGCTCCCCACACGTTATTAAAGGACTTGAAAATCTGAATCCTAAGTGGAGTGTCATCATTATGCTGGAGAAAGAAGTGGTAAGTTTCTCACAATTTTTAATGTCAGAATATTCTGAAGAACTTTGAATAAACTATCTCTAAATAATTTAATTTCCAATCTCCTGTGAGTTTGTTTTCTTTGCTTCTGCCTTAATTCTGGATCACAGTTTTCCACTTAGAAAATATGTGTTGACTTTGCGACATCCTATTCAAGAGGGATGCCAAGAGTGTGAACAGGCTACAGGAGAATTGGTTAATAAAAAGCACCTAAGAAAATATTTAATGGAATCTCTATCACAAAATTCACTGCTTTATAATTTTTCTAAATATACTAACCATATTTTCCCCAAAACATCTGTCAGTAAAATGATTTTTAAAACTTTCTCCATTTCATAAATCAGAATAGTCTCAAGAACTATTTGATTCAAGTGTATTCTAAATAGTACATGTGCTGGTAAATGGGAGAAGATAGAATGCTGTTATTTTCTGTCTTTCTAAGAAGGATTATTATAAACCATTTGGAAAGAGCCACAAAATTGGTATTGATTTATACTCAGTAGTCCATTTTATTTATTTTTTTGAAAAGTTTATTTTGAGAGAGAGAGAGCGCGCATGAACAGGGGAGTGGCAGAGAGGGAGAGAGAATCTCAGCTCAGAGCCTGATGTGGGATCAAACACACTGTGAGATCATTACCTGAGCCAAAATCAGGAGTTGGGACACTTAACTGAGCCACCCACGTGCCCCTATGGTCCATTTTTATCTTAGATGGGAAAAGAACATCTGTTGTAAGTACTCAATGATAATTTATTGACTACTCATCAAACACAATGCTAGACCCAGCTAGGGATTATAAAGATAAATATAATATGGTCAATGGGCCCTGCCCCCACAGAGCTTATACATTTTTTAGTAGGGATTGACAGCAGAAAAAAGTGAATTTCCCATCCTCTTCTGTTCTCCAGTATCTTTAATCCTTTCCCTTTGAAGCAACAACTTTTCCCATTTTCCTCATATGTTTCCAGAGGTATTCTAAGAATATGCACATATAATACATATTCCTTTAAGACACAAATTACAACGTACTATACAAACCACCATTCCTTACTTTGTTCACTCAGAAGACCAGAGCTTAAGACCTTATTTCTCATTTTAGTTTTGTGTATCTGAACAGATCTCTTCAAGTTCTTTATTTGTTAAAAATAAGACTCAATTGTTCTCTAGAGTCCTTAACATTCAGGGTTTAAGGCAGTCACCAGAGAGCCGGAAGTATTAATCTATACCAGAAATACATGGTAATACTTGGTAATGTATGAGCTGGGACTGAATTCTATCTTTGGGGATGAATGAATTTAATTACTAAACCCTAAACTTGTGGTGATGTCTTTAATAATAAGCTAGCATACTTGGCCCTTCACCCTTCCATCAATTCAGTGAATGTGTTGGATTATACTTAATAATTTTTAAACCAGGACAATCTAACGAAACATTGGAAAACTGGAAGGAAGCAAAATGCCTGGAAGAAGACCAGTTGAATACCAAAGGCCCAGTGGGATCCTACTTTACTACAATTATTTCCTCTTGTAGTCTTGGCCTTTCTCTCCTGAAAACCACCTCCTTAGGTCTGCCATCTGCCATTTCTCTGGCTCTTTTTTTAAATAAACTTTGTTCAGTTTTAACTTGAATATTTATGTAGGGGCCCTGGTTAGAATTTACCGCTTGACTTACCCTTACTGATTTCCCTCTTGTCCCTGAGGATAGTTTTGGTGGTCAAAGTGGTGTCGTGGTTCTCCCCAAATCACTCAAAAGAACATCAGATTTGTGTAACACTATACAAACACCTGGTGGGAGGAAGGAGCCTTGGAATTTCTACTGGGAAAAAAATGGTGGTAATGGATTTTCTTGCCCCCCCCCCTTTTCTTACCCCCCCCACCGAGGACACAAGATACAATAATGTTGTGAATTCTAGTTGATGTTTTCTTAGATTTATACTTGATAACTGGTACATGTGTGTTCGTGTGTGTGCACGTGTGCACGAGTATACGTGAACATCAATGTATATAATGTGTGCAGACAGTGGATCTTTGCCAGTCAGACCAACTTAGTGATGGGTTTCATGCCCTGTAGAAGACCAAGTTGAGTTGTAGCTATACCATTCCCCATGTCTATGACTTTGGGTAAGTGCCTTATCTTCACTAGGTCTCAGTTTCCTTACCTATAAAACAGCAACTATAAAAAATAAATTATAATCTTGGCCTCTCCCACAGAGCTGTTTGAGGGCACAAATGATAGTAGGAATTTTTTTGTAAGCTGAAAAGCACCATTCAAATTTAAGTTATTATTAATGGAGTGTGACCAAAAAGACAAATCAAAACCAACTGAAATGTCAAAGAGTTTCAAAGAAAGATACTAGCCAAAATAAATGTGAGGTTAACTGCAGTAATGATAAACCTAACATGAATAAAACAATAATGGCCATTAAAATATACTTGTTAAAAAAGGGCAAAAAAAAAAAAAAAAAAAAAAAGGAAAGAACAGCTGAACCAAGGCAGTTATTCATTCTGGTGTCAGAGTTGCCAATCCTAATCATTTTGTATAGCTCTAAATGGTTCCCTATATTTGGGAAGGGCTGCAGAGAATTTCAGTTTCCTCATGTGACCTGTGATGTATATAACAGAATAATGTGATATATATTATTTTAAATGCTCCTCAGCATTTTCTCTTTGTATTTATCCCCGTGAGATTTTGGCTTGCTGTGCAAAAGAATGTTTAAGTATTTAAACCTTCAGTCCTTGCCCTAAATCCAACTTTCCCTTTCACATGAGGCTAACACAACACACGCAAGTGTGTGTGTGTGTGTGGGTGGGTGGGTGGTGGTGGTGGTGGTGGTGGTGGTGGTGGTCAAGCCTCTTTCATCTGCTCCTGGGTAGTCCCTCCCACAGGAGCTATAGTTTCTCAAGGCCTCAGATATATCACCCCTGAAGCAAGGGGAAGTCAGGCAGAATCCTACTCCTGTGATATTTACCAGAATCATCTTCTTGGCTTTCCCATGCCTCTCAAAGAAGGTTCTCTTCTGATTACATTTCTCAGAGAAATTCATTCATTAGGTATAGTTATTTAAGGAGTGCCTACTAAATATTACAAACTGGGTACTGGTGAGTGAATCAAATGAGGTTCTAGATCTTATTGAACCACTTTCTAGTGTGGGAGGCAGGCAATAATAAACAAGTTAAAAATAAATTTTATAATTTCAGATTTGAGTACCATGAAGAAAACCAAGCAGGGTGAAGAGCTTGAGAATGCCTTGGGGTGGAAGACACTGTTCTGGAAAGAGTGGTGGGTAAAACATCTCTGGGGAAATAAATTTTGGATAGAGATGTGAAAGTTGAAAGGCTTACTTGTCTCTCTTAAGACACAACACACACACACACACACACACACACACACACACACACACAAAGTCTTTCTTATCACACTGGTTGTTATAGGTGCCTTTCACTAATGTAAACCATTGTTTCAGAACTTTACTCCTCATCTGTGTCTATCTTCATTTTCACATCTTCATTGTATTCTTTTTATTCTAAGGGTTTCTTCTTTTTGATCCTCCACATTTTAACCCTACTGTATTAGTTTGCTAGGGCTGCCATAACCAAGTATCTTAGACCAAGTGGTTTAACCAACAGAAACTTATTTTCTCCCAATCATGAAGACCAGAAGTTAGAGATTGAGATGTTGGCACAGTGGGTTTCTTCTGAGACCTCTCTCCTTGGCTTGTAGAGGCCATCCTTTCTCTATGTCTTCACATGGCTTTCCTCTGTGTGTTTGTGTCCTTTATAAGGATGCTAGTCATGTTAGATAAGGGCCTATCATACTGACCTCATTTTAACTTGATTTCCTCTTTAAAAAACCCTTTCCAAATACAGTCACATTTGGAGGTACTAGGGATTAGGACTTCAACACAGGAATTTTGGTGGATACAACTCAGCTCATATCACCTAGACAATTCCTCTAGACCAACTCAATTCCTACTTCTGCAGTCTTCCCTACCTTTTCAGCCATCATTATCTTCCTCTTCCTATTGAAAGTTTAACACAAAGTTAAATGCAGCTCATCAACCTTATGTTTTTTCCTATTGCTTTTTGTTTTTTTGTTTTTTGTTTTTTGTTTGGTCCATTATACTTCAACATGATTGTAAGCTGAGGACAAGGCAATTATGTGATATTCTTTCCATTTTCTCAATATCTATTTCTAGATAGATCTTCACAGTCAAAACTCTTAGTGCTGATGGGGCTTTAGAAAATATCTATTTCAGCCTCACTCTGCATTTAGAATCCTACCTACACCCATTGAAATATGAAAGCCTTCATATTTCCTATTTGAATATTAATCATGATGGAAACATTCATAAAGCAACCTATTATCTTGTTGTACAACTATTGTTATTTTTATTACCTGGTAGGAGCAGCTAGTAGGAGAGACCACCTTTTTTGATTCATATGGCAGGGTACATGTAGCTTACTTTTAGCGGGAGGTGGGAAGTGGACATTAAAAATATATCACAAAATTGGATAAGGCAAAAGATAGATGGTTACATGATCTTTTACTGTGATGCAAATAAAACTACCTTAGGATCATCTAACTAGGGATATGTAACTTTATTGCATAATTGATTAGTTTTACAGATATAACAAGTCAACTATGTTGAAAAGGATATGGTTTTATTGCTCTTTGCTATGTTAACCAGTTTTGTATGTAACTCAGGATTTTTTTCTATCAGCTCATTATAATAAAAACCCCAAGGTTTATTTTTTTTTTATTTTTTAAATGTTTTTTTTTTATTTGAGAGAGAGAGAGAGAGAGAGAGCGCGCATGTGTGGGGAAGGGTCAGAGAGAGAAGGAGACACAGAATCTGAAGCAGGCTCCAGGCTCCGAGCTGTCAGCACAGAGCCCAATGCGGGGCCTGAACCCACAGACCGTGAGATCATGACCTGAGCCAAAGTCAGTCACTTAACCAAATGAGCCACCCAGGCATCCCTAAAGCCCCAAGTTTTTAATATTTTGTTTCAAACCAACTTTGTCACCATGTTAAATAAAACTTTGGCATGTTCACTTATGAATGAGGATTGTGGTTTTAGCATTTTGAGAATTATGCTTTGATGGGGACACAAAAAAAATAGCCAAGTACATAAATATAGGCAGTTTTGGAAAACATGGAGAAAAACCAAGCAGGAGAGGGTAGGTAAGGAGATAGATGGTTATCATTTGTGGAGATGATGTTCTCTGAAACTCCTTTTACTAAAAAAAAAATGAGCCTTCTGTGCTTGGATGGACTGGCACCTAGGGTTTAAAGGAAAAGAGAAGCAACTCTAAATCATAGAGGATAGAGAAATTCTGGGGGATTCTGGAGGAGATTAAGTGTGAGCAGAGTTGATTGCTGCATGGAGGAGAGTCCCAGAAAAGGAGACCTCCAGTGGAGGAACACTCAAGAAAAGAAAAAAACTCATTTCAGATGGGCTTTTTAAGTTTATTATAGAATGTATTATAAATCCCCTTTTTCATCTCCTCAGAGAGGAAGAAATCCTAATCCTTCCGAAGAAAACCTAATTCTTCTGTCAGAACTGATTTTGAGGGAGTTAGATGGAAGAATGGTTCAATGCTCCAGGGTGGCAAGGGGCAAAATTGGTGACTGTATATGAGAAAACCAGAACTAGAGGATGGCTGGGGAAGGAGAGGCAATGAACATAAAAGTTATAATAATATTAGCTATGTTTTTGAGCACTTACTTTATGCCACCACCATGAACATACTTCAAATACATTATATCATTAATCTTGTATCTACTTACTAAGTTTTACTTAATGTTAAACTCAAATGATATCTCCCCATCCTATATTTATAAAATTGATTATTTTACTGAAATTCAAGACTGTTAGGTTCCAACTTAAAATCTTTAAATTATTCTTTGATTACTTTTAGGAGCTGACCTCCAATACATTAGCTAACAAATCTTTCTACTTTGTTTTACAAGGCAGAGATCTAACTATACTGTCACTTTTCTCCATCTTGTCCTCCAAATACCAAGGCTGCCTTTTTAGCTGAAAGAAAAGAAATTCTCTGTTATTTAGGATGAGATCTTGGACAGGACCCCTTACTTTCTGCTTTTTGGACTAGGGACACAAGCTGGGAGGCATTCATGAAGTCAGATAGCCACTGGCAAGGTGAATATGCTGAGACGAAGCCCAAAGAAAAAAACCTATCAGATGTTGGTCAATCACTTCAGTGAAGGCAGTGGGCAAGATCATCATAAGCACTCATTAGTTTTAATCAATCTGCTTATTTACATCTACCAAGACTGATATAAGTACAAAGCAGCTTGAAAATGATATGCTTCACAGATGAATCTGCTATAACCAAGAGCAGCAAACAACCTCACTAATAGCTATCAGCAGAGCATGACCTCACGGGTCCTACAGAACTTGAGATCTCAATTAGGTTGTGTCCCCAGGTCTAGAAATGGGCCACCCACATAACCCCTCTGAAGCAAATGACCAACCCCCACATTCCACAAGTTCTCCAAAAGAGGAGATTTCACAATATTCTCCAGTAACCAACTGCAGGATTTCACAGACCTACATTTCTTAATATCTAATCTGGATCTTTCCTGCTGAACTTTAAACTCATTTCCCCTTTTCCATTCTCAAAGGAGGTGGGAAACATCTGGAGAATATTTTTCTTAAAATGATAGTTCACATACTTGAGGTCTACAATTAGCTCCTTTTGTCTCTCTAAATAGAAGCATGTCAGCTGTGAAATAGTTTATCAAATACTTGAGAGGACCCCCCCCCCCAAAAAAATACTTGATAGGACCCTTAAAAGAGAAAGTTCTAAAGTGGAATCCTGTTTTTGCTTTGTTTTGATTTCTCCCCATAACATGAACACATCATTGTTCTCAGAGCATAGAGCACCTAAATTCTAGTTCTGACCTAAGCAGGTCTCCTATCCTGCCAAGGCAACAGTTTTCTCATTGGCAGAATGAGGACATTGACTAGGTGACTCAAAGGTCCCCTCCAGTTCTAAAATTCTATGGTAGCTGTGAACATGAATAACATACCCACACTTCATAGATACATCATTTCATGAATGTACATGTTCAAGCCTTTTGGATGTCATCAAGTTAAATTAATCTCACATCTTCCTTCTTATGGCTGGAGATGGAACAGGAAGAGTTTGAATAGCTCCTCCCTCCCCCTAAGTATTCCTCTGATGAAATAAGCTGCACCTGACCAGAAACAAAAGGAAGAACCTAAATAATAAAACAAAGTTTAGGGACAAAAAAAATTGCCATTTATAATTTTTAAAATCATATTGAAAGATTAAATAAAAATTGAAGCGTACTTAGAGAAATCTTTAAGAAGTGGCTACAAATGATTAAAAGAAAACTTCTCATAATATGTAAGCTCAAAAATTCCCTCAGAGTCATTTAGCAAGTATTGATGTATACTTCCTTGCAGGGAAATGACAAATGAATACAGAGTATGGCTCTCAGGAAGGAGAAGTGGGTAGTGAATAGGTGTGACATAGTCATGTTTTTTAGAAAGAATAATGTTCATTTTGTAAGAAAAATTAAAGATCCAAAATTTAAAGGCAGTTCTATAGTAAAGTATGCTTTGATGTGAGCATCCCAAGAGTAAGGTCCTCCCAGTTCTATGGATCTGGTGACGTGTAGCAAGGTCAATTATTTCCTGGTGTGTCCAGAGAAGGACTGGAAAGTCCTCTGGAGAGCATCTTTCTCCTTCTCTTCACTAATACAATTTATGTAAGTTACACAATGTGAACTAAAGCTGTTTTTAGACCTTTGCAAGGGAGAATGTGTGGAGAAGTTTCATTTAATGTAATCCAATGAACTGGTTGTTGTAAAATCACTTATTTAGAGCAAATAGCCATAATCTGTTCAGTAAAATATAAATTTCATGGAACATTTGCTTACTGTAAACACTTTTATCTCACCCTGAACTCTTATTCAGACCAATGGGATTACAAGTGAATTTCAACCAACAGAATTCAGCAGTATCCTTGTCACACAGACAGTTAAAACTCACTAGTTGTGTTTGAAGTAGTCCTTTGTAAGTAACAAATGAATAAAGTGATAAAATTATACTCATTCCCAAAATATCTAAGGTCACAGAGAATAAAAAGTTTAAACCAAACTAGGTAAAAAGACAAGAGCACGTAACCATGTTCCCTGAATGGCCTTCATCTAGGTCCTGAAGTTTAAGAAGTCAGGGTTCTAGGGCAACCTCTAGATGTGGAAGGGAGAGACAGAGAGGAGAAGATAGCTTGCTTATGGACTCCAACTTTCTAAGGAAGTCTGTCATATTAGAAGCTCTTGCCTTTTCTCCTTTTCTGCAATTCTGACCTTTTAGATGCTTCATTATCGGTCAGCATCTTACTCAAGAAAGATTGAGAGATCAGGTGAAACTCAAATGAGTTAGTGGTTGTTCTTACAATTAAAAGTTCTGGGGAAAGTTTTGAAAATTGAGAAGATTGAAATATAAAGAACACGGTGCTCAGTTCCTAGCCAGCATGGGTTTTTCCTGGAAGCAGGAGAGAGAGCCCTTAACCACTATAGATGTTTCTCCCAATGCTTTCCTAGGATGGTGGCAAGCAAGGACTGAAAAGCATGAGAAGATCTTTTTTTTTTCTGCCCCACTCTGATTGGCACTTAGTACTTCTCTATCAGTATATCCAGAAGATGAAGTGAACTTCCCGTGTTAGCATTTTCTTTTTATTAGCAGGCTATTACAGCAATAGATTGTTCATTTTGGTATTTTTATAAGAAACTGTGAAACAAACAAAATTCCTTGGACCAAGGAACACATCCAAGCCTTTCCCATATTTCATTAATACTAAAATATTTATTAATTAAATTACTGTATGGTGCATATATGTCTTTGCGGGTTTAAAGATGACAGGTACAGGGCATGAGGCCCCAAATTGTTGACCTTTTTTTCACTTTTGGTCTGGTTATTTTTGGGGTTCAATTGTCGAAGTTTTATTTAACTAAAATTACTCTGAGCCACATAACCTTGAATGACTTAATATTAAAAGTCAAGCCCTAGAATTTCTATCCCACATGGTCAAAACATTAAATCAAATCAACAGCACTTGGAAATAAAAATAATTAATCAGTTTCTTCCAAAATTGCCCCTCCAGCCCCCACTCCAAGCTAATCTCTAGTCAAAACAGTAACCCTACTGGAGTTGTGCTTTTTAGCCCTGGAAATTTCCAAATTATAAAAGAACTAAAAAAAAAATCTCGACAATTTCTTGGTCAGTAAATGTGAATTTGTTCTTTCTCTGTTACACATTTCAAGAGTAGCAGAGATAATTCCACAAGACTGTTCCCAAAAGTGAATTTAAATTAAAAAAAATTTTTAGTTCTCAAGCTGGGGCTCAGCCTAAAACACCAGGTTGTGATAAATTGTCAGCCACAGAGAGGCCGTCTCTGAAATCCACCACTTTTCTACCACAGCTCCATCTCAGTAATTAGCCCACGTGGTAACATCCTGCCCTTTGAACACAGGCAAAGCCCTGAAAGCAACCAAACCACAGCTATCTTGGTATTGAAAGTTCCATTTTTTCTAAGGGTGGAATTTATTTTGAAGGACAGAGAGATGGATGTGCTGTCTGGGAGGAAAAATCATAAGGTTTTCACAGTTAATTCACTAAACATTTTTCAGAGAAAATGGCAGTGGAGAGAGGAAAGGACAAAGAATTATGTAATCAACGCCAGTTCCTGAAGATACATCTGGTAAGGAGGCTTAGAGTGGGTAAGAGACTTTTCTTTTTATGACCAAAATTCACTACAAGGCACAAGAATTCACAGAAACATGGAAATTCACTGATAAACATGTTTCACAAATGTTCTTTTGAGGGCCTAGAGCGTGATTAGGAAACTGAATGGGAGATGAGAGGCTTGGGGTGTAGTCACTTCTCCAACACGATACCCTTGTGTGTGGCCTCCTCTTCAGGGCCTCCTCTTCCTAAACTATAAAATGAGGAAGATGAATCAGAAGGAGTGGGGGAAGCCCAAGTACCTGGAGAAGCAGGGAGATAGGGGAGTGAGGGAGTTGGCTGGGCAGAGTTCATGGTGAACTAGGGAGCACTGCTCCATCCAGCTTTTGAACTACTCATTGTGTACCTAGTTTGGGCAGGTCTTCAAATTTTTCAGGAGAAGCCACACATTGGGAAAAAACCTCTTTGTTTAAAAATTTGTGCCCAATTCTTTATTTTCTTTTTTTTTATTTTTGAATTTATTTTTAATTTAATTTAATTTAATTTAATTTAATTGTATTGTATTGTATTGTATTGTATTGTATTGTATTGTATTGTATTTTAGAGAGAGAGCATACAGAAGAGAGGGAGAGGGGCAGAGGGAGAGAGAAAATCTCAAGCAGGCTCCACTCAGCTTGGAGCCTGACATGGGACTTGATCCCAGGAACCATCAGATCATGACCTGAGCTGAAATCAAGAATCAAGAGTCAGGCACTCAACTGACTGAGCCACCCAGGCACCCCTCAATTCTTTTTTTTCTTTTAAACACTGACTGGTAGGGGAAAAAATAATCACTGTGGGCAGGATCCAGACTTTAGGCTGCTGGGTACTTTTATATGGGATGGTCTCGATATCTCTCTTGCTCTAAAAGGCTGTATGGGGGTGTCCCATGCTTTTATTTGCTTAAATTTCTAAGTCCTGGCATTGTTTCTCTACTCAATATTTGTTGCTTAGTTTAATTACTAAATTCAACAATCTTTTTTTAAAAATATTTTTTTTAATGTTTCTTTATGTATTCGGGGAGACAGAGAAGGAGAGAGAGAGAATTCCAAGCAGGGCTTGATCCAACAACCATAAAATCATGACCTGAGCTGAAATCAAGAGTCAGACGCTTAACCAACTATGCCAGCCAGGCACCCTAAATTCAACATATATTGAAATTGTAAGCTACTGTGTCAGAAGCTGGAAATATATAAACATAAGTGAAAGTAAAACAAGGATCTATCCTCAAGAAGTTTCTACTCTATCGTTGAAAATTAAATCTTGATCTAGTATAAGTGTCCCACTAAAGACAAAACAGACCTTAACCTAGATGGGGTGGTTGGATGGGTAGTGTTGGTCAGACACAGGATCCTTGAGGGACACTTGTCTAGAGCTAAGGGTTGAAGAATAAATAGGAATTGTCCAGCAGAGGAAGGAGACAAGTGGAGGCCATTTTGTGCCCCTTCCTCAAAATTATCTAAAAACACACATTGGCTACTGAAACAGTTAAAGAGCAGCTGTCAGGGGAAATGCTTGAGTAGCAACTCTGAGCTAATCTGTCTGAATTAAATCCCGATTCTATTACTTCCTAGCACTGTGATGTTAGGGAAATTTACTTAAATACGCTGTGCGTCTATTTCCTCACACTAAATTGGGGAGGTTGATAACATTACCTGTTTCCTGAGGTTGTTAAGGACATTAAGGGAAGGACTAACATAAAATGCTTAGGAGAGTGCCTAGGTCTATAAGCACTTTGTATGTGTTAGATATTACTTAATGGAGAAGGAGGAGGAAAAGTAGTAATAGCAGAGGGCGTCATGAGCACATATCCCACAACACTGCTTTACTGCTGTCCCGTTTTTGAAGAATTTGAAAGGTGGTGATTTTTGTCCTCATTCTTCTCCAGACTTATTATGAAAATCAGTTGAGATTCTGAAGACACTTAAAGTAAAGACAGTTCCTCATAAGTGGGTAACAAGTATTGTGTCTGCGTTCCCACCTGTTAGTACAGCCTGCCCACCCCCATATGAGAGCACTAGTTCAAATGTCGGATGCCATCCCACTTCCCTTCTTTCTGTGAACTGACTACTGAGCAGCTCAAAAGGCTTTAGCTTTGAAATTCAGAGAGCCTAAGACATTTCTTGCAGGTTGGCCTTGTGGAAGTGGCTTCAGGACCAAGCTATATTTTATTGCTGAAGGAAGTAAAATTTGCAAGTGTAATTGTTATGGACTTTTAGGTCAGAAAATTGGCAGCTTACGATCATTTTTCTATTTTTTTTAATGTTTATTTATTTTTGAGAGAGAGAGAGAGATAGAGCATGAGCAGGAGAGGGGCAGACACAGAATCCAAAGCAGGCTCCAGGCTCTGAGCTGTCAGCACAGAGCCCCAAACGGGGCTCGAACTCACAAGCCGTGAGATCATGACCTGAGCTGAAGTCAGACGCTTAACCAACTAAGCCACCCAGGCACCCTTTATGATCACTTTTTTAGAAGCTTTTCCATGGTATTTTTGGAGACTCAAATGATGATAATAACAATACTGCTATAGTTAACACTTATTTAGTGTTTACCATATTCCAAGACTTGTGTCTGAAAGATTTGAGCACCCAGCCCCTCACCGGAGACCCAGTTAGCCACAGACCTTAGCTTAATTCAAAACTACATTGAGTTTTGTATCTAAAAGACTACAGATTCAGTTTAACATACACTTCATTTGTTGTTAGTGTAAAGGTAACCTCAAACCAAAATACCAAATAAATCCTAAACCATGTTTAGCAGCAAGAACTTACTGAAATAGAAAATATTAATTTCCCAGATAATGCAGCAAATCTCTAATGTATTTTATTTTGAACAATGAATTTTGGTCATAAATTCTGGGAGCTGGTTATGAGGAAGAAAGCTCCATATAAAAGCTCTCTCAAGGGTCCGGAGAACTCCAATCAGACTTATCTCTGCAAATTCTTTCTGCACCCAGTTCATAACTGTGTACAAAGTAGGCTTTATAAATGCTTGTCAAATGAATATATGAATGGTACCATATTTCCATCCTGTCCCTCCCCTCTTTTCTTTTTAAAAAAAATTTTTTTTGATGGTTTTATTTATTTTTGAGACAGAGAGAGACAGAGCATGAACGGGGGAGGGGCAGAGAGAGAGGGAGACACAGAATCGGAAACAGGCTCCAGGCTCTGAGCCATCAGCCCAGAGCCTGACACGGGGTTCGAACTCACGGACTGCGAGATCGTGACCTGAGCTGAAGTCAGACGCTCAACCAACTGAGCCACCCAGGCGCCCCCCTCCCCTCTTTTCTAATGCAATTAGATCTTGGGTGATGGGAAGGTTGAGAGAAAAACATCACGGTTTCCAAACACCAAATCAATGTGACTGTTCTCTCTGCCTACTATTTTAGTTCTCACGCTCCTGATTGTGTGTTCTGGTGTCCACTGCCAGCTCACAAGAATAGAGAATCCTACATAATAGCCATTCTTCTTTGGAGATTAATAAAGAATGCTCTTCTTGATTTAAAAACCCCACAACCTAGTCAAGAACAAGGAAGGGTTGGTTGAAGGTAAAATCACCTTGAGATTGGTGATAATTTTCACTCATTGCAAGATGCTTGTCAGCCTCTCTGCCGCTACTCGGAAGGTCTTAGATTTGGCTTGAGCTGAACGGCTACATTGTGGAAGTGTTTTCTAAATTCCCAGTCTTAACATTGAGGACCATAGACCTCAAGCAAAAATCCATCCATGAAAGCAATCTCTGAGAATCCATTTCCTTGTTTGTAAAACTGAGAGTGTTGGACTAAATGATCATTAATATTACTTTTCAGTCTAAAAACTCACTCTCCTGGTGCGTATCCAACCTAGTCCTTTCTTTCTCTGTCCTAATCATATGAGAGACTGGAAAGAGGCAGACAATAGGTTCTGAAGTCAAGTATAACATGAAATTGGATGGGCAGGGAGAGGGGGAGGAGAGATGGGCATTGTACTATTTCACGTTCATGTGAACTCTTCATTAACACTTTGTGAAGTTCGACGGTTCCTTTCCCTGTGACTGCCTGTTTTGTGGGCCACATCCTTGCCATGAGTTTCTGTCTCCTTGTTGTGGAAGCCAGCCAAGGACACATTATTGACCACCTGCTCACTTTCTTACACAAGACGACTCCCCAGACTTATTTTCTTTGCTTTCTCCTCCTGCTGGTTTATGGCTTTCCCTTATGTAGCAATAAAACTCTTGGAGAGTCCTCTTAGGGATGAATTAATGCCACTTAAGTATATTTCCGTTAGCTGCCCTTTGATGGTTCTGTTTAAAAATAAAGGGGGAGTTGGGCAGCTTGGTTCTTATTGAAATTTTCCTTCCCTTTGCTTTAAAGTTACCATTCCTCAGAAACTCTTAGTTACGCTCCAAGAGAGCTTTGCTAACAATAAAAAAATGTCTGGGAAATGTTGTCTGAAGACAAACTACCATCTTTCAGTATTTTTTCCCCATTGGAAAGGTATTTACATTATAAAGAGGCCCTGCCCAGCCTGTGTGAGCTTTCCTCGTATTCCTTTAAATCTTTAAATTTATAAATAATAAATAAAAAATGTGTCTGAATTCCAGAAGAGCAGAACATGATCTTGTTCTCCACCCTAATAGCAAACAGATTAAGGATCGGGTGTCATGATCCCATTTCAACTTTGTGTAGTCTACAATTTATTTTTAATTTCACCACATTTTATATTTTATTAATTCATCTGAATCTTATATTTAATCTGTGTCTGCTCTGAGCAGAACATCCTAAGAGGTTCAGTTTTCTCTTCTCACAGTCCCAGCCCTGAGAGCTGGAAAATATGAGTGTCTGTCCTGAGCTTGACACTTGCCTTTGTGTGGCCTTGGATAAGCCACTCAACTTCTCCAGGCTTCAGGCTTCTCTGCTGTTAAGAGCAATAGAATCTGGATATTGAGGGGAAAAAAAAATTCCCAGAGACTGGGGGGGTGGGGGGAGCAGTGTTCGACTACTGTCATGGAGATTACCACTAGAATGAGCTATTTTCATTTGTTCTCTCTTTTGTTTGCTTAAAAGGTGAAGCTAACCAGATGACACTCAGTAAGGATTGGGGTAGTGTCACTGTGACCCATTCTACTGATTCCACTGAGCTCCTTATCACAAACCACTTCAGTTTTCTTTTCTTTTTTTTTAATATATTTTTAATGTTTATTTATTTTTTGAGAGAGAGAGAGAGAGAGAGAGAGAGAGAGAGAGAGCAGGGGAGGGGCAGACAGAGGGAGACACAGAATCTGAAGCAGGCTCCAGGCTCTGAGCTGTCAGCACAGAGACCAACACGGGGCTCGAACTCACAAACCCAGAGATTATGACCTGAGCCAAAGTCGGACGCTTAACCCACTAAGCCACCCAGGCGCCCCTTCAGTTTTCTTATTCATCCCATTCACAAACAATTTTTGAACCCCCATGCTAGCAACTATGAAGGATTCAAGATGCTAATTCTGCCTCAATTGCAATCCAAGGCAAAGACAAATGTGTGAAAAAGAGACACATTGGTCCTGCTTCCTTTCTTAATCTGGCTTTGTTTCCCCTTTTCTTTCATATCTGTTCCTTGTTCTTTCCCAACTCTATCCATAACTCCCTTGCTCTCTTCCACGTTTTTGAATCTCACTTTGAGTTTACAACCTCTTCAGCCCATTTTGAACCTGAGCCCAAATAAAAGCTAATGCCCTCAAAGGCCACAGTGGGACACACGGGTCAAATCATCTTCCTTCCTCTCTTGATTCAAGGGCAGACTTCTTATAAGCAAAGAAGAAATGTCAATGTAGCATCATTAGGGTGGCATTAAAAAGCACCCATCCTTACCTGGAACCAAAATATCTCCTTCACAGTTCTGCTAAGTGCCTGAACTTCCTGTTAAAGTTTCTGAATCTGGGAAATTTAATACATTCCAGTGTTTGTTTGTTTTTTGTTTCGATTTTTGTTTTTTGTTTTTTTGACAAATGAGTGATTGATAATGGAAAACAGGGTCCAAGGACCTAGGACTCAGGGATTTTAGGGGAATGCAGCCAGGGGAAGTCTAGGTGGTCTGAGTGGGTTGGCCTAGCTGGGAATGGGTAGACAGTAACATGGAGATGCAAGGTAACAGGTATCTTAGGGAAGTCGGAGACATAGGAGGAAGCAGGAAGCCTCACCTGCTTCCATGCCATCACCTGTCACCAGGCTAGTAGCTCCTAAAGAGAATGGCTGATCCTGATGGCATGATTGATTTGTGCCTACCACATTACCACTGAGAGGCAAGAGTTTATGCATTCAAAAGGGACCCCCTGAAGGTTGGACTCTCAGGAAAGGAGTTCACCTCCAGAAAAGCTCCATGGAAACTGGCTGCAGCCTAGCTCTATGTTTGTGCTTAAGATGGCAAACATAATCATCTCCAAAGCTTGGACCCTCTCTCTCAGATAGGAGAAGGGCTGGCACTCTCTTCAGCCATGATGGATGAGTGGCCTAGAGAGGGATGGAGCCAATGTTCTGCCATATCATAGTTGTCCTTTATCTTAGCCTCTGATTATGCCAGGGGAAGGGCTGGTGCTTCCTTCGTCATACAGTTTAAATGCCTCAAGGCCAAGTGGAAAGCTCCTTCTCCTGGAGTCTGACTTCCAGGCCTGCTATATATTTGTGCATGGTGCTAGCCTGGAATGTGCTAAGCACAACAGGGAACCCCGTAACTGCTATTGCTTCTCTCTCTATAAATTTTCCCTGATAAACACTGCTTGACCATTGCCTTTGCACAACAACCTCCAGATCCTAACCCAGTGCTCTACTGGGAGATGGGAGTTCTAAGATATAAAGAATGAAGAGAAATACTCTCACCAATTAATTGATTAATTCATTGATCCATTCACTCAACATTGTTCAGTACTAGCAAATGCCAGGTGCTACAGATACAACGAGTGGAAAATGAGGTCCCTGTCCTGGAATGACTTACAGGCTAGAAGGGTTGGCTAGCTGAGGAACTGACTGCTCAGACTCCTTTCCATCTCTGAGAAATTAGTCACAGGGAAACATTCAACTCCTGTTCATGTGTGTTAGGCTGACCGACTCACTTGCATGACAATTGCCAGCATTTTTACAATCTCAAGCTGGCTTCCCTCCATCTTCCAGCATGTGATTAAGGCCTTTTCTGCACTCTAGTCCTTGATGTGTATCCACAAAAAACAAACTTATTTTAATATCAGTCTCAACAAGACTTGCAAAGAATGCAAATAGAAGACATCGGATAGCAAACATAAATAACTTTTGAATTATCTCCGTGAGCATCTGGTGTTATACAGAAGCACATTAAAACATGAATTGTACACAAGAAGTCTGAGGCAGGCAAGGAAGGACTAAACCTACATATTATTTAGCATATAATGACACTCTGGATTTTTTTAGAAGAACCATACTAGATTCATACTGCTGAACTTTACGCATTCTATCTTCAAAATCAAATTATGATGTAACTTGTGAAGAAAATTCCACCACCTATTTATCTTCCAGTCTATCATTTCCTTTCCCATCTACCTGTAGTTATCAATGTGGGCATAGTGATAGAGAGACACAAAGGTTGGCTACTTGCTTGGTTCTAAGCTCCGATTGCATATGGAAATGGGTATTTCTAGCATCTATTAAAGGATCTTTTGGATTAAACACATAAAATATGGTTATGTGTTACAATTTATAGAAGGCTTTTCCTTCAAGGAGCTCAAGTTCCTTCAAAGTTACTTTATAGATCTTCAAAAAAAGATCTTTTGTGAATAGTAATTATAATAGCCTGGATTTTCATTTATTTTGTGTCCTGTCATGTTCATGAAACATTTAGGTATAGACGACAATGAGAGCAGAAGCATCATGCAAAGTGCAGCAGAATCTTGTTAAAGGAGGATTTGACTCACTCTTGGCTACCACTGCCCTTAACATCTGGAATAGCTTGCTCACTGGGACATGGAAACCAGGTATTATCCTTTGCCCCTGCCACTGGCTAATTGAAGGGGGTTAATTGAAGTCATGTTATTATTAATTCATTGAACACATATTCCATGGGGGCTTAGAATGTTTTAAGCACTGTTTGACCCTATTAATAAAAACAATATTAAGAGTAATAAACTTTGAATAAGTGTACCCAAGTACCAGACACTGTATTAAGTGCTTTACCAAAATGACGTCATTTAATACAACCCAACAACTATTACATTCATTTTACAGACAAGGAAATGAGGACCCAAAGAGTTTAAATAACTTGCTTGAGATTGTCACACAGCTAGTAGGTAGCATACCAGTATTCAAATCTGATGGCCTAGCTTCAGTGTCTTCACTCTTTAGGATTACTCTGGATTAAAGCTAGGAGAAGAATCCATGCCATCAATGCGTAAGGAAGGCAGTTCAACTAAGTTAAAAGTATCCCCAAATCACTGTTACCCCAACTGTAAACTCTATCAGAGAAGGGGGCTGGCCTGTCTTGTTCACCATGGTGTTTCCATGGGTGCTGGCACATAGTACGTACTCAGTAAAAATTTGGAGAATGAATAATTGAATGCATGATTCCGTGGATGGTAATCCATGTTCTGAGTACGATTGTTTTGTGGGTGTGTGTGCCTGCATGTACCCACCTCTAGGGGGAAGTCCTTCTTTTCTGTTCTCTCTTCTGTTGTCACTTCTGCTATTAGGTAGCACAAGGCAGTTCATCGACCACTTTTATTTCTGCATTCCTGAGGGCTTAGCACAACATTTAGCACATAGTCATTGGTGAACACATGTCGTTGAGTGCATGGATAAGTTTGTAGGCAATGTTGATGAATCTCTTTAAAAAACAGGTTATGCCCTGTTGACATATAATCCAACACAATGCCAACATCATGAACACTGGTCTCTAGCAAAGCTGTAGTCTCACCAGCCTTCCAAAATCCCTGCTGACTCATTTTCCTTTTCCAGAAGGCGCAAGAATGTAGGGCAGGCTGCCAACAAGGCGGATAGCAGAAAGTCTGCCCGTACCAACAACAAGAAGCCTTGTTAATCTGGTTTCCCCTGTAAAATGATGGCAGTCTATGGCACGGGTTAGCCTCCCACTTCTAATGTTCTGTAAAGTGCTGGGAGAATATTATAAGGACTGACACTGATTAAATGCCTGTCATGTACTAGGTAGTACGTTAGGTGCTAGACATGCAGCATCTTATTTAATTGTTACAATATTGCTGTAAAGAGTTATTGCCCTCTTTTTTTTTTTTAAGTGGATAAGAAACCGAAGACTCAGAAGACTGATTTACTTGCCTAACTTTACATAGCTGATATTGGCAGAACTAGGATTTCAACTTCTTTCTGACTCCAAATCCTGTGTTCTTTATGCCATAGACACCAAAAAGCAACCAAATGATGGAATACCCTCCAGTACGATTCATTTGGGTTAATAAAACCCTCTTCTGAAATGCAAATACTCTCTGACAGAGTTATCCTTCTAAGTCATCCACATGTTAGTGTTAATAGTTTTGGTAAGATTAGGGGCACCTGGGTGGCTCAGTCGGTTAAGTGCAGGTCATTATCTCAGGGTTCATGAGATTGAGCCCCCAGCTAGGCTTTGTGCTGACAGTGCAGAGCCTGCTTTGGATTCTCTCTCTCCCTCCCTCTGCCCCTCACCCCCTTACTCTCTCTCCCTACCTCTCTCTCAAAATAAACTTAAAAAAATAATACTTTTGATAAGATTAAATTATTTATTCTCTCTTTTTAAAAATTTTTAACTTAAAATTTTCTTCTTTATTTTTGAAGGAGAGAGAGAGAGTGTGATCGGGAGATGGGCAGAGAGAGAGGGAGACGCAGAATCCGAAGCAGGCTCCAGGCTCTGAACTGTCAGCACAGAGCCTGACTGGGGCTTGAAATCACCAGCCGTGAGATTATGACCTGAGCTGAAGTTGGACGCTTAACTGACTGAGCCACCCAGGCGCCCCCAAGATTTTTAACTTTTATTTAAATCCAAGTTAGTTAATATATAGTGTAATAATGATTTCAGGAGTAGAATTTACTGATTCATCACTTACATATAACACCCAGTGCTCATCCCAACAAGTGTCCTCCTTAATGCCCTCACCCATTTATTAGCCCATCCCCCCACCCAACACCCCTCCAGCAACCCTCCGTTTGTTCACTGTATGTTAAGAGTCTCTTTATGGTTTGTCTTCCTCTCTGTTTTTATCTTATTTTTGCTTCCCTTCCCCTATGTTCATCTGTTTTGTTTCTTAAATTCCACATACACCTGAAATGATATGATATTTATCTTTCTCTGAATGACTTATTTTGCTTAGCGTAATACACTCTAGTTTCATCCATGTTGTTTCAAATGGCAAGATTTCATTCTTTTTGATGGCCGAGTAATACACACACACACACACACACACACACACACATACATGTATATATATATATATATATATATATATATATATATATACACATATATATATATATATATATATATATATATATATATATATACCTCTTCTTTATCCATTCATCAGTTCATGGACATTTGGGCTCTTTCCATAATTTGGCTGTTGTTGATAGTGCTGCTATATTCTCTAAAAGAAGTTATTATCCCATGAGGAAACTATGGGTAGGAATGGATGGCTGGGAAGATTGAAAGTTTCTGAAGGTGTGGCCCTTCAGGGGGAACACCTATGGGCAGTAAGAGGCTCTAGGCAATGAGAAAGGTAAGGATAGTGGTCTGGAGACTGCACCAGGCTAGGTCTACACTAACATTTCGTATCAGATATTCAGAAGGCAGTTTACTGGGAAATCTGATGGGCAGGCTGACTGGTGGGATGGTGTGAGGCGCAGCTTGGTAGGGAACAGGGCAGTTACCTGTACAGAATCTGCCTTTCATGGTCTGTGTGACCTTGGGCAAGTTAATTTCTCTCTCTGCGTATTACGCTTGGGTGTTGTGAGAAGTACATGGAATTTTTCTCTGTACAGTGCTCTAAGCATTGTCTGGTAGCTAGTGATCTGTAAATGTCAGCCCTTGGTGAGCGACTGCCCGTACCAGCAGAAGGTCCCCCTCTGCCATCAGCAGATTACAAGCACTGAGTCTCATATGGTCACTTAGGAACATGTAGAATCAGACCAGGTGTTTTGGTGCTTGACTGTGGGGACAGTTACACACACAAAAAAGAAAGTCTCTTTTGAAGTTCAGCTTTTGTAGTTTGGGTTTGTGAGGTCCCCATATCCAGGACTGAAGGACTTTTTGGGTGAAAGAAACTTCAAGTTCCTTGCAAAAGCAACTTTAAGTTGCTCTTACAACTCAATTAATTTACCTTAATGTCACCAGTCATTTTTTTAGTTTGAAAAAAGTAAGATTTTAAACTATTTGTAATAGCTTATCTCATTTGAAATGAGATTGGTTATGTGCCCATCTCAACCAAATTTTCATCATGTGCTAATGAGTTTCACAGCATTTTACAGTTTATGACAATCTCCTTATATCACATTCAAAAGAAGAATGTGGCAATATTCTTTTCACAGGTCCTAGAATTTAAATCATTTTTGTAGTGTTGGTTTCTCATGCTCACTGATTCTGAGAAATGTATCTTATGATTACCATTAGTATTATCTTTATTTTTCACTCCTTTATTTTGGGACATTTCCTTTGTCTTTTGAAAGATCATGTACTCTATTACTTCGCACATCATGATTTAAGGCCCAGTGGCAGAATGCATTATGTGTTGATTTGCTTTGTGATGATCAACTGAAATGGCAATGATGGGCTGCAATACAGTTGGGTTGGAGCAAAATGTTCATCCTAATGAAATGTGACCTTATAAAAGGAACACTCCTAATCCTCTCCAGGATTGAGCCAGGTCATCATGGGTCAGTGGGGGGTATTTGAGGTCCGTCTTTCTTTCTCTTTCTCTTTCTTTTTTTCTTTCTCTCTCTCTCTTTCTTTCTTTCCCTTTTCTTCCCTTTCAAAAAAACATGTTGGGTCTACCAACTGTTACCAAGAGAATTATTAAAAATCTTGTCAGCTCACAGTTATTGCTATTCCTAAAGAAAAGATAAATGTATGTATTTTTAAATCTGGACATATGAAGGTTTAAAAAATATTGTTGTAGAGTTCTCCTGGCTACTTTTCCTTAGCTCTTTTCCAAGTTTTGGGCTGGAGAAACTTGAAAATGTCTCTGTGCCAAAGTCAAATATTAAATGAAAACCTTGTGTCTGAACAACTCCAGGATTAATAAACTGTGGCAAAATAGGTAAATTCCAAAATCATCAGAAAAAAACATCTCCGAAAGGAATGAGGTTGTATCTTAAGTGTCACATTCTGAGCTATGGGATAAAACTCCCAGGAAAAAGATGGACCATGGATTGTTTTAGGCTTGGAGGATGCAGCATCTCTTTAAGGGCTTCGTGGTACTGCACTTATTGTTAAGCTAGTGCACACACACACACACACACACACACACAAATATTTGAAAGAGCCAAAGCAGTTAATGTTTGCATAAACATGCAATGCAGTGCTATAAGAGGGTTTTCCTCCCCTAGAGGACATCATCTTTAACCATCAGTAGCACTGGCTTCCAAAAGTTGAATCCAATTATTATGGTGAGTATTAATTTTAATAGCAGCACATTTTCCCTTGAGATTCATTATCTTTCTCAAGAAAAACACTAGAGGGGCGCCTGGGTGGTGCAGTCGGTTAAGCGTCCGACTTCAGCCAGGTCACGATCTCGCGGTCCGTGAGTTCGAGCCCCGCGTCGGGCTCTGGGCTGATTGGCTCAGAGCCTGGAGCCTGTTTCCGATTCTGTGTCTCCCTCTCTCTCTGACCCTCCCCCGTTCATGCTGTGTCTCTCTCTGTCCCCAAAATAAATAAACGTTGAAAAAAAAATTAAAAAAAAAAAAAAAAGAAAAACACTAGAGAAAAATGAAATACTGTTGAAGGATTATACAATGAACCGGGAATATAAAAAGTTTAATTTTCATTTCTAGGTTAATTCTAGTGATCCTTTGCTTCCTAGCCTTGAATTCACGGACTGGTTGAGCTGTTTGAGTTTCAGTTTTTCCTTATTAAATGACTTGCATTAATTGGGGAACATGTGCTGACAAGCAGCCTGCGAAGTAGAGACAGTCTGTGGGCTGGGAAGCCCACGCTACCCGAATTTGGATCCTGGCTCTGCCATTTATGAGGTGTGTAACCTTTGGAACCTCCATTTCCTAGCTTAGAAAATGAGACTAATCATCTTTATCAGGATATTATTTGATAACAAATGACTGATAGTTAACTGAAAACTAGCAGAAACTCAATAAAGGGTAGCTATTATAATAAACATTATATAGCTACATTCTTGCTATTACTATAATTCCAGGAACCAATAGGATATTAATATATTTTTTTTACCAACCAATTCTGGTACCTTAGACATATTCATAAACAAAACCATCCTTAAAAGAAATAATCTGATCTGGGTTTTCTGAACTAGCATCTGATATATAAATGCTTGCATTGAATGATGTTTGGAACACTCTCCTGAAAGAAACATTTGATCTTGATGCTTTTGAGTAGGCTTCAGAAGAGAAATCTGTTGTGTTGGAGAAGAGAAAGGTATTGAGGATATCTAGTAGAAATAAAATGAAATGTTAATAATTTAGGAAAAACTATAATAGGCCAGTGAGACTACATGGAGAAATATACAAAGAAATAGGAGGAAGCTATGAAATGTTAACATTCTTAGAGTGGAATCCAAGAACATAGATATGACCGAAAGGATTTAAAGTATCAACTGTATATTACTCTGGTTACCTTGTCAGCAGGAACCCCCTGACTCATGCTAATGATATTATTTAATAAAGAAACCCACGTGCCAGTGAAGTAAACAACAACTAGATGTAGTACAGTAAGTGCTCCAAGCTTCATCTTGAATAATGGCCTCGGAAGGAGTTTAGGAAGAATTTGTACAGCAAAGGTTAAAATTAAGAGGGAAGGAATTTGGGCTCCAAAAAGGATTTAAACTGGTGTGTATGCTTTGGAACATCTTGGATATTACTGCCCTGCTATAATTCCCTCTGGCTTCATTGCGGAGAATGTCAACAAAACAGTACATGCTTGTGGATTCCCATTGCATTGTTTGTCCCCCTAGCTACCTTTTGCTAAATGGGATGTTGGTCTGGCAATAGTGGTGTGTTTGTTGGTGTGTGTTCGAGCACTTGTAGCTGACTGAAGCTAAGATTAACGTCCCTGCTCCTTGTATTCTCATAAAGGTGCAGCCTGCTCACAGGAGAGAGGAGGATAATGAGCCAGGTGCTTCTGTGAGCCATAGTTTCATGGCATAATTTATTACATTGCCTACACTCGGTGTAAGGCAGCAGGAATTAGATTCTGTTATTCCTGGTTGAATTCTATTCATTGTTATTAATAATAACTATTCTCTAATAACCATAAAGAGAAAATATCATTAACTGCTTTATCAATCCCTTTAAAATACAACTATTTTACCTGTTAAAAGATATATTTGTGTTTAAATTATGGAATGACTTGGTATAACAGCTAGAATTCATGGAGGACTTACCACATGCCAGGGAGTCCTGAAAGCACATTATATTGATTAATTCATTTAATCACCTTGTGTTGATTGAGTTACTTCATCTTCAGAAAAATCCCCCTGAAAAGGAGGCTGTTATCATAATTATTCCTATTTACCTATGAGGAAACTGAGGCACAGTGGGTTTAAATAACATGTCAACAGTCCCATAGCCAGCAAGTAGCAAGAATGGAATTTGAATTCAGGGAGGTTGCCTCCAGGGTCTAGGCACTTAACTACTACACCATATCACCTCTTTGAATCAGAATTTTGAATATAGAATAGATTCTGGCATATATATACACTTTCCATATTCATTCTCACCTGCAATGACTGAATTCGGAATTTTTATACAATTGTTGTTCTGCTCTTTATATATTCATTGGCCTGCCAGATTAAAATTCAGGGTTATTGAAGAATAGAAGAAAGGCTCATTTTTTCCCAAAGTTTCTGAACACCTCTCTCATGTAAAGAACTCTAATAGGAACTGGAAATAAGGAAAAATAAGACACAACCCCTAATCATTTGGGAACCTTAAAGGCAAGAGAATAAGTAAATTCTCATATATAAAGTTCCTTTTCATTTTTTTTTTATTTTTTAAATGTTATTTATTTTTGAGAGAGAGAGAGAGAGAGACAGAGCACAAGTGGAGGAGGGGTCGAGAGAGAGGGAGACACAGAATCCGAAGCAGGCTCCAGGCTCTGAGCTGTCAGCACAGAACCTGATGTGGGGCTGGAACTCACAAACCAGGAGATCATGACCTGAGCCAAAGTCAGACACTCAACCGACTGAGCCATACAGGCACCCCTAAAGTTCCTCTTTAAAAAGTCCAGTTAGAGGGGCACCTGGGTGGGTTGGTCAGCTGAGCATCTGACTCTTGATTTTTGCTCAGGTCACGATCTCGGCTCAGGTGATGATCTCCCAGTTTGTGGTATTGAGCCCCACATCATGGGGCTCTGTGCTGACAGTAGGGAGCCTGCTGGGGATTCTCCCTCTCTCTCTGCCCCTCCCCAACTTGTACTATCTGTCTCTCAAAACAAATAAATAAACATTTAAAAAATAAAAATAAAAAGCCCAGTGAGATGTTGAGAGAATTTGGGGGATGTTATGGTTTCTGTAGCCTCTGGTGGGTAACGCCCATTGGAACTTAGAAGAGGGAAACTGTCCTTATCCCACAGGAAATGAAAAGTTCAGGTCAGCCAAAGAGATAACTGATCTTCCAGGTCAAACCTTCAGCTACTAGGGGCAAAAGCACATTTATTTGGAGAAGCAAGGCAGAGTGGAAGGTGACCAGTGACTGAGCTGGTGAGTCTCTGGATGATAGATCATCTCAAGGAGCAGTAGAACATGTTGCTGAATGCAGATTCTAGCATCCCTCTGTGTTCAGATCTAAGCTCTGAACCTCCTACAAGACCTTAGGCAAGGTTTTGTTTTTTTCTTAATCTTCTTATGCCTCAATTTCCTCATCTATAAAGTGAGAATAATAATAAAAATGCCAACCTCACAGGGTTTTTGTGCAGGTTAAATAAGTAAGACTGATTAGGGGCTTAGAAAGGTATCTAGCACAGGGTAAGTAGGATGTAAGTATTAGCTGTTTTTATTTTGCTATCATCACTGATAGAGGTAGGAGCCAGTCCAGGGGATCAGATGGGCAGGAGGAGCATAGCCTACCTCACTTGGAACAAATGTAAACCCAAGGAACCCATTCTTCTCTCCCTCCCATTTCCCAGAGTACATTTCTCTGATTCTTGCTTGTTTCATCTTCTAAAGAAATGTATGACAATGAAATATGTGTGTATACTCCCTCCTCTTAATTGAAGTTATTTCCATGTTAGATGATAATTCATGGTTAATGATGTCACCTTTCAAATATTTAACAGATTCTGTTTCTTCATTGGCCTTGGACCATGGAAACTGGAGCAGGAAATCAGATGACTGCACTTGCAATTCAAAGAGCAAATTGCATAATCTTCAGTGATATTGAGGTACAAATGCTTTGCCATATGTGAAACTATGGCTCTTGAGCATCTAGTTCTAAATCTTCCTCTGAGATGCCTTTCACTCTTACTTGGAAGCTATGGATGAAAAACACCCAGTAAATGAAGTTAATTCTCACTTAGCCATTACAATGAGCAGACACTAAGTATCACTCAGATAGGGCGAACAGGTGCCTCTGCTCTGACCTTCCTGAAAATGTGCCTCCTCCAACTGCCACGAGTAAGGAGCCAAGGGATTGTGCTGTCCAGAGCTCACACTCTTCTAGACCTGCTCTGGATATGCAAGACCTAAGAATTCTCTACCCAGATGATCTTGAGCTTTTTCCAGTGACTGCAGAGGCTTTTTCTTAGGGTTCACCCTCCTAAGATGGACTATCCCTTGGGTGTGCAACCTCTGGGTCCAACATGAGGCCAGGAAGTAGCTTTTTGTTAGGGACTGTGGATGGAGCTGGCTGTACGATAGGGTGTTCACACGCATGGTTGTGAAACCTGCATGGCCTATGGTCCATAGTCTATTACCGGAGCTGGAGGTGGGAACAAATGAACTGGTGGTAGGCTGATCTCCCTAAGCCTCTGCATTCTAGTGTTGCACTTCAAGGAGTCTGAGAATTCTAAATTTGGACGTGGTCTTCTGGGTTATTAGAAATGTATATTTGCCAAGGCAGAGGAATAAAACATAAACTAGCAGTTGGCTTGATTCATAACTTTTAAAGATTTAAATGTATGGAAAGTGGGCCTCCATTCGTACTTTTGCCCAAATTATCACAAATATGAGAGGTGGGCCTCATTAACATAGATACACATAAAATATCCTATGTCCATGATGTTCTTTACTGACACAGAAGTGGCCAAGAAACAACAGACAGTTCAAAAGGAAGAGCCGAGAAGAAATAACAAAATACCGTGGATGACTATTCATTACTATTTTTATTCTTTCTTTGTTTTGCAAATGAGATTTCTAGAAAGGAAAGTCTGATCATAATTAATAAATCAAAACCAATAATGGGACAGTTTCACTGGAAGAAAAAGTAGAGGAAAGCAGGGGGAAAATCCCCAGACATTGGTTGTATCTGCTCTCTGTCAGCCAAAGCTTGGTGTCTGAAAATTATTGCTGGGATATCTGGAATTCTTAACAAAAGTTCCAGGAAACCTGGGGGCTTCTGGACAGCATATGTGAAGTCAAGAGGAAAGAAATATTTCATCTTCTGTGAAAGTCACAAGTACAAAGAACAAGGTGTTAACAAGGTAGCAGCTAGGTGTGGCAGGAGGAGTCTGTTTTCTTCTTCTCCTGTTTCTCATATTTTCTTTAAATGTCTGATGCCAAAGCTTATTGGAGAGAAGAGAGTACCCCTTCCTTCTTCCCTTAGAGTTCCTGGGGGAAAGTTGCATGTGCCTACTTGGCATGGTGGTACTTCTGGCATGCATTCAACTGCCAAGTACTCCTGACCTAGTAGATCCAACTTCAACACCAGCTGCCAACTTATTTCTGTACCTTGCACCAGGAGGTGGAAACTAGCAACAGCTAGTGTAGAAGAAACTTAGTCTCAGACATCAGATTCTTTCCACGTGGATTTCAATCCTGAGGATCAGCTGGGGACTCCTTTGGTAAGTCCATCTAGGGGAGTGGCTAGTCAGTTAAGCATCCGACTTCGGCTCAGCTCATGATCTTGCGGTTCCTGAGTTCGAGCCCCAAGCCCCTCACAGGGCTCTGTGCTGACAGCTCCAGCCCGGAGCCTGCTTCAGATTCTGTGTCTCCCTCGCTTTCTGCCCCTCTCCCACTCACACTCTGTCTCTTTCTCTCTCCCAAAAACAAATAAACAGATTTAAAAAAACCATTAAAAAAATCTACCTCAGCCTCTCTGTTCACAATCATTGTGGCATCTGGCAAATCAGTAAATCTCAGTAAGCCTCAGTTTCTTTGTGTGTACTGTGAGAATAAAAACTTACCTCAGAGGGTTATTGTGAAAGTTGCCAGCACAGTGCCTGCTTTACAACAGATGCTTCCTCAAATGTTTCGGATCTTCTTTCAAATAACGCAGTATTTTAAAATTGATATACATTTATATCAAACACATACTGTGTCTTTTTTAATTTAATAATATAAGCATGTGACTAAATTTAAAATTATTATTTAAATAAATTTAAATTATTTAAAAAGTAAACTTCTACTCTTCCCCTTCCCCAAGTTTATTCATTCATTGTCTCTACATCATGTAGGGATGTATAGTTCTGGAGAATAAGTCTAGGAGGAGGGCCAAAATGAAACTAGAGGATGTTGTTTGATTATTTTCTGCCTGTCTCCCAAGGATCTCCTGAGTTAAAAATGCATCTGGCTTCCATTTCCTGCAGAATTTTGCTTATTTGAAATGTTCAAGAAATCAATTGATCCGACTTCAAACAGACTAGGTTTTGCTGGCTGTGTAAAAACCCAAACCCCCGTTTGTGTCACTCCCAAGTCTGGACTTCACAAGCAGCCAGCTCCTTTCGTACCTTAGTAAAGGACTTCTTTTTGGCTGCTTAGACTTTGTGCTGAGCCAAGTGTCAAGCTGGGAATTGAGGCAATAAATCTCTGTGATTCCTCATACTTGGAATTTCTCCTGTTGCTTCTGATAAGGAAATGACAGAGTCTCTCAGCTATATGTATGAACCTTGGAGAAATTTGTAATCCAAATCATGTTTTCCTCACAAAATGGAAAACAAAAAGTGCTAAACCTGGCTTTCAGTTAACCCAGATGGTTTTGAGGGCTTGGGTAGTGAACATCTTTGTTTTTGACTAGATTGCACTTGGAAATTTTTAGAATGAAAAGAAATTCCTCTTTATCTTTTAAAATATTCTGATTAAATCTTTGTCGATTGTGGGGGAGGAGGGTTGTGGCAGCAAGACTTTTCCTGGGTGAAGTCTTTGCAAAGGATCTCGGCCTTCCTGTAGTAAGAACGGATCTCACTCTCGGTTGCATCGCTTCCTCTACCCCTTCCCGCATCTACTCTGGTACTTCCAAGTTTCATACTAAGCCCCAGTGACTGACTGAAATGAATGAGATTCGGGATCAGCAATTCTTCAGATATGGAACGATCTCCCCAAGATCTATCCACTTTCTCTGAGATGACTAATGAAGCCAACTCAGGTCTGGCTAACTCCGTACATGATCATAGTGAAAAGATATTCCTAAAATGTCTTTCCCCAAAAAACAATTTTCCTTTTTTTTTTTTTTTTTTTAAGTTTGTAGTTGCTTTTGAGTATGTTCTATCCAACAACATTACCAACAACGTTCACTGTCTGGCATTTTAGTAGAAATGGTAAAAATTGCTTGGAACAAAATGCTTCATTCAGCAGCTACCCCTCAGTCCTAGCTCTTGTTTGTCTGAGACCCACACCAGACACAAAGAGGAGATCATTTAGCTCCTCCATGGTCAGAATCTGCAGGGACGTGGCTAGCATTGATATGAGGTCAATTGGCAAGTGGCTTCTTTCAAAGGAACCATGGGTTTGAGCCATACTGTATGAGAAACCCATTTAAAAGGAGTTTCTTTCTCTCTCCTTAGTCTACAGTCAGTTTCTGATTTTGATCTGTTGGCACAGGGTAAAATCAATGATTCTGACACATTTGCCACTTGGAGTGAACTGGTATATCCATTCTTTTTACTATTGAGATGACTGGTATGAGTTTCATTGATTTAACTAGCTCTTTTGGTGTCATGCAGTTACAGCTTTCTGAACTAGTAAAGCAGAGTCATTGTGTGGCCAAGAAAAACAGATTAATCTAAGAAAATCATGTACATTTGATCTTGGAATGTGTTTTCTATTTATGTTTGAAAATGGGGCTGTGTGATGTCCTAAGAGTTCATTTCAAACAAAATATTGAAGCCATAAGGGAGCCTGGGTGGCTCAGTTGGTTGGGCGTCTAACTTCGGCTCAGGTCATGATCTCACAGTTCACGAGTTCAAGCCTTGTGCCGGGCTCTGTGCTGACAGCTCAGAGCCTGGAGGCTGCTTTGGATTCTGTGTCTCCCTTTCTCTCTGCCCCTCCCCTGCTCATGCTCTGTCTCTCTCTGTCTCTCTCTCTCAGAAATAAACATTAAAAAATTAAAAAAAAATATTGAAGCTATAGAGTGAGAAATCTATCCAGACTGTCCATTTTCACCTTTACTTAGTTTTCCCTTTCCCTCATGTCCATGCTATGACCTGGGGCAAGGTGGATTAGGGAATAATTTTGAGAACATTTTGGGGTTTGATTTTTACATGTAGCCTAATAAATTCTGGAAGCTCTGAGAGAACTAAAAAATTATATAGCAAACACAACTCCTTTACTTTGCTCCTTTACTTACTCCTTTATTATGGTTTTGTCAAATGTATTCATTTAACAGATATTTCTTTGGTGTCTACTGTGATTTAGGCATTGGAGATACGGTGACAGATTTTGTTTTCATGGTGCAAGACTCTTGTTTTCATGGTGTTTATATCTTAGTGGAGGGACCCATGCAATAAACCAAACCAGATAGTTTTAGATGGAGGCAAGGGCTATAGAGAAAAGGAACAGGATCTTGCGACTGGACGGGAGTGGCATTGGTGCAACTTTAGACAGGCAGTCCGGGTGGGGACTCTTCTGAGGAGGCAGCAGTTGAATGTAACAAAAGAGCCAGCCACATGACACTCTGGACAGTGTGCAGGCAGAGTGCCAAGCAAGTGTCAAGGCTAATAATAGTTCCTTCTTGTGAGGATTAAATGAATTAATATGTGTAGAATACTTAGAACAGTGCCTGGCATTCATAAATGTTAACTGCTTTTCATTCATTAAAAATTCATTGAGTATCTCCCAGATTCCAGTGTCAGTGCTGGGTGCAAGGATTAAAGAGTTGCATGGAGACTCCCAACTTTCGGGTGTTCACTTCAGACTCTGGTGCAAGTGATTCTCAATCCGTGTATGGTTTACAGACCATGTGCGTCTTACTCACTGGCCTTCCTTTGTCCCAATCCCCTCCCCCAACAGAGTCTAACTAGATAGGCTTGGGGACCAGATCAGAAACCCACATTTTTCTACAAGCTTGCTTCCAGTTGATTTTTAGGCACACTAAAAGTAGAGAACAATGTCCTAATGGATAGAGTGTGACCAACTTGTGGTTCTTTTTAATATAGCACATGTTATAGCATCAAGGATAAGCAATTGCTCCACTGCAGAATACTTCTTAATACTCAGTAGCTTTGCCCAGTTTACGGAGCCATAAATATCAAGGAATTATGTTTCACAATTAACATTCTGTAATGGTTAGGCCTAACTTTTTTTGTTGATCTTGAGCTGGCTGGGGATGCTGTGTGTTTTGGATAAACTTGCATTTTGGCTACGGTTTGGAAGGTTTGCCTGACACTCTTAAGTGTCACTTAAAACCTGCCAAAAAAAATGGCTTTTACCTTTTAGGAAGAATGTGCCAACCAATGTTTGCCAAAGGCTCTTGTATTCTGGAAGAAATTCTACTTGTAAGTAAATTTGCCTTACTGAAATTCCTCCCTTGGGCTCCGCCATGTACCTATTTTTAAAGTGTAATGTCATCAAAAAGGGAGATGGGAAAGACTTATTTTATTATCTGTCATTGGATTTCTACTAGAGTGTATCCTGTTCATTTTCTCACTTTAGAATGACTTATATACACTTCTAAAAAAGCTTAGGTGCAAGGATCTCGAAGAACATTTGATACAAGGACAGGTTCATGCTCATTTACTCAAGGCGGAGTGCCAACAGCCTCTAACACCCAGACTGGATCCTAGGCCAGTCTGTGCTGTAGATGAGATTTCCAATACTCTCCTATAGAGGGTTTGGTCTGGGAATGGATGAATCCCATTTAATTCCTTTTTAAGTTCTTATTTTTCTCCCTTTACTCATTTCCATCCATAGCTACTCAACAGCTATGGCCAGATAGAATGATGACAATGGAAAAAAGGCTGCCCTTCAGCAGGAGGTCAGAAGTGGTAAGGGTGATTAAACTGATGTAAGCTTAAGGCAAACTTGAGTCTTGGACATGGAACTAAGAATCTTAGAATTGAGAGGGTGGTCAAAACAAAAATCAAGTTCTGGAGCTGCAGCCTGTCAATTATTCAACCTTTTGTTTAACTCTTCAGGCTGGTAATCCCCTCACCAAAGAGTACAGAGAATAGGTGGGAAATGTAGACCACATAAAAACCATTGAAAGATAGAGATAAAGATCTGTTAATACTCAGTCAATGTCAGTGAATGATATAACTATGTAGGCAGTGAGAACTGAATTGCTACATCAGAGGAAAAGAATGTGTTAGACAAGAATGGTTCCCTCTTGGGGTGCCTGGGTGGCTCAGTCGGTTAAGCGTCTGACTTCGGCTCAGGTCATGATCTCACGGTCCATGAGTTCGAGCCCCGTGTTGGGCTCTGTGCTGACAGCTCAGAGCCTAGAGCCTGCTTCAGATTTTGTGTCTCCCTCTCTCTCTGACCCTCCCTCGTTCATGCTCTGTCTCTCTCTGTCTCAAAAATAAATAAACATTAAAAAAAATAAAAAAAAAAAAGAACGGTTCCCTCTTTTCATTTTGGTTACGTTTCACCTGATAACATGGTTATATATATATATATATATATATATATATATATACACACACACACATATATATATAAATAAATATATATACATACATATATACATATATCCATATATGTATACATGTATGTATGTATATAAATATACATATATATATATACACACACAAATATATACATATATATATACAAATAGAAAGAAGAAATTCCTTTCCTTCCTTAGCTTTAATCATTTATTCAGGCTTTTGTGTATTCATTCATTCATTCAGCGAGGATTTGTTCAGTGCTAAGTATGTGCCAAGTACAGTGGCAATTGCTGGGGACACAACAATAATGAAGACAGGCCCCTGTCTTTATATAGTTTATACACTATTAAATTTCATTGCTTCTTCTTCTACACAAATGATCAGAGCTCATTAGTATCCATCAGACAAGCCAAAATGTTGAAAAGGAGCTGTTCTCTCTGTATAAGTGGGGCCTGATAAAGGAACTACATTTCCTTGGACTTTGGTGTCCCTTTTGTTTTTTCTGCATATGAATCAAAAAATTTCTGTGTCCATTTAAAAACTACTGTTTACTCAGTTTTGGCTCCATCTCAGATTTACTGGTGACTTTGGCTAAGTCTTTGTACTCCAAAAGTGTTTTCTTGCTCTTATCAATCATGCATGGGTGATGTGATGACACTGTCCCCAAACTTTTGAGGCCGGGCTCAGTACAACACAGCTGCCTGCGTGTTCAAGACTGTGGTTCCCACAAAAGAGCCACTGGCTCAAACCCAGCACATTTCTTCCCTGATTCCACTGTAACATTTCTTTCTCAAGAGTATAAATCTCAGGCCGATATTTAACATTCCTTTGAAATGAACCGTGGACTTGTACCTTGTACTTCTTGAGAGCGGGGAGAGCTATGCTTCCATTACTCATATTTATAAAACATGTCCTAAACAGAAGGCATGATTTCATAATTCTCTAGTCATGGGTCTTTGAAACTCTTTTACAAAAGAACATTTAGAAACATCACACCAGCTTAGGCTGCTTGTCTAGTTTAGAATTCTATCTCAGAGTGGGACTCCATGTGATAGCAGAGTATCATTGTTGCTATACATGGCTCATTCTTTCAAAAGTGGTAACGTAGCTTAACGATTCTTGAATTTAAAATTCTGAAATTAGATTAACTAGTGTAATTAGAAGGTTACAAGGTTTAGGAAACTAATTCTACCTCAGGCTCCCCTATTTTGGAAAATGATATTACTACTTATCTAGTTGCTCAGGCTCAAAGCTTAGGAGATATTCTTTTTTTTTCCCCCATCAAAAATTCTGAGAGTTTATGTAGCCCTTTTTTAAATTAAAAAAAATTGTTTTCGGTAAATGCATAATAGCATTTTAAATTTAAGTTTTGACGTAATCTATGATTAAATGACATTGCATGATTCACAAGATAATGTTGAAAACTAATTTTATTTCCCTAGAAAATAGTCTCTCAGAGTTACTGCAGTTTTTGAGTACAATGTGATACAGTAGATCTCTAGAATTTATTCATCTTGCATAACTGACACTTTATATGCATTTGACAGCAACTTTCCATTTCCTTCTCCCCCCAATACCTGGCAATCACCATTCTGTTTCTGCTTCTATGAACTGGACTATTTAAGATGCCTAGGAGATGTTCTTGATTTATCCTTTTCTCACTTAGCCAATATATCAACAAGTTTTAGGACCTCTCCATAAAGATACATCCTGAGCCACTATTATTAAGGCACCATCATATTTTGCCTGGACTGTTGTTACAGTAGCTTAACTAGAGTCCCTGCCTCCACTCTTGGCCTGAGTCTAATCTGCCCAGAGAAACCAGAATGATGATTTAAAGATGTAGACCAGTAAAGACATCCTGTCAATACCCTCCTGTGCCTCCCTACTGAAGTGCCTATGAACTCTGAGTTGCCTCCACAGCCTGCAAGGCATGCATACTATGGACTTGCCCTCTTCCCAGACACCATCTTGTTAGTCAATGTGCTCAGGCCAGTGGTCCCCTTGCTATTCTGGAACAAGCCCAACTGGCTCCCAGCCCTGGGACTTTCCACTCACTTCTCTTTGCTTGAACTCCCTTTCAGATATCTACATGAATTGGCCTCCTTCAGACGTGTGAACAAATGTCACCTCTTCAGAGAGGTCTGCCCTGATCATCTGATTTAAAGCAATGCTGTCAACTCTCTTGGTCGTGGTTTTTCTTTATTACTAGACACAGTATTACATATTTATTTGTTTTCTAGTTTACTGTCTTCTCTTCAACAAGATAGAATGTAAGCTCTGAAGGTGGAATGTCATTTCTGACCTCCTTCACCCTTAAATCCCCTACACTTAAAACAGTGTCAGGCACACAGTAGATTCTCAACACATGTTTGTTGAGTGAATTAATGTAGACTTTCTACTATGCTTAGGATCTAATTAATCTTCTAATTAATGTTTTTAATTCAAAGTATCACAAGGTAGTCATTTTGTGTCAAGGTTTTATTGTTAAAAGAAACTATAATTATGGGGCAAGCATAGACTAAAAATTGGGATATATGGACCCTCAATTATTTACTTATTTTTTGAAGCTTTTTAAAATTTCTGTTTCAATTTCCTTCATTGCTCAAATAAAGTTGATAATAACACTTACCTAGCCTAAGTCTGAGTTTGCTATGATCATTAAATATATGCAAATATATTTGCAAACCTTGGTTTGCAAGCATAATTCGTTCTGGAAATATGCTAGTAATGCAAAGCACTTGTGTATCAAGGCGAATTTCCCCGTAAAAAATAATGAAAACTCAGATGATTTGTTCCACAGGTCAAAAATATTCATATAAAAATGATTACAATACTGTAATATAATAGAAATAATGAAGAAAATACAAAATATGAGCAAAAATAAATTAACCTGCACTTACTTTTGAAAACCTTCATGGCTGGTGTGAGGGAGACGAGAGAGGAGGATTATTGTGTTGGATGACTTTCACTATCACTAACAGAATCATTGTTATTTATTGGCTCAAAGGAGTCTTTTTCTGCATGGGGGCCATTGTATATGCTCACACGGATGTTGACTACAGTATTAACAACTGTTATCATATACTGTATTTAATGTAACTGACAATAAGGCAGTAGAGGAAAGGGTCTCTATCTGCAGGCAGCCTGACCTAGAATGAAGCAAGCATTCCTAAGCTTACCCTTGAATGGAAAAGCAGAGGACTGTCCATAGGTGCTTTGAAGCAATGAAAAATACACTAGTGCTAGTTGTGGGTATCTTCTAACTTCCTGAAAAATCACTGATTTCTGCCAAATACCATGGCCTGAGACCAAGCATCCGAACATAGGAGACAATCACCCACAATCCCGCAGTGAGAGAGAGAGAGAGAGAGAGAGAGAGAGAACCATTGGCTCAGTTGTGATCATGTGGTGTTCAGCATCACATACTACTTGTATTGCAAGACATTGCTCATTTATCAAGTTAAAATTTATTCGAAATGTTTGCTTGTCTTGCAGAACACTCACTCGCAGAACAAGTTACCGCAATCCAAGTTTTACTGTACTTGGAATGAGATAAAAATCTATTACAGTGAGATAGTGATATTTTACTTTACTATATTTTAATTATTACCCTTTATTCTTCGAGCTCTGTCTACATGTTTATTTTCCTTCATGATCAAGAATCTTTATATCAGCATATCTTAGCATATTATACATACACAATACAAAGAAACCGTTAGTACTTTGTTTTGGTAACCATTCTGTACTGTTTGGCCTATTGAGGTAAGAAATGGTTTAGTAATGGAAGTGTTAGATAAGAAGCTAAAAGGATGAGCAGGGACCAGGTTTTTAAATCCAAGCAAATCTCTGATCACAGAATTTGAAGTGAAGGGGGTTGAACTTCAATCCACCAGCAAAGATGTGAGTTTCCTGCCCTTTGGTGAGGACTCTTGGGAGGCTGGAACAGGCAGGGATGCAGAGTTCGGGCACACAGGCAAGTGCATCCGGGAAGAGAAGTGAAGCATTGATCTACTTCACTGCAAATGCCATGAGTGTTATTATTTACTGCTAGCACTGCTGGACAGTAGATCAGAAGATCAAATCTTCTGTCTTGGCTCCTTTCCCACATGTAGGACCATTTAAGAAAAACCAAACTGGTCACTGCCCATTGCTTCCACATTTCCTCTTGTGATCATACACACTGGATAACTCTTAACTCTAAAATCCAATCTGATTTTAAAGAACCCCCAAAGAATGTAAACTACATTTTTTTTTGTACTTTGTACATGAAGAAAGTGGAGCCCAGAGAGGTTGAGCAAGTTGTCCAAGGTTGCATAACAAGTTGGAAGTTGATTCTAAATTGTTGCTCTTTTTGTTGCATGACAATGTCTTTGGGTGGGTAGAAGCATTTCTTTATTTATATCAGTTGATTTCATTTGGAAGAATCAGAAAAAACTCATTGCTTCAGTATGTATTTTATGAGTTTTTTCCCCAGATAATTGACTTGGGCCTGATAACTATTTACAGGTAACAATTGTTTTGTTAACTATTTTAAATTGCCAACATAAGAGAGGCTGGCTAGAGTAATCTCTCTCCAGGAGCTGTCTAGGTTCAATTCCAGCTGTACACGTTACTGGTTGGGCAGCTTCAGGCAAGTTTCTTAATTTTTTTTGTACATTGTAGTTATATTTCCTTTCTGGAAAAATGGGGATAATAATTGTATCTGTCTCATTGGGTTGCTGTGTGTAACAACATATATAAAGTATTAGAGCAGTGCTTAGTACACAGTAAGTGCTATATACATGTTTATTCGCATAGTATCTAGATATAAATGTAAATGATGCCAGAGTACATTAGAGCTTATTCTTAGGGGTTCTCATCTTGAATATAGTTTCATAACAAAAAAGCAGTGTCCAAATGAAAGCAGCATGTCATTGTTGTTTCTAGATGCAGTAATTCAAAACCATCACTAGATGGCAATTGTAATCCATTGTGACTTGAGCAGCAGCAGGTTTCAGTGGATGGGTCAAAACCCACAATCTATTTTCTGTGCCTCGCATGCAGCACTGTGAACTCAGGCTGCCTCTTCCCCACAAGATGGGCCTTAAACAAAACTGTTACGGTCAGCAACGTTTGCCTTCTGAGTCCTCTCCCGGGACTCACCCACAGGCTCTCAGTCCTCCTGATGGTAGCCTCACAGAAGCCTGGGTTCACTTGCCTCCATCCTACTGTGAATTTGCATTATCAGGAGTGCTCTCACCAAGGTGACTATGGGACAGTGTCACAAGATTAGAAGCTTAATTAGTGGTTCTCAAAATGTGGTCCTTCCACCTGCAGCGTCAGCATCAACTGGGAACTTGTTAAAATGCAAATAACTAGTACCCCATCTCAGACCTGCTGACCAGGAATCAGTGTTTTAACAAGCCCCTCCTGATGATTTTGTTATCTGCTAAAGCTTGAGAACCACTGAGATGAACCAATGTTTAGCATCATATAAATGTTGGCATTGGGCGGATCCTCAGAGAATACTTTGCACAGCCCGTTCATTTTGCCGAGAAGGTAACTGAGTCCAGAGAAGTTACATGAGCTGAAGACCACAGGGTTAGGTTTGTGGCAGAACCAGGTCCCAGGGTTTCCAAGGTGCATCTCCCAGCTATTCCCACCCTTACCCAATTTTCCCCTCAAAACTAAGGTCACTAGGTACACATTCTAGACCAATCCCTACTCATGAAGGAAAAATAACTTATCTTTTTATACAGGAGTGGGTTCATTCAATTGACATGTCTACAGAGATAAAAAAAAATGGAGTGTGATGCATTTTCAGTTCTATGTGTCAGTGTGTGCGTATGTGTGCGTGCGTGTGTGTGTGCGTGTGTGCATGTGTGTGTGTGTGTGTGTGTGTTGGAAGTGAGGGAGGATCAAGTAAAAAAAAGTCACATTCTCAATGGCCAGGAGAAGCATATGTGCAGGGTACCCTGGGTAACAGAAGAGTGCAACTAACACAGGTGAAGCGATTAGGAAAGATGCCTAAGAGGAGGAGCCTCCAGAGCTAAACTTTGGGTGATGGGTTGGAGTTCAGCAGGAGAAGCAAGGAAAGGACGTTCAAAAAGAGAGATCAGCATAAGCAAGGGCATGGGGCCATGAAACTGTGGGGAATCACAAGAGATCGGTCTGATTGAGGGAAGTATGTATGTGGAGGAATTGTCATGTCAGAAATAATAATAATATTACTACTATTAGCAATAGCTGACATTTACTGAATATTAACTGTGTACCAAGTACTGCACTAAACATTTTACATATACTATTAATTTAATCATCAAACAATTTTATGAGAATCTACTCCTATTCCTATTTTTATAGATGACAATAGAAACACATGTACTGTTCTATTTTCCTTAAAATCAAGGGTTACTATTTCTATTTCTTGGCCAGATATTGAACTTGGAAAAAGAGCCTTGATATTTACTTGTTCCAGAATGTATATAACGTATAGTAAGTATATAATTTGAAGATGAGAGGAATATGTTTTTAATAATAAAATTTTATCATAAGCATATTTTTCATAAATGCATAACATCAGGAGGCTTTTGACAGCCTGTCTTTTTTAACTCAAGGATTGAATGTCGCATTACTTTCTGGTCTATCAGAAACTGTGGAAGTAGCCAGTTTCTCATGATAATAGATTATTTGTGTCAGAAAAGTGGCAAAGAAAAGCTCATTTCAATTATTTGACTCACTGAAGAAAGGAAGCTAAGTAACGAGTGAATGATCTGGCCTGCTATCATTGGCTTTGTTATATTTTTTATTTTTGCTGTATAAGCATTCACTATGAATGTGCTTTTCACATATGATATGGATATTAGTCGATACTAGTATCTGTCCTTCCTTGTATACGAGTACCCACCACCAAACCAAAAACTCAGGTTTTAAAGTCCTTGTAGGATTTGGAATACCTAGCTATTCCTAGGTAAGCTTCCAGAAATTCTTGGATTCTTTGTGATATTTTTCAGTGATTTCATCTTTTTTCCTGAGAAATTAATTTTTCTGCTCCTTAGTTTTCTCATCTACAAAATATTGGTATTGAATGAGATAATCTAGAAGTCTCCTTTCAGCTCTAATGGTCTGTGGATTTATGATTTAATGATTAAATGGCACACAAAGCACATTTCTGAGTTTTCTTTGTAGTAAAATTTTCGTGTTGTTTCCATGAAAGAAGTTATCAAACCAAATATTTCTCCCTGAGTTTTTAATTGGGATGCTTAGAATAGCTCTACATTTCCCTTTTTAGGATCACTAAGGCCTTATCCAGCTCAAAGAGGTGATTATACGATATATTCCCATATGGCATTTTATATATCTCCAGGCTAAGAACTAAAGGCCAGTTTGAAGCAGATGCCACTGAAAATGATGGATGGCCAATTTGTTTCAAGGTGGAAGGAGGTGCATCTTATATGATGCTCTGCTTTTCTGATTGCTGCAATAACAATTTAGAGTTCATTTTATAACCTTGATCTTTACAGTTGCGTTCACAGTGGAGGCTAAACCACTGTCTCAAGAAAATCGAGAAAACCTAACTCAGTTTTCACCTTTCTTGTCTAGAGAACTTGAATAGTCCACAGTTTGCTTTACCTTGAATCAAAGGAAGTACAATAACCCCTGAAAGGAGAACCTATGAAATGTGTTATTATTTTGAAATTTTGTGATTGAGAAGAAAATTTGCATTTCACTCCTCTGATACGATTTTTGCCTGTCTTGATTGCAGTCAATTTTGGAGTGGATTACAAAAGTTTTTCTTTTTACTTATTATAAAAGCAATGCATGTTTATTCTGGAATTATTACAGAAAAGTGTAAATAAAGACATAGAGACACCTAAAATTCTGCCACACACAGTTGGCTATTTCTTTCTTCTTTTTCTTTTCTTCTAGATAAGCAAGAACATTAAGAAATTGGCAACAAGTTCTACATTATATTTTGAAACCTTCTTTTAAAAATTAATATATAATTAGCTAAGTTACACAATTTTTAATCTCTACCTTCAAAGGTAACATATTACTATCATTGTATTAAAAGTTATAAAATTCATTAGTTTTCAGTTTTGTCATTTTCAGTGCCATTTTGATTTCAATCCCTTTCTGTTTGTTTTCATCCTCCTTTTTCTAGAATGTATTTAAGATAGTTTCAACCCACTTTCCTCTAAATGGGTATAATATATAGAAGAAAGCATACCTCTGAAATTCATTTCACATTGTTTTGGAGGCTTTGTTATTTTTTGTTTTGTTTTTAAAGTTTATGTATGTATGTATGTTTGTATGTATGCATGTATGTATTTTGAGAGAGAGAGCACAAGAGAGTGAGCGCAGGTGGGGGAAGGGCAGAGAGAGAGAGGGAGAGAAAGAGAATCCCAAGCAGGCTCCTCATTGCCATCGTGGAGCCTGACTCTGCACGAACTCATGAACTCATGAACTCGTTAACTGACTGAGCCACTCAGGCGCCCCTGTTTTCTGTTTCTAACATGAAACCTTTGCATTATAAACAATAGACAAGCTTCAATACCTGCCAGCAGAGCCATAAACATTTCTGTTACAATATATAGGAACATATCGTAACATAAGTAAGGTAACAATTTTATTGCTGCCTTTAGAAAGTGAACAGTAACTCCTCCTTCATATCATCTTATTTATAAGTATGTATTTTTCAAAAACATGTTCACAAGCCTACCAACTTGTGTACTCTTTGAGGACAGAGCTCTGGTCTTATTATCCGATACTCCTTCAATGTCTAAAACTGTTCCTGATCCATTGTGTTTGCTGGATAAACATTTGTGGGGTTGAAATGAATTAAATGGAATCAATTCCAAATATTTTAATACTTTTGTGATAGGTTGCATTGTGATTTCAAATAGCATTGCAGTAAAAGGCAGCAATGGTTAAGAGTTTAGCTTCTTCTCCCTTTTGCTAATTTTCAAATCCCCAAATTAGATAATCTTGGTTTAACTCTCAGCATTGTGCTGAGTGCACATAATCAATGCCAAGTAGATGTTAACTTTCAGTGATTTGGGCTATTTTTTACTGTAATATATACTTTTCTCCCTAATAAGAACCCGTTTTTTCCTGAGGACTTTCTGTTGGACTTTTCAAAATGGGAATAAGCTACTTCTTTAGGGATTATATATAAAATGTCTTAAAGAGTTGGTAGGGGGAAAAAATATACTATATTTTATACTAAATTTATATATAATTACTATTTTACATTGCCTATATCACCTAATACTCCAATGTCTCATTCACTCATAATGTTTAATGAGAACATATTTTAAAATAAAGTGTGTTACAGAGTCATAAATATAATTTATAGTTCTTTCCATGGTACTTTTACTCCAAGCCTTTCAAGCATCCAGCAAGTCTAACATGACCCTTTTCTTTTTTTTTTTTTTTTTTAATTTTTTTTCAACGTTTATTTATTTTTGGGACAGAGAGAGACAGAGCATGAACGGGGGAGGGGCAGAGAGAGAGGGAGACACAGAATCGGAAACAGGCTCCAGGCTCTGAGCCATCAGCCCAGAGCCTGATGCGGGGCTCAAACTCACGGACCGCGAGATCGTGACCTGGCTGAAGTCGGACGCTTAACCGACTGCGCCACCCAGGAGCCCCTAACATGACCCTTTTCAATGAATGAGCAATTTGAGGCATCAACTAATGAAGTCTGGTTTTTCCCCTGTATGTGGAAGATATATGAAAATGACCAAATTATTGATGTGAATCTGCATTGCTCTAATTCTGCCAGATTTAGAGCAATGCAGATTCACATCAATAATTTGGTGCTCTAAATCTGGCAGAATATTTGGAAATTTGTCTCAACCACAACAAGACAGGTGCAAAAACAAGCCTAGTACTGTGAAAACTCTGAACAATAGAATTCTCTAGTCCAGCTCTGTCCAACAGAAACAATGCGAGCCATTCAAACATCAGAAACAATGAGAAACATGTATTACTTCACATTTTCTAGTAGCCACATTAAAAAATTTTAAAAGAAACAGGTGAGATTAATTTAATGTTTTATTTAACTCAAGATATCCCAAATATTATCATTTTAATGTGCACTCAATATAAAGAGTATTGAGATTTTCCATTCTTTTTTTCTTTTTTCATTCAAAGTCTTAGAAATCCCACATGTATCTTACACTCATAATACATCCCAACTGGGATTAGCCACATTTCAAGCACTCAATCACCACCTGTGGCTCATGGCTACCATAGTGGGCAGTGCTGCTCTTGTAATTTCAGCTTTGGAGGCACCAGAGGGCGGCAGTGTGGTGCAGAGGCAAAAAGACAAAGACCAGCTTGGAATCATGTGTGCCTGTTCCTGGCTGTGACATTGGATATTGAAGTGACTGTGAACAAGTGATTTAGTGTCTCTGGGTCTCAAATTTCTACTTTCTGTAATGGAGGTTGTTAATAATTGCCATACTCCTCATAGGAGGCTGGGTGGAGATTAAATAAGATATTGTATGTGAAAGTGCTCTGTTAGATCATAAAGCACCATACATATGTAAGGCATTATTACTCCTGTTATTGTAGATTTACTCTCATGACTTGCCCAAGGCCACATTCCCTGTTGGTAGGAGAATCAAGGATAAAATCTGGGGCTTCTGATTTCCAGCCATCTGCTTCAACTAAAGGCTGTTTGTACCAAGCTAACTTTAAGAAACAAAACAAAACGAAACAAAACAAACCCCAAACCTTTTTATTAAAAAAAAAAAAAAAAGGAAGAGGGTGTCAGTAAGAAGTAAATCCATATTAAATAGGTCTTATTGACCACTGTTATAATGCTCTGAAGTTAAAATTAAACATACAGGATATTTATATACTTATAAATCAGAATTACGACCGTTAAGGATTGGACTTTATTGCTGTCATATAACATAAACCCCCACATTCTTCAATGTTTCAAACAACTTCTAAATTGAACTGTGGTTTCCCCACTCGATTTATCTCCCAAATATAGTACAACCACAAGAAAGCCCTTCTGTAGCGGGCCTGATTAATAAAACAGATATGGATCAATTCAGCACGTTTTCCACGGATATTTTTGGTTACAGATGTAGCTCATTAATTCTCATGTGTGAGACACCTTGCTAGTGTGAATCCAAGAGACACATTAATCTCTAAACAAAAGTGTGAATAATTCAGTTCACTTCATACTATTAAAGTGCTTACTGTGTGTAAGGCACATCAGGTATTTCAATGAGTGAAAGGAGTTTATTTCTATGATAATTGTCACTTAGAGATATTTATTATTTAACTTGAAGAAAATATGGAAATTACCTACCAAAATGTCTATGACATATGATTCAGTAATCTATATTTTCAGAAAGTAAAAAGATGATCTGAAGGATAAATCCTGATTACTTAAAAATAATTTTAAGGGGCGCCTGGATGGCTTAGTCGGTTAGGCGTCCAACGTGATTTTGGCTCAGGTCATAATCTCACAGTTTCTACTGGGCTCTGAGCTGACCCTGCAGAGCCTGCTTGGGACTCTCTCTCTTTCTCTCTCTGCCCCTCCCCTGCTCGTGCTCTCTCTGTCTCTCTCAAAATAAGCAAACTTAAACAAATTAAAAAAAAAAAACAGACACAAAAATATTTTTAAAAGTGACATTCTTTACCTTTGAAGGGCACACAGCAGATTAGCTCTCACTCTTTCCATTTTTCTAACTGTAAGTCAATCGTGGTTTTCATATTTACACTTTTTTGGTTATTTTCTACATTCCTTTCAAATGAATTTCTTCATAGAACTTTAAAACCACACAAAATATTTAGAGCTTTATACTATGTGAAATTAGGCACAAACCAAGTTCATTTTCACTAAGAAGAGACACATTCAGAAAGTTCTTTATTCTTTTTTCTGTCAAAATTCCTTCTTAAAAATGAGTTTCAACTGGTTATTTTTATTAGAAAACTATCATATATAAGCTTCAAGTCTGCTGACTTGATGACTGTGCTGAATAAATGTAATTTCTATTTTCATTTGCTGAATCATTGCTGTTGACGATTGAATGAAATCATTTTTTGCGTAACCTTTACATTTTATTGCTTTTGCACCCTAGTTTAAAAACAAAGCTTAATTTTTAAAAAGTTCAATAAAGTGTATTTTTGATATTTCCACTATAACTTTACAAGCAATTCCCCTCCTCTGCCCTATAATAACCACCTCCTGCATTTTTATGATTTAGTTTAACATTATTATTGTAATTTTTTACTGGGTGAGCCCATCAATGTCCTTGGCAGCAAGATTTTGTTACAAGAAATCCAGAAGCTGAGCCTGTAGTTGATTGCAACAATTATAAAATTTCTCTGGATTGCGTTCAGAGCCTTACCCTGACATTATGAATGTAACAGAGTCATACCTCCTTCATGAGCTTTTCCAAAATACACGATTGGTTTCAGTCCTATAAGCTGTTGCTTAAATGAACATATATTTTTTATTCAATGGTTTTGCATTATAAATATTTCATTTGATTAACATCTGGCTTTGATGGAATCCAGCCAAAATAATTAGAGGTACCTGTAGTAAAAATATGATACCTAAGGAAAATCATTAATGTACTTGCATTTCTTCAAAAATTCTGAATGAATTCATTCTAGACAGGATGTGGTCATGTGGCATTAAGGCCAGATGCTGTGCTTTTTCTTTTTGTTCAAGTACACCTTGAGCACAATGTAAGAATCTGAGGAATCTCAACTATTTACTCTTTAAATGACTAAATAAAATTAAATAGACTATGAAAAGTCATTGTACTATTGAATATTAGGAAATAATGAGTTGGGTGTCCAAAAGTCACACTTAAGACCAGGCAATGGTAATAAGCATAGGATGGCTGGGGATACTATGAGATAATGTCTACTCTTCAGAAATGAATGGTATTTTTCTTTCCAACTGAAGTTCAAAAGTTAATGATGTGCTTTATATTTTAATTGCTTCTACTAAGAGATGAATTAAGGGATAAGAAATACTGGCATGCTGTTGTTTTTAAATTGTGGATATATCAATACTGAATATGAATAAAACTGTACTTGATATATCACGCTCTGTTTCATAGATCCTAGATTGTTGTTAGGAAAATTTAGTATATGTCACTTCAGTCATCTGAAAGGAATCATTTCTTCATTACAGCTCATAACTTAAAACTATAAAGTATCAGCCAGAAAAAAAAAAAACACAAAAACAAACTTGGCCCAATTAAGAGTAATTCGATAATGGTAGGAAAGCACATACAGACATGATGGGAGATGATAAGATTATTTTAATTTTCCCATTTGCACTGGAATTATTTATTTTACAAATCTCCAGATCTTTTATTACTTAAAACCCTCTGCTGAATCATGAAAAGAAGCTTAAGTTAGCAATTTTCCTCTGCAAAATCTAGCTGCTAGCATCTGGTGAACACTTGGATACCCAGTCAGGTCCTATGGAAATAATTATTTTAAGACTGTATTCAACATGCCTGGGCTTAAAAATCAGCTAGAATCAGACTCTGCACATGTATTTTACCCTGGGGGATTTTAAAGGCTGGCATTAGTAGCCGTGGTCTCAAGGCTCTTGCAGCAGTGAAGACGGGGATGGGACACAGGACCTGCAGGCAGGCCGATACACCCCAGTTCTGCCAACCGCCCCTGTGTTCCCGGACAGCAACATCCTTCCGTCTGCACTTGGCCCATGGACCACCCAGGGACGGGCCACTGCACTGCCCTCCATTGCTTCTCACACTTACATTGAGACTTGGCCGGCCTGAGGAACCGAGAACCAGTGTCCTTGCTTGTGCCTTCCTGTGGCACTCCTGGGGCTGATTTCTGTCTCTTTACTAGATGCTGCTTCACTTCCTGAACAGCTTCTGAGGTAGAGAAAAGAGGATGCTTTTACTCAAATGGGAGACAACAAGAAGCTGAATCATTATCAAAGTATATTGTTTTGGGATCAAAGGTGAAATTATATAATAGGGATGTATAAATACACACTTCAATAAAAAATTGCTATTATTTACCAGAATGTAAATGAACTGTTAGGAGATATTAGGGATCCTTGTATACAGACTAGAAGAGAATAATTTTTTGTTTTTCTATGTATGCAAATATGCACTTATTTAACACATACAGTATATAGAATTTTTGTCCAGATAAGCAATCTATTGTATATTTTTATTGCTTTTCATGGTTATATTATGTGTTAAGTTCTCATTAATTTAATTCCCATTGATACACATTTGAGATAATTTAGAAAGGATTTGGCATTTGCTATAGAGGAAGAAAATTTATGAGGCAGTAATGCCTGAGGGAGAAAAGTTAGATTTACTTAAGAAAATTAAACTTTTCCAGCAACACATTTCTATCTAATTTGCATAGAACAGTATTTGAGTTAGAAATTATTCTTTGTTATTTATCAAGTCAGATCTGATAGAGCTTTAATTTGGCAACACTTTTGGGTTTCCATCTGACCTTTTGCTGTAATTTAATTAGCTGAATATACTTTAGAAATCATCTGTAATTTCAACTTTTCAAATCATGTGGGACTTCTCTCCACTTAAAATCAATTTTCAGGGGCGCCTGGGTGGCTCAGTCGGTTAAACGTCCGACTTCAGCTCAGGTCACGATCTCACAGTCCATGAGTTCGAGCCCGCGTCAGGCTCTGGGCTGATGGCTCAGAGCCTGGAGCCTGCTTCCAGTTCTGTGTCTCCCTCTCTCTCTGCCCCTCCCCCGTTCATGCTCTGTCTCTCTCTGTCTCAAAAATAAATAAACGTTAAAAAAAATCAATTTTCAGATATTTAACTCTGTGGTTTGGATAATAGGTACTCTTTATTTTATTTTGGTATATTTCATAAGGACTTGGTTAGGAAATATTCTCTACACTTGTTGCTCAAATAAGATTTAAGCAGGAGCAACTTCAGACATTTAGATCAGTAATAAGATTGGTTGGTCAAGAAATAAGTGCAGAACTGGGTATCCAATTCAAAATTTCTGCAATGTGATATAAATGATATATTCTGGAGTAGTAATATTCAGTAAAACTTTCTGTGATAATGGAAATGTTACATATTTCACTACTCAAGATGGTAGCCACTAGGCACATATGGCTGTTGAGTTCTTGGAAGGTGGCTAGTCTGATTGAGGAACTGAATCTTTAGTTTTATTTCACTTTAATATTATTTAAATGTGTACTTGTGGCTAGTGAAGAATATAGATCTAGAGTTTTTCTGTATTCTCTATTTAACATGAAATGAAGAAGTACCTGAATGTCTTCTAGCTGTTGAATGTCTATAAAACATGTGTCCCCAAAACACAAGTCTTGGGCTCTGATGTATGCGCACAGGCCTGATGGCTGGATATAACAACATTCTGAACTTTGGTTCAACAGGTGGATATTCAGACATAAATAAAGTCTGGGTTAGCCATATGTAATTTGAGAATGCTTTGTCTCTAGAAGGCCATGGGATCTCAAATTATCTCTAATAATAAAGTTCAATGATGGTAAATGGACTCAAGGGCTTGACTTTTCTAGTTCATTCCTTGTATGGTGTGATTGGCAGTTAATAAAGGGAAATATGAGGGAGATTCTGCACAAACAGCGGCTTCCGTGAAAATGAAACTCTTCACAATCAGATTGGGTAGGAGGAAAAGGCTGATATGCACTTCTGTACCCTTGCCCAAAGTATTCTTTAATACATATTCATTGAGCACTGCTATGTTCAGGGCACAGTGCTTTGTGTTGGAAACAAAATGTTGAAAAAAATAAAATAAGACACAGCCCCCTCCCCTCATGGTGGCTAACTGTATTAGATAATAAGATTTCTTCCAAGGTCTTCTTCCAAAATTCATGTTTTTCCAGGATATGGTGAAAATAACATAGGAGACAGATACACAGAAGAGATAGAAATGCTGATCACTGTTACATGTGTATCATACATCTTACTCGTTTTATTTCTCTCTGCAGCTTTCACAGCCCTGCACCCAGTGAGATGACAAAATCAGTTTTTGAAATGCAATACTGGAAGCAGAGAAAATAACCCAAAAGACCTCAATGGCATTTTTAGAACGTGAGATGAGTATTGTCATTTAGCATTTACTGAGTGTTTACAGCATATGTTTAATATGAGTTCTTTCCTATTAGCCAGAAGAATGTCCTTTACTAGTTTTTTGTTGCTGTTATGGGATGACACTTTTTTCTTTGCCAGTCGAAACACTGTAAGAAAGAGTGCTACAATTACCATTTAAAAATGAATCAAATTCTGGGGGACCTGGGGGCTCAGTTGGTTAAGCATCTGACTTCAGCTCAGGTCATGATCTCACAGTTTGTGGGTTCAAGCCCCATGTCGGGCTCTGTGCTGACAGCTCAGAGCCTGGAGCCTGCTTCAGATTCTGTGTTTCCTTCTGTCTTTGCCCCTCCCCTGCTTGCACTCTCTCTCTCTTTCAAAAATAAATATACATTAAAAAAATAATAATAAATAAAAATGAATGAAATCATTCAATATTTAAACATGATTGCAAGACCTGAAAAGGATGATTAGCTCCATAGGCCTAAAGTAGATCATTGTATTTTAGTTCATTTTGAAAAACTGAGCCAGAAATGTGGCAAAGTATTAAGCAAGAACAATTTAGTTAGACTTCTCTTTTTTTTTCTTTTTTTCTTTTGCCTCTACAGCAATTATGTAATTAAATGTATGGTTCAACCTGCATTTTTAGATGAATTTTCAAATGTGTCACTGATGGAAATTTAAGGATGAAAAGGATTAAAAAATTAAGTGAATTCGACTACAATACATAATACTCAAAGTATCTAAAGACCTTAAAATCATTTCTCCAAATATATTATTTGATAATGTCCCTGATTTTGTGGACATGCACGTTGAAAATAATTTAAAAAAATAGCTCACAAAACAATGCAAAACTCACAAAGAAAAAAAAAGAGATAAAGTTATATAAATACTGAAAAACCAGTTGCATATTAAAAATCATGAACAAAATTAAAAGGTAAAGCGGAGTTTGCTTTATTCTTTGAACAGTTCCAGCCTCTATGGAGGATTGAAAACATGGCCACAAGTTCTTTAATCCTCTTCTGTGTTTCCTCCCATTGAATCTGGGAGGATTTGTGTCTGCTTTGACCAATGGTGCACAGTGGAGATGTCACTATGTAACTTCTGAGCTTGGGTCATAAAAGGCCACAAAGTTGCTTCCTTGTTTCTAAAATACTGCCTTTTAGAGTCCCGAGCCTCCAAGTAAGAAGTGAGACTACCCTGAGACCACTGTGCAGGAGCAGACACATGTTGGTGGGCCAGGTGGCAATGTTGGCAGAGCTTAGACTTTCTTCTACTCTTGCCAGCTCACTAAACATGTGAGTAAAGCCTTTTGGGGTCCTTTAGAGCAGCCAATCTGCCAGGCAAGTGAGGAGTAAGAGCAGAAAAAGCAACCAGCCCAGACCCATACAATTATGTGATAACATAAAATGTTTGTTGTTTTAAGCCACTACATTATGAGGTGGCTTGTTATGCAGCAACAGATGAGTGGAGCATACCCTCCTGAAAGTATGATGTTTTTACAATGAAAATTTAAAATTTGAAAGTGAAATACATTCTGGAAAGTTATTTGCAAAAATTGATAAAGACAGTCTTTTTTTTTTTTTTTTTTTAAGACCATGTTAATAGTTGTCTTATATACAGAGCTCTTACAAATCACCAAGAAAGGGGTGGCTGGGTGGCTCAGTCAGTTAAGTGGCTGACTTTGGCTCAGCTCATGATCTCATGGTTCAAGGGTTCAAACCCTGCGTCAGGCTCTGTGCTGACAGCTCAGAGCCTGGAGCCTGCTTTGGAGTCTATGTCTCCCTCTCTCTTTGTCCCTCCTCCTCTCACGCTCTGCCTCTCTCTCTCAAAAATAAACATTAAAAAAAATTTTAAAAATCACCAAGAAAAACGTAGTAACACCATGTAGGAAAATGGGCGATTAAGTGAACATAAAATTCACAAAAGAAAAATGAAAAGACTAAAACATATGCAAAAAATGTTCAATCTCACTAGTAAGTAAAGGAAATGTGAATTAAACAATAGAGTTAAAAGTTTGTTTATCAAATTGGCAAAGGTAAAAAATTATATTTAATGTTGGTTTGGGTTAAGTGAGGGTACAGATGGCACAAATCTTGTGGAAAATAAATTGATATTACAAGAGTAGGGTTTTGAAAATATCCTATTATTTGGAGTGCCTGAGTGGCTCAGTTGGTTAAGTATCTGACTCTTTAGCTCCATGATCTCATGGTTCATGAGATGGAGTCCTGTGTTGGGATCTGCACTGACAGCCCAGAGCCTGCTTGGGATTCTCTCTCTCTCTCTCTCTCTCTCTCTCTGCCCCTCCCCCATACACACTCTTTCTCTCTAAAAATAAATAAACATTAAAAAAATCATATTCTTTGATACAGCTAAGAATCTAGGAATTCAGGTGACAAAGTAATGAGAAATGAGGTATAATAATATATAAAATGTTTATCACAGTTTTATTTTTTAGGAGTAAAAATAGAAACAAGCTAAGTGTCAATCAGTACCATAAAATAAACTATATGCATATTTTATATTACAGAATGTTATGTAAAATTTAGAATACAATTTCAAAGATAATTTGTTAATTCTGTTTCCATAGGGAAACCATAGTATAATAGGAAAAACCAGGGCTTTAAGTCACATAGACCAAGCTTTGAATCCTGGGTTTGCCATTTACTTTTGCTGGATATTTGGAAATTTTACTTACCTCTCTGAGTTTCCATTTTCATATATGAAAAATGGGGCTAAGTAACTATTCCATTGGTGGTAGTGATAATTACAAGAGATTACATATATAAAAATAAGCATAATAGTTTCTCAATAAGTGTTGTTTCTTTTCTTATAATCCAAGGACACTATCTGAGCTCCATATCCAAATTCACATCATTTTCCAAATTCACTGAAATCTCTTCCACTCTAGCTCCCTCTATATTTCCCTTTGTACCATCGTCCAATCCTTACACCTTAGAGATATCTCAAACACAAAAGCAAACACAAATGAGTCCATTTTCTTGCATACAATTCTTCAATGGTTCCAACTGAATTAAAAATCTATCTACTTTTGGGGCACCTGGTGGCTCAGTCGGTTAAGCGTCTGACTTCGGCTCAGGTCACGATCTGGCAGTTTGTGAGTTCCAGTTGGGCTCTGTGCTGACAGCTCAGAGCCTGGAGCCTGTTTAGGATTCTGTGTCTCCCACTCCATCTGCCCCTCCCCCGCTCAAGCTCTGTCTCTCTCAAAAATAAACATTAAAAAAGTGTATCTACTCTTGCCCCACTCTCCACACAGCAGCTGGGTGAACTTTTGAAACAGTGAATCAGATTGTGGTATGCTCCCGCTTACCCCCCCACCCCCATCCCTTGTACTTGATAGCTCTTCATAGTACTTCGAACAGACCTAACCTTGTTCTTTGGTTTCTGTGCCCCATATGATTCCGACTTTGCCTACCCTCCCTCCCCCGATTCTACCCCTTCTTCCCCTTGCCCCTTATTCTCCAGCCACACTGGCCTTCCCCCAATGGAAAACACCATGCTGATCCCCACCTTCAGGCCTTTTCTGTTCTGTCTGGAATGCTCTTCCCAAGAATAGTGCAAGGTTGAGGTTTTCACCATTTAAATCTCAGTGTGAATATCAGTTCCTCAGAGATGTTTCTCTTGACCATCCAGTCCAAAGTCAGTCACTCATCTTCATGTATCCCTAATCTAATCCTCTTTAATTGCACAGTAGCAGCTATATCTTCCTGACTTAATTATATATTTTATTCATTTATAATCTGCCTCCACACCAATGCTTCCTCTCCCCCCACCCCTCCTTGAGAGCAAGGAACTTGTTTCATTTGTTTACTGTAGCATCCCTTGCAATGAGAACTGGTCTGACACATGGTAGGTGTTCCATACATTGGATGCACTGGAAATACTTCCTGTACTTCTGAAACATAGCTTAGCAGTGCAACAGAAACAGCATTTGACACTTAAAAAAAACGCAGAAATTTTAAATTATATGGGCATTTTTTAAAGCTTTGATGGTTCTGATTAAAGTTAAGTACATTGCTCCAATTTTGAATAAAGAAAAAAACCACAAACAAAATCATAACAGTGTAAAATTATTTCAGGAGTGTGATGAGAGCTCCCCTGTCAAACCAGATGCTTTTCAAAGTATACCACCACTCAACAGGCTCCTTGCTTTGAAATGAAAAATACACATCTCCCACCAGTATTTTTCCTGCTGCAGAACATGTGATTTATTTACTGGATAGGGAACAAGTATTAGTAAAAGACTCCCCTTTCGGCACTGAAAGTGTTGAAAACAGGATTTCTGTTTTGAGGCTGGTTTAACACAAGCCTCTAGAATGAGGACATATCCTAATTACCCCGCTGGGTGGATGGGAGTTAAAGCTGTTCCTCTTGTCAGTCACTCTGGGGATTGCAAGCCCTTAGCAGTTGGGCCTCAATGTCCAGGGATGATCACAAGACTCTATAGTAGTGAGATCCATTTCTATAAAATCCATGAGAAAAATCTGAATTGCTATTTATAGATATGCCATACCATTTCAGAAATTATATAACATTCAGACACTCAGGCGCAAGTTTGGAGAAGTGTTTCAACATAGTCTGTCCTCACCAGTTTTGAATTTCCTCCACAAAGCAGGCTGGCCACATTCTTATGATTCTTGAAGAGAAAGGAAATACATGTTTATTAAACATGTCCTTTGGGCTAGTCTTGCTAATTGTGTTATCTGTACAGTTTCACTTAATCCTTACGACTGTGTAACAAATGAGTAAAGGCAAGAAGAAGACAGAATCTATTCTTTCACACAATGGGGAACAAAATTGGTGAATCAGGAATCAGCAAGATGAAGGAACAACCTATTCTTATCCCATTGACATTATCCCAGGGTTTAGTTTCAAGTTTTTCAACACAATATTCCACTTTACTCATTTAGGCAGTTGTACGGAGCATGGTAAATGTTCATTGATTAATAACACTATTAAATTGAGCATCTGAGTCATTTAAAAATGGTGGTATTTTGAAAAAGACAATTGGGTGAGGCAATCTGAGGTTTCTGGAAGCTGTTTTTATCTTCTCACAGAGTAGTACATCTGATTTGGTTTCATTAATAATGTTTGGAGAACTGAAGGACCCATTTCCTTTTCTCTCCCCATCCAAAGAACGACTTTATCCTTCAGTTGATTTTTACAAAAACTTAAGATAAAACTAGGATTGAGAATTCTATTTCTACTAAAACAGGATCAATTCTTTTTTTTTTTTTTTGAGAGAGAGGGCATGAGTGGGGGAGGGGCAGAGAGAGAGAGAGGGAGAGACAGAACCCCAAGCAGGCTCCATACTGAGCCTGACTCAGGGCTTGATCCCAAGACCCTGGAATCGTGCCTGAGCCGAAATCAAGAGTCAGAAATTTAACCAATGGAGCCACCCAGGGGCCCCTAAAACAGGATCAATTCTTAATTATCAACAAAGTCCTGATAAATTAGAAGAGAGAAAATACAATCTCCTTGAGGTTGTTCTAAGTCAGTATTAAAGGTCTGGCCTGCTGGATCCCTGGCCTTCTTTTAAGTACATTATGGTTGTAGAGACATTAATTTTCCTTTAAGATACACATTATGTCACACAGTTCAAAAATGCTAAATCTAAATGATCTGGTAGAGGAAAAGACTGGAAAGATCTAAACAGCTAAAGTATATCTGAAATCTTTGGATTCCGTTAGTTTGGAATCAGGAAAGTAGAAGTGAGAAATTAACACTTCAAGGTGTGAAAAATTTGAGAAATAGTGACTTTAGTTCAGAGAACTGGAGAGCTGAAGTTTCATGAGTTGAAACCTAAAATTAGGCCCTCATCATGCAACTTAAGAGGTGATAATTGACAGAAAATAGTCTGATATTTTCATTCTAGGTGCATCTTGCTGATACTTTTGCAACAGATAGAAATATATCAAATATTTCCCAGAAGTTCCTCATCTTTGCCCAGAGATTATAGCTCTCTTCAAATATTTGGCATTGTGGAGCACTACTTAAACTGAACCAAAAAATGCAAAGTAAATGGATTCCTTTGGGCTAACTTTATTATGACATCATTGGATTTAATCATATTTCCATTTGCATTATAATCCATTCATATACTTATCTATGCAATTAATTGAGTAATTGATAAATTAAATATACCTCATCTAAGATGACCTACAAAGCTATTTGTTTTGGGCAAGTTTTTTGTTTTTGTTTTTGTTTTTTTTTTAATGCCTTGGGTGAGTAAAATTTGACTTGGCTTTACCTCCAGTTAAAAGGTGATTTATTCTTATGTAAGACTAATGGATGATACCAATTCAGTAGCAGCCAACTAATTAAAATGATGCCTTAAAATAATCATTTGATGTACCTTTTATGTGAAAAAACTCAAGTGTATCTTTTTAGTCACTTGTCTTATGGAATAACTGTAGCCCAAATCATGGTAGGAGGAAGCAGGAAGGAAAAATACATGCTGTGTGTGTTTGGGATATGATCAAGGTTCTGAAACACTCCAGAACCTTCATAGGAAAAGCAGGATGAGAACCAGACTCTCTCAGGACATCAGGACATGGCTGAGCTCCATTTCTGGTGGAAAGCTACTTACTTCAATGTTCTAGATGATAGGTTATTTTTGCACTTGAATGTGATGGTTCCCTTAACCCTATAACAATCAAACTATATTGTTCATAATCTAAGGTCAAATTTGGTTTCCAAGGGGGGAGGCTCTCAAAAACTTGCTCTAAAGTAAGCCATAACTCAGTAAGTATAGTAATAGCTATTAATTATTGAGGATGTCTTATGAGTCAGGCTCTGTGCTAAGTATATTTTACTTATATATTACATCATTTAATCTTCACCATGAGCCTAGATTAAAGCAATCTTCTTATATTTAAGATTGTTCAAACTTTAAATGAACTCATCACACACACACACACACACACACACACACACACACACACACATTTTGAAGATAGATTATGTTTTGCTCTCTTCTCCCTCCCTAGCCCACAACAAGTATGTCTAAAAATAATTGGTGCCTAGAAAATATTTGTTGAATTAAATGAAATGTCATTTCCTGTGCTTCCCCTGAGGGAAGGATTTTCATCAATCATTTTGTCCTTTGATGTAACTTTGAGACTCTTAGGAATGAATAGACATTGGAAAAAAATTTTTTTAATGTGTATTTATTTTTGAGAGAGAGAGAGAGACAGAGTGTGAGCAAGGGAGGAACAGAGAGAGAAGGAGACACAGAATCTGAAACAGGCTCCAGAATCTGAGCTGTCAGCACAGAGCCCAATGTGGGGCTCGAACCCACAAACCGTGAGCTAATGACCTGAGCCAAAGTCGAACACTTAACTGACTGAGCCACCCCTAGACATTGGAAAATTTTAACCCAATACTAAGAAACGTGGATTGACTCCTCTCTGTCCTCTTGGGTCAGTAAGGAAGACTGATTTAAAAAAAGGTTGGGGTGCTGTGCAGGGATTGGTAAGAAGGAACAATTATTAATTCTGGTGAATATGACTTTGGTTCTTTCTGGGCTGTAGACAAAGAAATAAGACAAAGACACTATGAACTTGATAGTCTTGCATGGAGTGTCAAACATAACAACCTCCTGGGGCGGCGGGCACTGACAGATGATGCTCTGAGTTGAGAACCCCAGCAAAGTTGGGCTTATACACCAAGAGAAAAGAAGGCCATAGTGGAGGACAATCTCCTAAATAATTGCTATCTTGCTTTCTGTGCCTTTCAGACAGTGAATTATCAGATTTTCCAGTTGTTGACTGGACCTTTGTCCACACTGCTCAGTTTCTAATGGTTCCTGGCACCCATTATGACTTTAGGGTGCTGCATATGGGAGGACATTGGGATGACACAGAATTTTTTTTTTATTTTTAAAAGTTTTCCCAAACAAACAAAAACTGAAGGAATTCATCACCACTAAACCAGCCCTACAAGATATCCTAACGGGGATTCTATGAGTGAAATGTTGCAAGGACCACAAAGTACCAGAGACATCACTACAAGCATGAAACCTACAGACATCACAATGACTCTAAACCCATATCTTTCAATAATAACACTGAATATAAATGGACTAAATGCTCCAACCAAAAGACATAGGGTATCAGAATGATAAAAAAACAGGACCCATCTATTTGCTGTCTAAACCCATATCTTTCAATAATAACACTGAATATAAATGGACTAAATGCTCCAACCAAAAGACATAGGGTATCAGAATGATAAAAAAACAAGACCCATCTATTTTCTGTCTACAAGAGACTCATTTTAGACCTGAGGACACCTTCAGATTGAAAGTGAGGGGATGGAGAACTATCTATCATGCTACTGGAAGTCAAAAGAAAGTTGGAGTAGCCATACTTATATCAGACAAACTAGACTTTAAATTAAAGGCTGAAGATGAAGAAGGGCATTATATAATAATTACAGGGTCTATCCATTAGGAAGAGCTAACAATTATAAATGTCTATGTGCCGAATATGGGAGCCCCAAATATATAAAACAATCACAAACATAAGCAACCTTATTGATAAGAATGTGGTCATTGCAGGGGACTTTAATACCCCATCTACAACAATGGATAGATCATCTAGACACAGGATCAATAAAGAAACAAGGGCCCTGAATGATACATTGTTGTCAGATGGACTGGACAGTTATATTTAGAACTCTGCATCCCAAAGCAACAGAATATACTTTATTTTTATTTTTTAATGTGTATTTATTTCTGAGAGAGAGAGAGAGAGAGAGAGAGAGGAAGAGAGAGAGGGAGACACAAAATCCAAAGCAGGCTCCAGGCTCTGAGCTGTCTGCACAGAGTCTGATGCCAGCCTCGAACTCACAAACCGTGAGATCATGACCTGAGCTGAAGTCAGAGCTTCACTGACTGAGACACCCAGGTGACTCTACACAGCCTCTTTGAATTGAGTCCTCTCTCTCCAACTTCGATTAATCCATGAAGTTTTAAATATATTATTATTTTTTGGAGCGTCTAGTCATGCCAGGAGCCATCACTGTCAAGCACAGTCACATGGTGTCCACCTGTGTGTGTATACGCAGCATTGTGTGAAGCAAATTAAACAGACTTCATTCCTTGCCTCCAGGAGCTCACAATAAAAAGCAGACAATAGATGTGGTTAACACAATGGGGCAAACAGATGCACAGCTGTATAAACAGAGAAGTACAACAAATTAGAGAATTTGGGTATGAATTGGGAGTGCAAGTGCTGTTCGTGAGCTGGAAATCAGTACTGCAAATGGCGGAGAGAGTGCTGGAGTCCGCGTGAGGGCAAGGAAGGAGAGGGTGACAGTGATGGAATCATCTGTTCATCTGGAACAGAATCATCTGTTTCTTTCAGTTAGGAGGCAAAGAAGTTTTCTTTTGGAGTGTGGGGAAAGGTTTTCTCCTGCAGAGGTGTTTACTCTGAGGGCACATGTATTGCTACTTAAGCCTAGTTTCTTCTAAGAGATTTGGTTGTGACCAGCGTAAAGAAGAAAAATAAAAATCTATTAAGCAGGGCATGGACTGCCAGAGAGATTTCATTAGCCTTCTCTTCCCTGGAAACCAGATCAAAAAGAAAACAAAAGCCAGAATGTATTATAATTCTACATTCCACTTATAACCAACTATCATACGCCAATTGATTTTCTGAGGAAATGATTACTTTGGGTGAGTTTTTTGTTTTCTAAGGAACCACATTTCTTACCGTTGTCTAGCATTTACTGTCTTTGACATCTTTTTTTTTTTTAATATGAAATTGACTGGCAAATTGGTTTCCATACAACACCCAGTGCTTATCCCAACAGGTGCCCTCCACAATGCCCATCACTCACTTTCCCCTCCCTCCCACCTCCCATCAACCTTTAAACATTGTCAGGAGTTTATCTGGACTTACTGAATTCAGCTGAAAGCGAATTCCAGGCAGGTTTCTACCTCAACCACCCTGGGCTGATAGGTATCTCTCGTCTCTTAAATATATCCAGACAGGGAATTTGAAACTTCCCTAGAAATCTTTTCCAGGGTTCATAAAACTGTCACTGCCAATAAGATCTTTCCATCTAACTTAAGTTCCTTTGGTTGTAATTTAAATTCATTTCCTCCTCTTCTTTCCTCATTAGGGAGGAGAGTACCACCTCTCTCCCAACCCCCACCCCACCCGCCCATAGCCATTCCTCCAAATACAGCTGTTAAACACACACCTCAGGCTTCCTTCCTGGACACAAAGGAGTTCTGTCCCAGATGTCATCTACCTATAACTTTTTTTTTACATTGGTTACTGCCTTTTTCTCAAGGTAAGATAATCTGCTATGATCCCTTAACATTGTGAATTTCCATTGTTGATTTTGCAAGGTTCGTTCTACAAGTATTGACGTGTTAAGATGTCTCATTTCTGAAGTTCCAATAAGATCATATGTATTAGGTCATAAAAATCTAAAAGAACATTGGAATTTATGTTGCATGCTTTCTAAAAGGGTGAGATGATAGTCTCAATGTATTAATGGCCGTGTCTTAGCCCTTCCCACCTCAGGCAAGCAATTTACGGCTAGATATCACAATGTGGAAATGCCTTGCTTTTCACAACTATAAAGTGAGGACAGGAATAAGATAATTTCAAAGTTTTAATCACTTTTAATGTTAAAAAATTCTGAGTATATTCTAAGTAGTTCTTTTGTCAACAAAGAATGCTATTTCCTCTTAACTACCATTCTTTTTACTCACAATGGCCAGTGTGTGTCATCCTCTTATGGATCTCTCAAGTAACAACCTCTAAGTTCTAGTCAAAAAAATTTGATTAAGGTATTACTTACATATCTTAATACAAGTCTTCTTGGGTACCTACTTCTGCTTATATGATACACTAATGTCAAAGGGTACAAGTTTTTGCTTATGATAAACCATTTTTCAGTTTATTATGACCTAAATATTTTTGCAACATCAGTGATACTATAGATGAATGTTTTTTTGTTTTTTTTTGTTTTTTTGTTTTTAACGTTTTATTTATTTTTGAGACAGAGAGAGACAGAGCATGAACGGGGGAGGGGCAGAGAGAGAGGGAGACACAGAATTGGAAGCAGGCTCCAGGCTCTGAGCCATCAGCCCAAAGCCTGACGCGGGGCTCGAACTCACCGACCGTGAGATCGTGACCTGAGCTGAAGTCGGACGCCTAACCGACTGAGCCACCCAGGCGCCCCTTTTTTTTTGTTTTTTTAAATAGCTTTTAGTCCACTGGAAAGGAGTCTGTCTCTATCTTTATCCACCTGGTTATATTCCCCACATTGTATGCCCTGTGGTCTTTTAAAGTCCAAAATGAGCATTTTGAGAATGTGATGACACAGAGTTCCCTTTAAAAGATAATTCATTTATTTCAAATGCTTCAGTAGTATGGAATTAAAAAAAATTATATTATTGAAAGAATTCTCAAAAGTAGGACATTGAAAAAATTCCATGGCAGAAATATTTTCGGGGTGGATCTCTTTCTCCAGTTATAATATATTGAGTGATCAATTTTCACTTCATTTCCTTTTAAACTTTTACTGAACTTTGAATTAAACATCAACAGGCACATCAGGTTAGCCACACCACCTCCCTCAGTTAAAGAACCCAGTGTCTGCTGAAATGTGCTCAGGGATTTTATACTAAAGGTGGATATTTTCTTCTGCTTTTTTGTCTTTTCATGCATAGCCTGGCCTTCCCTTGTCCCTTCTCTAGCAGGTATACCTTATTTCACATCATTTTCTATGTGACTTGAAAAATGTTCTTCATCAAATCTAATAGCTAATTCAACAGGGGAAGTCTGAATTTAGTCATATTCCAGATATCGAATCAAATTGTATGAATCTGAGCCACTCTTTCTATTACAAGGTTGCCAACACTCTATTGTCTGCCTCAAACAACATATCTACCTGAGGTTTAAGCCACTGCCTTCACCCCCGCTGTGGCCACTACCAAGCTCCTCTCCTCAGGCCTCTCTCAGGCCTGGTGGCTTTTGTAGCAACTGAGCACAAAGTAAGTGCTCTGGAATCACTGGCTGGCTGACCGGTCTGCTTAGCAATCAACTGACATTTCTCATGGTACTTTTCACATTTTGTCATGTCTTGTACCCCACAGGTCACGCTACTTGTCCCTGAGTGACAGTTAAAAAAAGTTTTTATTTATTTATTTATTTTTTATTTATTATTAAAAAAAATTTTTTTAACGTTTATTTATTTTTGAGACAGAGAGAGACAGAGCATGAATGGGGGAGGGGCAGAGAGAGAGGGAGACACAGAATCAGAAGCAGGTTTCAGGCTCTGAGCCATCAGCCCAGAGCCCGACGCGGGGCTCGAACTCACAGACCGCGAGATCCTGACCTGAGTTGAAGTCGGACGCTTAACCGACTGAGCCACCCAGGCGCCCCAAAAAGTTTTTATTTAAATCCAAGTTAGTTAACATCTAGAGTAATAATGGTTTCAGGAGTAGAACCCAGTGATTCATCACTTACATATAACACCCATTACTCCTCCCAACAAGTGCCCTCCTTAATGCTCATCACCCATTTAGCCCATCTCCCCCACCTCCCCTCCAGCAACGCTCAATTTGTTCTCTGTATTTAATCGTCTCTCATGGTTTGCCTCCCTCTCTGTTTTTATCTTATTTTTCCTTCCCTTTCCCTATGTTCATCTGCTTTGCTTCTTAAATTCCACATTATGTGTGAAATCATATATTTATCTTTCTCTGACTGACTTATTTCGCTTCACATAATACATTCTAGCTCCATCCACATTGCAAATGTCAAGATTTCATTCTTTTTGATCACTGAATAATATTCCATTGCATATATATACATTTTCTTTATCCATTCATCCATCGGTGGACATGTGGGCTGTTTTCAAATTTTGGCTATTGTTGATAGCACTGCTATAAACATTGGGGTGCATATGCCCCGAGTGACATTTGGACTTTTGACCAATAGGCATGCCTCCTGGCTTGGTGTTGGTGTTGGTGGTGAGCAAGGGGGATGGCATATTGCATTCCCCTATCTTCAGCACTACCCCTTAAATTATGGATGGTTTAGAGAATGCTCTCCACTAGTCCTTTAATCTTGTCATCCTTTTCTTTACCTCCAGTTCCCCACTCCTCCTCTCCTGCCCTTTGTTTCCTGTATCTCCCACCGGTCATTCTCCCCACACTGGAATCAAAATGAAGCAGTGAAGGGGAAATGGGGAGAGAATCGTCAGCAGGTCTTTTCCCTCATTTGTTTTGCTTCTCTGAAGCTCCTCACTGTCCTTCTAAGGTCATGACTTAAATGATGTTCCCTCCACCCGGATTTTAATTCCAGAAACAAAGCTTACCTTTTCTTAGCTCATAGTCTAGTACTAGTTTCCAGTTTTGAACACATGACCTGTTCTTTAATTTTCCTGAGACACTAACCAGTAATCAGCTCATTCTTCAGTGATAAGCCAATTGACACATACCTCAGGGTGATGGAAAAGATTGTTTTAATTTAGGTTCTCTTAGATATCTATGCTAATTTCCATGATACATTTACATGAAAGGCTGCTTTGAGGTGAATATAATTCCCTTGAAATCCCACGCTGAAGATCTATATATCATTGTTTTCCTTGTGTAATGTTGTCTACTTGAATGTTGGTAAAGAGAAATTCAGGTTGGCTGGAGGACTACTTAGGAAGTCATCCAGAGTAATACAGTATTCGTGCCCATTAAAACTTGGCATCAAGAACACATTAAATGAAAGGTATATAGGATTCTGGAGCTTTTTTGTTCCACATCTTGCCACTCACTGTCTTCTCTGATATTTCTCCACCTGTCATTTAATACTACAAAATAATATAAAATATGCTCGTTCTGAGGCTCGGCCAGTCACGAACAATAACTTAGCTTGCCACCCTTGCTGTAACTTTAGCAGAGTAAGATCAACTGACTGAATCATAACATGGTAATAGTGAGTTAGCCAACTGACAAGTTCTGTGACACAGTTGGATCTACTCTTGATATATCAAGAACTGCCAACCTCCATAAGACTCAAGACAGTGCTGGTCTTAGAGACCTCTGTCACAAAGATGGTAAAATACAGGCCTGGATCTGAAAACCATAAATGATTATAATTCTAGCAATATGAACACACATGTGCAAATATGTAAAGGAATACCACAATTAATCTAGTTCAAAGCAACTGTTAGAACTCTGAAAACCCAGAGAGATGGAGGAAGCCATCAGTGGTGACCATTCTGAAGCCCATTTAACTGGCCCATTGCCATTAGAACCAAGTCCACATCCCTGGTACTGTGCTCAGAGCTCTGCTGGCCTCTGCAGCATCATTTCTACTCTCTCCTTTACCACTTTGTCCACACTGAACTACATACAGTTAAAGAAAGTAACATACTCTCACGTTCTGGGTATACCATACGCGGCTGCAGTAGTTTCCCTCCCCTCGGTGGTTTTACTTGCCTCAGTTTCAGTTTACCCAAGGTCAACTGTGGCACAGAAGGAGATGATCCTCCTGACATATATTGTCAGAAGGTCAAGAGTAGCCTAACCCTACGTCACAATGTCTGCATCACTCACCTCCCTTCGTTTTATCATGCAGGCATTTCATCATCTCACATCATCACAAGAAGGGTGAGTACAATACAATATGCTATTTTGAGAGAGACACCACATTCATGTAATTGATTTTAGTATGTTGTTATAATTGCTCTATTTTATGATTAGCTATTATTGTTAATCTCTTGCTGTGCCTAATGTATTCATTAAACTTTATCATAGATATGTATGTGTAGGAAGAACATGGGTTCAATACTATCTGCGGTTTCAGGTGTCCACTGAGGGTCTTGGAACGTATCTGCCTTGGATAAGGGGCCACTACTGAACTTCTAATTTATCAGACTTTATCAGACTAACTCTTAGTCATCAGTATTGATGTCATTTCCTCCAGAAAACCTTGTATGTTCCCTTGAGTTTAAGTGTGGTATTCCTTATACCTTCAACCAAATGCCCTCTATTACCTTATCAGAACAATCACACTGTATTGGGATTGTCTGTTGACTTCTCTGCCTTCCTTGCATGTCCCCCCTTTCTCTGCACAAGACCTGAAGGTTAGAACTCTGTCTTGCTCAATATTATATTTTGAGAGACCACCACATTGTAAGGCTGTTATAGGGAGTAAATGAAACCACTCATCCATTTAGGGATTATTTACTCAGTGCCTACCATGAGTAAGGAAGTCCTCTTGATGTCTGAAATATAACAATGAACACACTTGTAAACTTTTACAAACTCTATATCTGCTAAAGTATACAGAAGCTGCTCAGCACAGTGTCTGATAGTGTATTTAACACTAATAATAAATAAAATTTACTGAGTACTTGCTATGTATTATACACTTACTCAAGTGTTTTTTTTTCATGTATTATCTCACTTTAATCCTTACAGCAAATCTCTGAGCTACCACTATTATTATCCCCACCTAATAGGTGAGGAAAATGAAACAGAGAAATGTTAAGTAACATGCCCACACAGTTACCGAGTTACAGAACCAAATTCAAACTTAGACTGTTTGACTCTTGCACTTTGGCTCTTAATTTTTAATTATATTTATTTAATACTTAATATTCTACTATTAGTATCATTATCATTATCACGAGGCACTAAATAAATACATACCAAATAAAAAGAAGCTGGAATAAGAAACCTTTTCCTAAAATGTGCCTGATGCTACTTCATGCTTATATAATGAAGAAACTGTGGCATTCTGGTATGAATAAGTATGAATTTTTTCTTTTTTTTTTTTTTTTTTTACTAATTTTGGCTTATAGAGCTCTATATTATTCGTCTTTCATCACATGGATTCAATCAATTTTTTCTTACCCCAGACAAAAAAGTACACTTCTAAAGACAAGACTTATTGCCAGAAACTGATGATACAGAAGTAGACACCTCATTTAGATACAACTGTAAATCTCCTGTGCAGTCTCAAGTGGGATTTTCTCTACATTTCAAAGAAAAGATTGTAGGATTGGATTACAAGTAGCCTATCTCCTTTCTTTCCCTGTCCTCCCTCATTGATTGTAATTACTTCAAAACCTCAATCAACTTTAGCAGTTTTAAGTTTTTGTATTCACTTTTGTAGATTTTCAGAAGTTAATCAAGAGTGGTTACAGAATCAAGAAAATGTTTGTTCTCCTCTCTGCCCTCTTGTCCAATCCACTGAATATTAACTGAGTACCTATGATGAGCATTCATCACAGTGTTCTGTCCCACTGCACTTAGAGAAGTCTAAGCTATGGTGCTGGTCTTCAAGGGGCTGCCAATTAATTGGGAAGATAAGATGTGCACAAGAAACAATGAGGGAGAACATTATACACAGCAGATAAGTGTGTTCTCAGTTGTGCGGACTCACCTTGAACACTGTAGGAGCTCAGAAGAGAGGAAGATTCATGACAGCCACAGAAATGAGGAAAGATATTGGGGAGGAGGTGGAAATTGGGTCTTGTAGAGTGAATAGGAGTTGTATAAACACAGAAGAAAGGGGAGATTGTGCATATGGGGAAAGATTTGGCAATGGAATAAATATTTGTAGGATCATAAACACAGTGGTCTGGCTAGAAGAGAAGAAATATTTTGGAGATTGATGAACAACATGTGTCCATGTAGTGAAGGGTATCCTTGAATAACAAGAAGATGAAAAATAAAATATTTAGAGCTAGGTGAGTCCTTGGAGAGTATCTGAATTGGGCAATCCCACTGATAACAGATGATCTAGTCCCAAATTTATTATTGGTTTGTAATACTGGGAAAGTCAAGTTCTCTGAAAGATTACCACTAGTTTATTTTTTTCCCAATATTTTATTTAAATTCAAGTTAGTTAACATATAGTGTAGTATTGGTTTCAGGAGTAGAACCCAGTGATTCATTACTTACATATAACACCCTGTGCTCATCACAATAAATGCCCTTCTTAATGCCAATCACCCATTTAGCCCAACCCTCCAGCAATCCTCAGCTTGTTCTCTATAGTTAAGAGTCTCTTATGGTTTGCTCTCCTCTCTGTTATCTTATTTTTCTTTCCCTTCCCCTATGTTCATCTGATTTGTTTCTTAAATCACACCTATGAGTGAAATCATATGGTATTTGTCTCTGTCTAACCGATATATTTTGCTTAGCATAATACCCTCTAGGTCCAACCACATTGTTGCAAATGGCAAAATTTCATTCTTTTTAATGGCTGAGTAATATTCCATTTCATCTCCTTCATCCATCAGTTGATGGACATTTGGGCTCTTTCCATAATTTGGCTATCGTTGATAGTGCTGCTATAAACATTGGGATGCATGTTCCCCTTTGAATTTTTGTATCCTTTGGATAAATACCTAGTAGTACAATTTCTTGGTTGTAGGGTAGTTTTGTTTTTAACTTTTTTTTTTTTTTTTAAATTTTTTTTTTTTCAACGTTTATTTATTTTTGGGACAGAGAGAGAGAGACAGAGCATGAACGGGGGAGGGGCAGAGAGAGAGGGAGACACAGAATCGGAAACAGGTTCCAGGCTCTGAGCCATCAGCCCAGAGCCTGACGCGGGGCTCGAACTCCCGGACCGCGAGATCGTGACCTGGCTGAAGTCGGACGCTTAACCGACTGCGCCACCCAGGCGCCCCTGTTTTTAACTTTTTAATGAACCTCCCTACTGTTTTCCAGAGTAGATTACCATTAGTTTAAAAGAGTAGGATGGAACTAGAGGGTATTATGCTAAGTGAAATTAGAGAAAGACAAATATCATGACTTCACTCATATGAGGACTTTAAGATACAAAACAGATGGACATAAGGGAAGGAAGCAAAAATAATATAAAAACAGGGAAGAGGAAAACCTAAGAGACTCTTAAATATGGAGAACAAACAGAGGGTTACTGGAGGGGTTGTGGGAGGGGGGATGGACTAAATGGGTAAGGGGCATTAAGGAATCCACTCCTGAAATCATTGTTGCATTACATGCTAACTAACTTGGATGTAAAATAAAAAAAAATAAATTAAGTAAAATGGTAAAAAAAAAAAAAGATTAGGAGAGGTTTTTGAATTACAAAGCTAACTGCGACTTGGTCTTCTGATATTAGCTCACCACTAAGTTGTATGATCTTGTTAAAGTTACTTATTTAAGTGGGGCCTCAGTTTCTACAACTGTAAGTAGAAGTTGTTGAACCATTTGATTTCTTTTTTTTTATAATATAATTTATTGTCAAATTGGCTAACATATAGTGTGTAAAGTGTGCTCTTGGTTTTTGGGGTAGATTTCCGTGGTTCATCGCTTATACACAACACCCAGTGCTCATCCCAACAAGTGTCCTCCTCAATGCCCATCCCCCATTTTCTTCTCCGCCCAACCCCCCCCCCCCATCTACCCTCAGTTTGTTCTCTGTATTTTAGAGTCTCTTATGGTTTGCCTCCCTCCTTCTCTGTTTGTAACTATTTTTTTCCCTTTCCCTTCCCCTGTGGTCTTCTGTTAAGTTTCTCAAGATCCACATATGGGTGAAAACATGATATCTGTCTTTCTCTGACTGACTTATTTCACTCAGCTTAATACCTTCCATCCAGTTCCATCCATGTTGCTGCATTTAATTTCTAATGACACTTTGAATTCTAAGATTTTGGACTTTATGATTCCTTTTGCATTTTTGCACTTATAATGGATGTACTGGGATAGATTTTCAGACTAAACTCAATTAATAGCTCTAGTTTCTTGGAGCACCTGAGTGGCCTAGTCAGTTAAGTGGCTGACTCTTGATTTCAGCTCAGGTCATGATCTCACGGTTCATGAGATCAAGCCCCGCACCATGCTTTGTGCTGACAGCGTCGAGCCTGCTTGGGATTCTCTCTCTCCCTCTCTGACCCTCCCCTGCTTATGTTCTTTCTCTCTCTCAAAATAAATAAACATGAAAAAAATAGCTTGAATTTCTCTTAAATTGATTGTTCCAGGTAACATATTGGAGGTGTTAGGACTGTGTGTGGCCGTGAAAAATAAAATCATAGTATCAAAGATTTTAAGGCTAAAGTAAGCCTTGCCAGGCATAGGTTGAAATGGAAAACCATGTTCAGTCAGCTTTTACCTTTATATAAATGGAGTGATGTTGTGATAATGAATAATATATTCTATATACTGAATGCTTATTTTGTGCCAAGCATTTTACATGTAATATATATCATTTATATAATATCCCTTCATGTAAATATGATCTATTTATTACACCACGTAGAGGTTTGACGACTCTCCCGAAGTAACTTAACTCATCAGTAGCAATGCTGAGATTCATTTCCGGGGATGTCCACACACAAACCTCTGCATTTTTCACTAGGAAATGTCTCTTTTCTTGGCGAAGGATTAAGGGGCATACATTGCTAAAAGCTAACACAGGTCCTGGTTCCACGTGGAGCTGGGAAAATTCAAAGTATGTAGGAAAGATGAAAGAATTAGCCCTTTCAGAAATCATTAGGAGTTTGAATTCCCTTTATATTTAGGCCAGAGAGTCAAATACCATGGCTGGAATTTAAAAGTGACTGAACAATCTTATGACTAATAGCATTTGTAGTCACGAGGATTGAGACAAAAAAGGAGCAACAGCAAGCTTTAAGGTCAAACACTCAGCACTAAGGGGTTAGCAAAATACTCTTTTTCCTAAATTCAAATGTCATGCAAAGCAATGCTGAGGACTGACTATAATTATGGCTTACACTATTAAGAAGTCTTCTGAGGAGGGGAGTCATGAATTGTCTGATATGACAGAAAGGCTACCTACTACATTTTTCTATATGGGTTTCTATTTTTTCCAAAATTGTTGAAAAGGTATGCTTATTTAAATTCTATTTAATAAGCTTTCTTTTTGTGGCACATTTTCGAGTGTGCATAGAAAAATTTTACTGTCAGTATTATTCAATGAATCTAGGTATTATCTTCATGGAGTGAATGATTTTGCATTTTGGTTCTAATCATTCTGATGGAATGTTTGTCTTAGAAGTAATTTTTTCCAGTGCAACTCCCTGGGTGCTTATTCAAGATGCTGGTCTGATGGATGAACTTTTGCTGGCTGAAGGAATTCAGATAAACAGGGTGCTCCCAACCAACATGAGAATTCTCAGAGAAGTCTTTTGCATATGTTCATGTGTCAAATGGTTGCAGTTTATGTCTACTAACAGAACTATCGCCCTACTCTGTACCAGGTTACTTCTGGCCCTGTAGTCACCAACCTATGTATGGCAGAGTATGGAAACTGAGTGGTGGCACACTAGGGTTTAATTTAGATTCAAATGGGTACCACATAGTAAGGAGTTTGCTGAGTACAACTTCTTCTGCCTTTAGAAGAAAGGGGTTATACTACTGTAAAGGGTTATTATATTAATAAAGGCAATCTGAGAAGTGCCCCAGAGTGAATACATAAGACCTTTTATATTCTGTCTTAGACTACATGAAATATGGAAAAAGAAGACACTGTTCAGAGAAGCAATCTCTGGGAGTTCCTTAGGCTTTGCAGATCGTTCTAGAGAGTAAACATTTCAAATCCTCACCCAGTGCCACTTTTTGCATTCCCACTGACTAATGACTCAATCAAATTGCCCCTTTCAGGGAGCAAAGGAGACTGCAAAATCAGAATGCCTGCCTTTGTTTATTCCTTCATTTTTTTCAGATCCCAAGAGAAAGAATTTTCTTTTTGCTGACTATTTATGCAGCCCTGGCCCCAACAACTTTTTGCTTGTTCTGAAACACACGCAGAAAAAGGGTTGCACTGGAAGTCTTTCATTACAGATACTAACTTCTGGAAGCATAAATAGCCTCTTGCGTCTCAAGAAAACATGGAATAAAGTGGAGAAAAGTTAACAGGATTCATTATCTCTACCTGGTGTAGAATTTTTCATGGAGAGCCATGAAATGGCATTACCCCCTCCCCAATGGCATAATCTCAGTACTTCAGAGTCATTCTTGATTCTCTTCTTGCCTCATCTCCCATATCTAAACGATGGTAAGACCTGTCAGCTCTATCTTTATATACATCACTAATATATTCACCTCTCACTGTCTCTACTAGTAGTCCAAACCACTATCATTTCTTATTTGTCTACTCTAAGAGTCTCTTAAATGTTCTGCCTGAGACCATTCTCTCATCCCCATCCCACCTGACAACTCATTCTCCACTTGGCAGCTGTATAGATTCATTAAAATGATAAGTCAGAGAATATCACTCCTCTACCCTCAAACCTTCCAATGGCATTTTGATGCACTTAGAATGAAAAACCAACTCCCCTTAGCTCAAAAAGCCCTATATGAACCTCCAACTCTTTCTTATACCCTACTCAACTGTGCTCATTTACCTATAACCACAGCGACTTTCTTGCTATTCCTGTAACTCACCAAGCTTATTACTGTCCCCAAGAACTTTGAATTTATAATTACTTTGGCCTGGAATATTCTTCTTTCAAAATTTTAAATGATGCAGGTCTGAACCCAAATGTCACTGCCTTAAAGGGCATCCCCTATGTAAAGAGGCTCCTTCTCCCCCACATAATCTCTATAGCATTCACCTATTTATTCTTTATGGCACTTGTTTTCTGAAGATATTTTGCTTATTTAATTGTTTTCTTCTTATTTATTGTCTCTCTACTAGACTATGAGGTACTTTAAAGAACAAACTTTGTCTGTCTGGGTCTTTGTTGTACTCCCAGAGCCTAAAATCATTCCTTAAATATTTGTTGAATGAATGAATGGGTAGATGGATGGAGAGATGAATGATGGACAGATGGATGGAAATAGATCCCTGGGACTATGGCCAACAAACATAAAGGGAGCTGCTCACAGGTGGTCAGTAGGATGCAGAAGTGTATTTAAGTTGTAATAGCCCCAGAACAAAGGTCACTTCCTCAGATAGATTCCATTTCATCATTACGTCTGTGGAAACTTTGGGAAGCACTAGATACTTACACCAAGAGCTCCATGAGTCATTTGTTTCCTTGAGAACCTGGAAACTTTATGAGATTGGCTTTAGAAAGTGCTTCCTTCTAGCCAGCGGGTCCTAATGCTTGTGCTTTACTTTCACAGCGGAGGGTACCCTTGGGGAAAATAGAATGTCATGACGTTGAGGTGGGTCAAGTTTTAGGAAGTCAAGTAGAGCACTAAGTCAAAAACAGATGGTCTGGATACAAAAAGGAATATAGCTACTTGTATTACAGCCACAATTGTGTGGTGGTGGTCTCTAGTCCACTAGTCATAAATGCATGTGTTTTTAGACTCGATGAGACAGAGATATGTCAAGGTCTCTCATTTAAAATGTGAAAGTCTGAATTTGTCATTCAAACATGTCTATGGTTAGACTCCCAATTGGATGTGTTTTCCATTTGCTGGATTCTAAGTGTTAACCTGGAAACACGTCCAGACTGCCTTTTCTCCTCCCTCCTATCAAAGACACAGGCTCTTGGCATTCTGTTTTTATACAGGAAACCAGGTTAAGTAAAACGGCTTCTCTCCATAAGACAAATGCTCTGGTGGCCAGTCTGGGGCAAGCTGTCTCCTCCTGTGGAACTACACACTCTGTATTTGAATAGAACACTGTTAACATTTCTTTTAATTGTATTTTCTCCACAAATCTATTCCAAGAGTCTGTAATACTCTTAAAAGGTAAGCCAAGGGATTATGGTGGCAACTTAATTCAAACAATACTACTGCTCCTTGAAAGAGAGATTAAATAGGGCCCCCAGGCAGCTGTCTGACAGGGTACTTAGCTCTCAGAGAGGTTGCCCAGTGCCCAGGATCAACGACTGAAAGAATGCTTTAGAGAGAAGTTACTGGAGGTCTTGACAAATTCAGGACCCAAGTAACCTTGTTGTAAGAGTTTACCGCTTTCTTCCATAAAAACTTGTGGATTCTGTTCCTGAGGGAGCATCTGGCATTTAGCAAGTTCCTGGGATAGCAAAAAAAAAAAAAAAAGTGTCTGTTCTAATTCCATCTCAAAGCTTAAACAGGTTGCATGTGGGTCTGAGGAGATTTTGAGTCTTGGAAGGTGGGAGGGATAACTCTTGGTTATTAAGTTCAATGTACTTCATGATATTCATTCTGGCTCTATCCTTACTGTTTGTGTTAACTTGGGCATGTTAATTGAATTTCTCTGTTCCTCAGTTTTCTTAATCTGCAACATGGGTATAGTAACAAGTAACTCTCAAGGATGTAATCAGAACTAACTGAAATAACATTTGCAAAGCACATGGCAGAAGCCTAGCACAAAACAAGGACTCTATAAATGTTAACTGCTATTATCAGAGTTTTTATTTCTATTTCCTCCCTTGCTCAGGTTGGACAAGTTGTTCTCAGTATTGCTATGAATTTCTTTCTCAACATCTGAGACACAAAGTCATCCAGAGTCTCCTGCTGGGGTGACTGATGGTCCCAGTTTGCCTGGGACTGAGAGGTTCCTATGGACACCAGACCTTTAGTGCCAAAACCAGGAGAGACCAGGGCAAACTGGGCTGGGCAGTCACTCTACCTTTGAAAAGGTCCCATGCCAGATTCCCAGTTCTGTGAGGTCTTCCTTAGGCTAGGCAATCCTTCAAGAAATAGTCACTTCTGATGCTCTTTGAAATCTACCTTGTTTCTGGAAAATCTTTAGATCTTTCCCTTACATCATCTCTGCAGACATGGGGCAAAAGACAGTGCTGTGTTTCACATGCCAAGGGAAAGCGGGGTTCTCTAGGCATCTTCAACAGCTTGTTTTTCAATTCAGGGCTTATAAGTCATGGGCCCGGACGTCCGGCAGGCTGGGAGGTGGACCATGGAAAGGGATCAGGATAAACTGAAATGACTTTTGCCATTGGCTTGGCCAGTACACCTTGCCAAGAGGTTTTTCCCTCAATTTTAAACAGATCAGTGTTATAAGGGGAAATGTACTCCATATGTTGCTCACGCCTTTTCCCTCAATTCACAAAAAATGCCATCTTCTTAGAGAGGTAGAGTTTCCAGGAATTGTTTGGAATCTTTTTCCTCAAAGAAAGTACCACTCCAATAGTCACAAATAACTCAGTATTTCTTCATGGTTCTTGGTGGGGATAATAAAATCTGATTTTGGTTTCTGCCCCAAATGGTCCTAAGAGCATTCTCTCCTAACCTTTTAAAATTTCTTATTCCAAAGTATAACTTTGTCCCCTTCCAAAGAGTACAGATTTTCTGTCTTGTTCACTTCCAAGTTACCTGAATTTAATAGAGGTCAACAAAAACCTTACAGGCTCAAGTATTTTTATTAGTGGAAAAAGAAGTCACAAACCAAGAACATTACTTCTATGTATTGATAGCATCAAATGCTGTTTTTGTTAATTTTTTTAAAGCCAGACTTAGTTTCAAGGCATAAGTCATTATTAGAGAGAAAGATATATAGAAAATGTTATTCCTATTTTGCTTATTTTTTCCCTAAAAAAATTCTGTTAAAAAAGATTGATTCTGGGGCACCTGGGTGGCGCAGTCGGTTAAGCGTCCAACTTCAGCCAGGTCACGATCTCGCGGTCTGTGGGTTCGAGCCCCGCGTCAGGCTCTGGGCTGATGGCTCAGAGCCTGGAGCCTGTTTCCGATTCTGTGTCTCCCTCTCTCTCTGCCCCTCCCCCGTTCATGCTCTGTCTCTCTCTGTCCCAAAAATAAATAAATGTTGAAAAAAAAAATTAAAAAAAAAAAAAAGATTGATTCTTACAAAACCAATGAACATAGAGTGGGAGCGGGAGGGAGGAGGAGAGGCAAACCAGAAAACAGACTCTTAACTATAGAGAACAAACTGACTGGAGGGGCAGCAGGTGGATGGATGGGTTAAATAGGTGATGGGGATTAAGGAGTACACTTGTTGTGATAAGCACTGGGTGATGTATGGAAGCATTAAATCACTATATTGTACACCTGAAACTAATATTACATTGTATGGTAATTAACTGGAATTTAAATAAAAACTTGAAAAAAAAGGAACCATTCTCCTTAGCTTAATCTTATAATTCTCTCTAGCCCATATTCTCTCCCTTTACTTTGAAAGTAAAATTCACCTGTTTTTACATGACTCCATAAACTGCCTCTAAGCCCTAGTGTGGTTCAGTTTGTCACTAGTCTGAGGACCAGACAGGACTTAAATACTTTGCCATTTATCAATAAGGGGCCCCACCCTCACCTCCCTCAGGTATTAGGTCACCTCCATTTGTTTGTCTGGTGAGAACTGGCTTCCTTTTCTGAGGCTGGAAGCCAGATTGGTTCATCACCAGAATAGGAACCTGGAACTGACATTGGTTTTGCAGATGTGCAAAAAATTCCCAGGAGTTTTGAAAAAAAAGAAAGAAAGGGGAAAGGGTTTTTGAGAAGACAAGACAAAGGGTTTTTAGAGGGCTAAAAACAAAACAATTAATCATATGGTGACTATTACCCTTGTTTCTATTAAGGTGACTCACTTTCTCTGCATTTTTAGACAAAACTTCAATTCTATTTTTATATAACTACTGAATGACTATCACAATTCTTTTCTTTGTTTCTCTCTTTTATTGTTGTTGTTTCTCAAAGTCAAAAAGAAGAGTTTCAAATTGCCTTCTTAATCCTGAACCAGAAAAGGAAGTGATTTCATATGTGAGATAAAGAAGTGAAAAGCAGTATTCAATCAAGGCCTGAGCCCCTGCAAAGATCTGCAATTAGAAAAAAAAAGTCTAGAAAAGATTCTTAGAATTGTCATAATAAATTGCCTGGGCAGGGGCGCCTGGGTGGCGCAGTCGGTTAAACGTCCGACTTCAGCCAGGTCACGATCTTGCGGTCCGTGAGTTCGAGCCCCCTGGGCTGATGGCTCAGAGCCTGGAGCCTGTTTCCGATTCTGTGTCTCCCTCTCTCTCTGCCCCTCCCCCGTTCATACTCTGTCTCTCTCTGTCCCAAAAAAATAAATAAACGTTGAAAAAAAAATAAAAAAAAATAAAAAAAAAATAAATTGCCTGGGCAACCAAAGTTTCTCAGGACCCTTCCTTCCCCATTTCTGATTTGAGGACAGGTTTGCCTGTTAGTACTCAGATAGAATTCCAAAATAAAATTTCTATATGGAATGGAATTCTATAAGTGAGGCCTTGGAGTGGGGCCAGACGTCATACAATAGAATATTGTATTTTTTTTTTCTACTTCACGTTTCCCTGGTTCATCAAAAAATTATGATTTAACAGCAGAGGTTTCCCAAATCTTTAACAGTGCAGGCAGCAGGGGCCCTGGACTCATATAGCCAGGATGTTAACTTTAGTACTTTCCATTTGTGTGACCGTGGGCTAGTTACTTAGCATTTGTAATTCACCTATAAAATAATAATTGTAATAGTAATGGTAATAATGATGGTGATGATAATAATAATACCTTTGCCTAGTACAAGCATTATAAGTCAGCAGACTGGTCATTCCTTCCTGACAGTAGCTAACAAGTGGATTAACCTCTTGGAAGATCAGTGGAAACCTCTTCCTCTATGCTTGCATTTCTTCAACTTTGGCTCATTCAGTGTGCTTTTTGGAATTTTGTTTATGGGGCACTGGAAACTTAGTTTGACAATGTCCCTTGCATTTGGACATAACTGGCATTTAAAAAATAGTTATAATTTTATAATCATCTGTATTAAAGTGTGTGGTACTTGGAGAATATATGGAGATAACAGAGCTGGTTTATTTTATATGTAGTGTGGCTTTCCATCTGTCACCACCTGCTCTTCCTCCATGGATGCCATTTCTCTTTTGGGAGGGGTAAGGAGAGAGAATTGCGGAGTAGCCTGGTCAAGATGTGGGAAATACCCCAGATTCATCGATGACAGTGCTTTGCTCCAGGATTCCTCAGTCATCTCTCTCTAGTTTAACATATAACCCAGAATTTCTTGGGTATGACATTTTTAGTGAGTTAAATAGCTAGGCTCTCCTCACACAAGAGAAGGGATTTGAGTGTGTGACTAACAGGAATTTCCTTATGTATCATTGTCGTTCTCTAACTGGATTTTGATTTTAAAAATACTTTTTTAAAGCTTTGTCCTTGAATATCTTTTAAAAGACATTACAACAAAAGGCTCGTCTTCTGGGCAAAAATTATTTTTTAATCACCAGATAATACCCCTGTTGCTATTCAGAACATTGGTGGTGACTGCACAGGTCAAACAGAATGGATATGAGGTCTGATTCAATACAGAAAGATTCATGATCACTCTGTGGGTTCTGGTGTCTGACTAAATTATTCTTATCAAGAGTTTTATTTATTTTATGACTTTTGTTAAAAATGAAAGATTAATTCCTGAAATTGAGGATTAGTTAAAAAAAACAGTTCTAAGAAAGTGATTTGCTTCAATTTAGCTCTACAAGTATTTATTAAGCATCTACTATAAGCCACAAAGTGACAGGTATTAAAATTCAGGAGTGTTCCCTGTCCTGATGTAACTTATGGTCTGATGTAAAATACAGATGCTAAACAAGTCAATTACTAGTATGATAAGGGAGTAGATAAGGATTATGGGAGGGTAGAGCATAGGAATGCACCCAGTATAGAGCAGAGATTCTTTTTTTTTTAATTTTTTTTAACATTTATTTATTATTGAGAGACAGAGACAGACAGAGAGTGAGCATGGGAGGGACAGAGAGGGGAGACACAGAATCTGAAGCAGGCTCCAGGTAGAGCAGAGATTCTTCAACTTTCATGTGCATATGAATCTCTTTGGAATTTGTTACAATTTGGTTTTCTGGGACCTGGTCATTCTGATGTAGTGGTCCATGGGCCACACTTTGGGAACACTGGTAAAGTGGCTCAGGAAAGGCTGCCTTGAGAATTGAAGCTCAGCTAAGATCTAAAGGATGAGAAAGAATGGTCTCTAACTGGTGGCTGGAGAAGAGCTATTCTGTTAGACAAGAGCAGAAAGAAATGTGTTAGAGATGTGAAAGAGGGACACAGAATGATGGGCTTCCTTCCTGGAGGACCCTAAACCCAGTGTGTCCAGTTCCATTGCTTCTAGGTGTTAGTCTGAGGAAAATAGCATTTTTGTAGGGTTGCCTTCTTAGGTGAGCACTTAGAAAGCAAGGCCTACTTTTTCAGGCAATACTTCCTAACACCAAAATGCTAAAAAAAAAAAAAAAAAAAAAAAAGAAAAGAAAAGAAAGAAAGAAAGAGAGAAAGAAAGAAAGAAAAAGGAAAAAAAGGGAGAAAGGAAAGGAAAGTATGCACCCGGGGTCTAATTTCACCCTCACCCTCAGACATTCCCACCACTGGAAATGGAGTGGTTGGAAAATGCCTTCATAAGCAGAATTTGGTGGTATAATTAGAAAATTATCTCTTCCTAGAACATTCTGTGAAATTCTGCCGCGAGGTGTCAACAGGTCTTTGTGGGTCTCTCTCCAGCAGAGATCGACTGACATGTAAAATACAGTGGAGTTCCAAAAAAGCCACTGTAAAATCTCAAGTATGTGGAAGGAGTTTGGTGTGTTTGCCAGCATGGTTTTTCCAAAAAAGAAAAATTCTACAGAGATCAAAGAAGGGTGGAAGAAGTGGGCTCTAGCCTGAGGAGGAAGGTTTTATCATCAGAATAATTCAGGCTGGTGAGTTTCTGGCAAGGTAAGTCATTGGGCCAAGAGAGAAGTGAATATCCTAAGTTTCTGATGTGAGGCAAAGAGGAACGGAGACCTAGGGATGAAGGAGAAATGAGGAATTAGGCATAGTCACTCATCCTGAGTTATATCCCTGACCACAGACTGTCTTGAGGCCTCTGGCATTTTTTTCAGTTTCCAATTCTAGAACAGAACTTTCTCAGTGCTTCCTCAGATGCCTGCTCACCACATATCACCAGCAGCCATATCTGTGAGATATGGGGATAATGTATGGGCAGCACAGAGAATACTCCAGGGTTTCTCTTAACACCCTCCCCCCCCCTTTTTTAAATGGAGGGGAAATCAGGAGGCTAATCCAAGGAGAAAGGAAGTCCAAAGTGGTAGTCCCAGAAATGTGTGTTAAAGGGTGAAGAATGAGAAGTGGATTTTGGAGTTCACAGGTGGGAGAGCTGCTCTGGAGTGAGACCCTTAGGGTTCCAATCCTGACTGCATCTCTTTCCAGCTATGTGATTTGTGGAGATGGCCTAACCTCTCTGTGCTTCAGTTTCTACATCTACAATACATGCAATAGTATCCACCTCACAGGGTTGTTGGGAAGATTAAATGAATGAATGTAAAGATCTTAGACAAGTATCTGCACATAGTAAGTGCTTAATAGATGCTAACTATAAACTTATTAAACATATATACATTGATGTAGACTAGCAGGCATTTAATTTAATTATGTTTTTATTTATTTTATATTTTTCTTTCTTTTTATTTTAGAGAGAGAGAACACAAGCGGAAAAGAGGGGAAGAGGGAAAGATAGAGAGAAACTTAAGCAGGCTCCACACTGAGTTAGAGCCTGACATGGGGCTCAATCCCATGACCCTGGAATCATGACCTGAGCTGAAATCAAGAGTCAGATGCTCAACTGACTGAGCCACCCGTGTACCCCTATTTTATATTTTTCTTACTTGATGGCACTTTCTCCAAATTTCTCTCTCAGAATAGTGCCCCAAGTTAGTCAGAGCCTGGGCTGAATCCTGTAGATCAGATTCTGACTTTCCTACACCCAGGTCTAATGCATCAGGACCAAAATAAAATGGAAGCACGGGATAGGGCAGTGACCTCTTCTTGAACACACTTGCTTATTGGGGAGGTAGTTATGCCCCTGCCCTCCCTAAGAAGTAACGGGTCATTATAGGATGGATAAGGAGGATAATGTTTAGCTCCCTGAAATTTTGAAGATTTTTGATTTCACCTGTAGTATGAAGAGGAAGGTGCCCCCCTGTTGCATGTGAAATTGAACCAGTACCTGACATCATCTCAGGGCATGAGGGCCTGGTTATCCCATCCAGACTGGTATGCTGTAACCCTTCTCATCAGACCAGCACAGCTCTACCCCTTCATGGCAGCCATGGTGTGAGCAGAGGGTTAATTTCATGTGTGTATTTTCATGTGTGTAAATTTTCATAACCAATCCTGTTTGCCATTTACATATGGCCTGCTAGAAAGATCTGGGCCCAATAGGTGGCCTGCCTCTTGGAACTATACAGCCTGTCACGATGCACGTTCGATGTCCCTTCTTTCTCCATATTCTATTTTACTTTTCTACCTTTAGTTCCTCTTTGATCCATGTTTTTCACTTATCTGTAATCTATGTAATCTTACTGCATTGTCTGCATCATTATAAGCTGACCCAAGGAGCAAGGAAAGTTAAACATTTAAAAAACACATATTCTGTACCTCAATCCAAGGCATTGGTCATTCAATGAGATCGGTGCAGATCCTGGCAACTCCCTTACATACATTTCATTCTCTTTCTTGACACTTTATTTTTTAACTTTTTCTATTATTTATTTATTTATGTATATATATTTTCCTATAATTATGTTTTATTACTTCAATTAGTTTTTTTTAAATTTAGAGTCAAGTTAGTGAAATAATGATTTCAGGATTAGAATTTAATGATTCATCACTTACAAATAACACCCAGTTCTCATCATAAGTGCCTTCCTTAATCCCCATCACCCCATTTAGCCTATCCTGCACCCACCTCCCCTCCAGCTACCCTCAGTTTGTTCTCTATAGTTAAGTGTCTCTTATGGTTTGCCTATATATGGTTTGTCCCTTTTGCAGTGATTCCAAGAAAGCCCAGGTATTACTCATGAACAGCCAAGTTTATATACTTTTCTTAAGTAGTTACTGAATCTACTACTGCAGAGATGTAAAGGTTGGGTCTGAGTTAATTATTTAGATATGACATGAGAATATGAATATTTTGGTGACTGAATTGATGTAACTTGTGTTCTATTGAGAAGACTGCTGACAAACTCCAAACTTAACTGCCTTAACCAGCCAAGGAGTCAGAACTGTTCATCAAGATCAAACAGAAAGGTCATTTGGTAAGAACACAAGGCCATCAGTCTGAAAATGTGTTTAGAGTTTTGCAATTCTAACTCTGGAATTCTGTCCAGAGTTCAGAAATTTTTCTCCATGTTTCCTTGGGAGAATGACCATATCAAGTATGGTTGAGCTCCTATGTTTTAGAAAATGACCCTGAACTTGCAACTCTCGTTAGCTGGGTTCTAACTAAGGAGGAAAAAAAAAAAAAAAAAAAAAAAGAAGAAGAAGAGAGGAAAACCACTCTGGAAACAAAGCTTGTTTTCATTGAGAAAAATTCCCTTGCTCTTCCAAATAAGATTATGTCAGGAAAATAGAAGACTTGAACTGGAGATTAACATCTTTTCTGATGTTTCTGTCAAGAGTTCATGCTGTCACTATTTTCTATTTTTCCAGTTTGCAACTGCAAACATAAATGTCTTTATGGTTTATTTTGGGGGGGAGGTTGTAGAGAGGACAGACTAGGTTGCCCTTTGCTCTTCTGCAATGTGTACACAGCCTACAGATTTTTCCTGACCTAATAATAATTTACTTACCTGTTACTCAGTTCAATGTAATTATGATTAAGAACCATACAATTTGGACTTTTTCCTAAAATGCCTAAGATGTTTCTAAAAACACAGAAAGAGGTACAAAAATATAATGTGTACTGTAAAAAAATATACTGACATTTTTAAATAAGTATTTAGTTATCATAATATTTGTTCTATGCTGGAAAGATGCTAAAATTGGGTGAAATGAATAAATAAAAATTATTAAAAGAAATATACCTGGGGGAGGAGTTTTTTCACCCCTGCAAATCAGAATGAAGTCCCCCTACTTCTTAAGAAAAAGTGAACTTTTGACTTCTTCCAATTTTTGAAAAATAAACCATATTTGTTATGTGCAGACTGTTATAGAAATCAAATATTCTGTCTTGTATTATAGTTTTCTCAACCCCCACTGTGATAGATATGTCTCTTGGGAACTTTAAAAAAATGCTGTCACATGAGCTTCTCCCAGCATGCAAATAATTCAAATACAAAGAAAGGGAGAGAAATAAATAAAATAAAGTGGTGTGTATCCTTCTTCTGGACTTTCATACTGTTTTTAAACTACGGAGCAGTCAGCATGCAAATTCTAATAGAGAAAGAATATAAATAACCTTCTATTTACTACTGAGAAGAGCTCCCAAAGGTGTAAATCAGTAGTTGGGAATTCAGAACATAGATTGCCTATAGAAACGATGGAGGTTGGGCTCCAATCTGGTTCTCAGAGGCACACTTAATTCAAAACAGAGGCTCCATAAATTTGTTAAATGAATAAATAAACTCTCACAGTGAGTCAGTACATTAGAACTACCTGAGGATTATAGTGGGAAATGAGGTTTGGGAATCAAATAACTCTTATCATTAGCTTATTTTATGGGGGCCAGGAGCAGAATAACATGTAAAGTTGTCGTATGTTTCCTAGGTATATGGTCCTGCCTGTCAAATCTGAAAGAGAACCCCCTATATGGGTTACTGGGCAACTTTTCCACCATTTAACATCTTCTTTCCCAAACTCCTGATGCCTAGTACCTACCTTCTTGTTGTCCTAAGCTGCCTCCTGGGTACCTTGTCTCAGACCGTCATGGATACCTATTTATGGTATCCATGTTCAAAATTGCCTGGCTCAGTCTTTCTTCTCTCAAGTCAATCAAAACTCTTACTCTATCAGTGGAGGGGCCTTCTGACTATAAGAGGAGGGAAGCCCCTTCATACTCCTAGAGGTGTGCATAAGTAATTTACAAGATTCAGGAGAGTAGTGCAGAAGTGTAATAATACAATGTAAAATGACCCAGATTGTTTGCAGTCTGAAGAGTTTGGGGAGAGAGTGGAAGTTACCTGACTGGAAGGAAGAAGTGAATACTGAGGCAGGTCAGAACTACCTGGAGGCTGAAGAACAGAGGCAGATGCCCTACATATGCAGCACTGTTATTAACTGCTTTCTTTGCATTTTCCCCCTCCTTTGGATATAAGATATATAAACCTTTTGTTGTTACCAGGTTGTAAATTCCTTGAGTATAAAAAAAAACAACCCATGTGTAATATTTGTTTAGCTTCCCCTTCAAAGTGTTAAGGCATTCAACAGATTCTCTTTGAGTTGAATTGAGTTTCGGTTCTCTGGTGGAATTCATTTAATTGACTTGGCAATGTCTAAAAAATGAGAAAAAATCCCCACCATTCTTGAAGTACAATCTTTATTACATAATTATTAATGTTATATGCCACCTAATTATTCAGGTAAACATTTTTACATAATTATTTATGTAAAAAAGATGGCATTTTACTAATATTATGAATTCTAATTTTGAGAGATCTAAAATTCTGGCATATCATAGAAAGAGTTATTTAAGTTATGTTTCTTTGTGTTCAAAGATGGTGGTTAAAAGATTTAATGCAGATAACTTTCTCTTCAAACTTTTGATAATCAGGTGTTTAATCTTTAAAAGAATTATAGGGGAGGGGTGGCTGGGTGGCTCAGTGGGTTAATCAGCCAACTTTTGATTTTGGCTCAGGTCATGATCTCACATTCATGGGATTGAGCCCTGCATCCAGCTCTGTGCTGACAGCAGTGAAGCCTACTTGGGATTCTCTCTCCTTCTCTGCCTCTCCCTTGCACACACGCATGTGCGTGCTCTGTCTCTCAAAATAAATAAACATTAAAACAAAATGCCCTTTTAAAAATAAATAAAAGAATTGAAGGGGAGACTTGACATAGCTACAATACAAATTTTGTAAAGAATTTCTTTGTAAGTTTTAAATAGTTGGAGAAATCTGAGTTATCTGGGAATAAGGGCTGAGAGTCACTTATGAGTAATATCAACAGAATGATCACTGAAAAGGAATTTCAGCCCTTTCTATGTTTCCCTTAACTTTGCACTGTGCAGGCAAAGAAATGTACAAGGTCCCCTTCCACTCTTGCAGTTGATGGGTTAGGTACCTGCTACAAAATTATTATTAGGTTCTGCTAATAACACCTATATTCTCAACTTGTAATAGACTTTTTTTGTAAAAAGACAATGTGACACAGGCATGTATTTCTGACTCATTGCCTAGAAAGTGCAATACAGTCCATAAAATAATGGAAGTGGAATGAGGCAAAAGGAATCTTTTCTGTCAATTAGGACTACCCCTAGTGGTCTCCATCCAATGATATTTGCATAAATTTTCCCTGCCTCAGCCTTTGACATCTTTCTTGATAAGTGGTAGATAAGGGGCAGGCTTCTAATTAAACACACACAGAGAGGCTGACAGCAGTCCTTTCTGGAGACCTTTAAGGGTGAGTGGTAGCTTCATGCTCACTCTCTACCATGCTCCAGAGCACCACTGTCTCCTGGAGGGATCTTTACAAGCATCTGGTACCTGTTTTTTTTTTTTTTTTTTGTGGCTGATACCTAGGGGATGCTCCCTAATCACGTGGCTCTGGTGACCAGAAGGGCTTGTGTTCCTGGGTCCCAAAAGACTGTGGCAATCAGAGGGACAGTTCTTGGTAGGGCAGGCTACCACTTCCAGGGCACTGCACTGATAGTGGACTGAGGCACACCTTCCAGTCTTTCTGTGAAAGAGGTGGCTTTATCCTGGGGCTTTGGATTGAGAGGCAGGCTTCAGATTTGGCACACATTTAGTGGAGCTACTTTCAAGAAATGTAGGCTGTGGATGCCACCTTGGCACTCTCCCTCTGCTTTGCTCTAGTTCTCTAGTATCTCCCATAAAGGAGCTTATACACTCACCTAGACTCCAAATATTTGTGGATGTTGCCCACAGAACACCTCCAGATTGCCAGGGCTTATGCTTGCAGCCCCTCACGACTATATATTTGCATACTTTAAACCTGCTGTCTGCAGGTCTGGCTTCCAGTCAGCCTGAACCTATGTGCTGAGCCTGTCTCCTTTAGGACCCTGATAGGTAGGTCTTGGCACATTCTCAACCACTAGCAACTATTAAAAATTTATTAGGCTGCTTAAAAAAGTACAAAGGTTTCAGAAATGACCAAGGTTGGAGCAGGGCTCAACAAAAGGTTCATCTCCTACATGAAGTCACTCCTTCGAGACTGAGAGAAGTTGTTTCATCTAGTGTGTAAAAAACACAACAGAGCATTAAGCACAATGAAGAAACAGGAATATGTTCCAAATGAAAGAACAAGATAAAACTTCAGAAAAAAAATCTTAATGAAATGAAATGATTTAATGAAAAAAATCACCACAAAAATGATCACAGAACTAGGGAAAAGAATGGCTGAATATGGTGAGAACTTCAACAAAGAGGTGGAAGATGTAAGAAAGTACCAAACAGAAGTCACAGAGGGAAAGAACACAACAACTGAATTGAAAAATACACTAGAGGGTTTTAACAGCAGCTTAGGAAAAACAAAAGAAAGAATTAGTAAACTTAAAGACAGAGCAGTAGAACTTAATCAGAGCATCAAAAAGAAAAAAAAAGTGAAGATAGATTAAGGAGTCATGGGATAACATCAAATAGACTGACATTTGCATTATAGGACCCCCAAAAGGAGAAGAGAGAGAGCAGTGGAGATCTTATTTGAAAAAATAATGGTTGAAACTATCTAACTTGGGGAAGGAAACAGGCATCCAGATCCAGGAATCCTGTTAGTGTTCCAACCAAATAAGATGAACCATACCAAGACAAATTATAAGTAAAATGTCAAAAGTTAATGACAAGGAGAGAAACTTAAAAGCAGCAAGAAAAAAAACAACTTGTTACATACAATGGAACTCCCATAAGATGATCAGCATTTTTTTGGCAGAAATTTTGTAGGTCACAAGGGAGTGGTACAATATATTCAAAGTGCTAAAAGAAAAAACTTCCAACCAACAATGCTCTACCTGGAAAAGTTTACATTCAGAATTACAGGAGAGAGAGAATTTTCCAGACAAACAAAAGCTAAAGGAGTTTATCACCACTAAACTGGGCTTATAAGAAATAATCTGATAGGAAAGGGTGCTAATTAGTAACAAGAATACAGATGAAAGAGTAAATCTCAATAGAAAAGTAAATATACTTATAAGTAAAATTACTTATTAAACTAGTATGAAGGTTAAAAGACAAAAATAGTAAAAATAACTATAACTACAATAATTAGTTACAGAATGCACAAGATAAAAAGATGTAAATGTGACAACATAAACATAAAACAAGAAGTGGAGGAGAATAAAAATACTGAATTATAGAATGGGATCAGACTTATGTTGTTATCAACTTAAAATAGATTGCTATAAATATAAGTTGTTACATATAAGCCTTATGGTAACCACAAAATGAAACCTATAGCAAATGCACAAAAGAGAAAGAGAAAGGAATACAAATTATCAAACCACAAAGGAAAAGAGCAAAAGAAGAAAGGTACAGAGGAACTACAAAAACAGCCAGAAAATAGTTAACTAAATGGAAGTAAGCACATACCTATCAATAATTACTTTAAATGTAAATGGACTAAATTCTCCAATCAAAAGACATAAAATGGATGAGTGGGTTAAAAAAACAAGACCCATCTATATGCTGCCCAGAAGAAACACAATTTAGATGTAAAGACATGCACAGACGGAAAGTGAAGGTATGGAAAAAGATATTCCATGCAAATGAAACAAAAATAAAGCTGGAATAGCTATACTTATGTCAGACAAAATAGACTTTAAGACAAAAACTGTGTAATAGACAAAGAGGGACTTTACATAATGATAATGGGGTCAATCCAAGAAAAGGATATAACATTTTTAAGTTTTTGTACACCTAATATAGGACCACCTAAATATATAAAGCAAATATTAACAGACCTGAAGGGAAAAATACACAGAAATATAATATTAGTAGGGGACTTCAATATCCCATTTATATCAATGGATAGATCAGACAGAAAATTAATAAGGAAACATCAGCTTTAAATGCCATGTTGGACCAGATGGGCTTAACATATATTTACAGAACATTCCATCCCAGAGCAACAGAATACACATCTTCCTCAAGTGCACAAGGAACATTTTCCAAGATAGGTCATATGTTAGGTCACAAAATTAAGTCTAAATAAATTTAAGAGGGCTGGAATCATACTATGCATCTTTCCAACCACAGTGTTATGAAATTAGAAATTAATTAAATGAAGAAAACTGAGAAGTTCACAAATACGTGGAGATTAAACCACATGCTAAAAACAACCAGTGGGTCAAAGAAGAAATCAAAAGCAAAATCAGAAAATACCTTAAGACAAACAAAAATAGAAATGTAACATATCAAAACTTATGTGATGTAACAAAAGAAGTTTTAAGAGGGAAGTTCATAGTGACAAATGCCTAACTCAAGATATAAGAAAAATCTCAAATAAACTAACAAACTTTATACCTCAAGGAACTAAAAAAAAGAACAAAGCCCAAGGTTGGAAGGAAGGAAATAATGATTAGAGCAGAAATAAATGAAATAAATTCTAAAAGACAGTAGAAAATATCGATAAAACTAAGAACTGTTTCTTTGAAAAGATAGATACAACTGATAAACCCTTAGCTAGACTCATCAAGAAAAATAGAGGACTCAAATAAAATCATAAACAAAAGGGGAGACATTACAACTGATATCCCCCAAATACAAAGGATCAGGAGACAACTATAAACATTTGTATGCCAACACATTGGACAACCTAGAAGAAATGGATAAATTTCTAGAAACATACAACCTACCAAGACTGAGTCATGATGAACAGAAAATCTGAACTAGCAGGGAGATTGAATCAGTAATCAAAAACTTCCCAATAAACAAAAGTACAGGAGCAGAACCAGACAGCTTCGAAGGTGAATTCTATCAAACATTCAATAAATTAATACCAGTCCTTTTTAATGTCTTCCAAATAGAACAAAGTGGGGTGGGGACTCTTCCAAACACATTTTATGAAGCTAGCATTATCCTGATACCAAAATCAGACACAGATCACACACACACATACACACAGAAATTACAAACCAGTATGTCTGATGAACATAGATGCAAAAATCTTCAACAAAATATCAGCAACCCCAATTCACCAATATATTAAAAGGATCATACACCATAATCAAGTAGAATTTATTTCAGGGATGCAAGGATGGTTGAACATCTATAAACCAGTAAATGTGTTACACCATATTAATGAAATGGAGGATAAAAATCATGTGATCATCTCAATAGGTGCAGAAAAAGCATTTGACAATATTCCATGTCCATTTAGGATAAAAACTCTCAACAAAGAGGGTATAGAGTGAATGTACCTCAACATAATAAAGGCCATATATGACAAGCCTAGAGTTAACATGACACTCAGTGGTGAAAACCTGAAAGCTTTACTTCTAAAACTAGGAACAAGTCCACTCTCATCACTTTTATTCAACATAGTATTGAAAGTCCTAGCCAGATCAATTAAGCAAGAAAGAGAAAAGGCATCCAAATTGAAAAGGAAGCTGTAAAACTGTCACTATTTGCAGATGACATGATATTATATATAGAAAACCCTAAAGACTCCATCAAAAAACCATTAGAACTAATAAATTCAGTAAAGTTGCAAAATACAAAATCAATACACAAAAATTTGTTCTTTATGTTAATAACAAACTAGAAATTTGAAAAAGAAATTAATAAAGTAATCTCATTCACAACTGCATCAAAATGAACAAAAGACCGAGAATGTGAAAGATCTGTATATTGAAAACTACAAGATATTGATGAAAGAAATTGAAGACGACACACATAAATGAGAAGATATTCTGTGTTCATGGACTGGAAGAATTAACACTGTCAAAATATCTGTACTACCAAAGTAATCTAGAGATTCAATGCAATGCCTATCAAAATTCCAACAGTACTTTTCACAGAAATAAAACAAACAATCCTAAAATTTGTGTGAAATCACAAAAGATCCTGCACAGCCAAAGCAAACTTTAGAGAGAATAACAAAACTAGAGGCATCTCACTGATTTCAAACTATATTGACACAGCTAGTAATTAAAACAGTATGGTATTGGTATAAAAATAGACATAGATTGATGGAATAGAACGGAGAGACCAGAAATGAACCCACACGTATGTTGTCAATTAATTTATGAGAAAAAAAGCCAAGCATACACAATAGTGACAGGACAGTCTCTTCAATAAATGGGAAAATTGGACCACTATCTGACCCCATACACAAAAATTAAAAAGTTGAAAGTAAGACTTGAAACCATAAAACTCCTAGAAGAAAACATAGGCAGTAAGTTCCTTGACACAGATCTTGGTGATGATTTTTTTAATCTCACACAGAAAGCAAAAGAAACAAAAGCAAAAACTGACAAGTGGGATATCAAACTAAAAAGCTTCTGCATAGCAAAGGAAACCATCAATAAAATGAAAAGGCAACCTACTGAACAGGAGAAAATATTTGCAAATCATATATCTGATAAGGGGCTAATATCCAAAATGTATTTTAAAAACTCATATAATTTAATAGCCAGAAAACAATATGATTTAAAAATGGGCAGAAGATTTGAATAAACATTTTTCCAAGACATACAAATGGCCAACAAGTACATGAAAAGACACTCAACATCATTAATCATCAGAGAAATGCAAATCAAAACCACAATGCGATATCATCTCATACCTGTTAGAATGGCTATAATTGGAAAGACAATAAATAACAAGTATTGGTGAGGATGTGGAGAAAGGGAATTTTTGCATTATTGATGGGAATGTAAATTAGTAAAATCACTATGCAAAAGAGTATGGAGTTTCTCCAAAAAGTTTAAAATAGAACCACCATATGATTCAGCAATTTCACTTTTGAGTATTTATTGAAGAAAATGAAAACACTAATTCAAAAAGATATGTGCACTCCCATGTTTGTTGCAGCATTATTTATAATAGCCAAGATATGGAACTAATGTTAGTGTTCATCAATGAATGGATAAAGAAATTGTGGTGTGTGTGTGTGTGTGTGTATGTATGTCATACATTTTTATATACATGTATATAGATACACATACACATATGCATATATATACACGTGAAAAAATGTTGAAATGTCACAAATCCATTTGTGACAACACAATTGGACCCTGAGGGCATTATGCTAAGTGAAGTAAGTCAGAGAAAGACAAATACCATATTATCTCTCTTAAATGTGGAATCCAAAAACCAAGCAAAAACCGAGCTCATAGATACAGAGAAAAGACTGTGGTTTGTAAGAGGTGGGGGTGGGAGAAATGGGTGAATTTCTTATGTTTAAATAAGTCGAATAAAAAAATTTTTTGATAGTAAAACATATCCAAAAAAGAGCACCTAACCAAATTTAGGGATCTTGGGATATGTGCCCTTTGTCAGTTCCTTTCCCATAGCTATCCAACAAATTAATTAAAAAGGAAAGATAAAGCAATTCTACCTGACAACACTTGTTACCTTTCCTTTCTCCATAGGACTTTATACCACCTGACATGTTAGGCATCTACTTGCTAACTTGTTATCTGCCTCCCCACTAGAATGCAAGCTTAATCAAGGTGACAGCTTTCTTTTTCTTTTGCCACTGAATCCCCAGCATTCTTACACATAGGAAGTAGTACTGAGTGAGCATTTATAGAATGAATGAATGCATGAATAAATACACTCAGAATAGTATCTGCCACACCTGATGTTGCCTGTTGTCCTCATCATCTTTATTTCTATCTCACATGAACAGCAATCATCCCTGGATTTTCTCTGGAATGTTAGTTGCCAAAAAAAATTATCTTGATTCAATTGGAAATGACAACAGGTCTTTATATTCTCTTTGGGCACTAGTCAATCCTTAGCTACAGTTATAGAGACAAATAGAAGCTCTGTGGATTTTGTGCCTTGTATATTATGACATGTCAACAATGTTTTTAATATGGCCAAGGCCTGGCTTATGCAAGATGGAAGCAGATTAAGTTTGGCATATTTCATCTCTGCTTTCTGAATTTTTCTCTCTTTTCTGAGTTTTCTGTCACTTAGATCAATGGTTATTTCTCCTATCCTGGAGAGAAGTTTTCTTATAAACAAAATTCAAAGTTAGCTGTTAGTGATTTAAAATATCATCTCTCTCAGAATTTTTGAGTTTTAAGATAGGACAGTAGGGATAAGGTAATATGTACCCTGATGCTCAGAATCCCTAATGGTGGAAGCTATTGAAGTATGGTGGAATTGCGAGGCAGACAGGAAAATCTTCCCACTGCAGTTTAAGTGACATAATCAGGGAGATTTCTTTGGCTTATGCATAGTTGGTGGCCTTGATTACTTTATTCTTCACTTACAAGCTTACTTCTTCTGAATAACAGGTATGGGAGGGCAGAGGACAAAAATGGACTCCAATAACACCTAAGAACTCTCCAGTGAATGCTTTCATTTTCTGTTTTGAAACTGATGTGGTGAAAAAAGCATAAAATTGTGAGTTAGAAGTTCTGGCCCTGCCTCTACTTGATAAATATTAATATTTCTGGGGTGCCTAGGTGGCTCAGTCGGTTCAGCATCTGACTCTTGGTTTTGGCTCAGGTCATGATCTCACAGTTTTGTGAGTTCAAGCCTCATGTCAGGCTCTGTGCTGGCAGCCCAGAGCCTTCTTGAGGTTCTCTCTCTCCCTCTCTCTCTCTTCCCCTCCCTCACTTGCACTGTCTCTGTCTCTCTCAAAATAAGTAAATAAATAAATGTAAAAAAATTAAAAAAAGAAATGTTAATATTTCACTGCTAAGGGCCTCAGTCACACATGCATGGGATATGGTGGCTGATGATCTTCCAGATAAGATCTAAAATTAATGATTTCTAGAATTCCATAATTAAGTGCAAGTTGATAGCTGATTTTTTTTATTTTTTATTTTTTAAAATTTACATCCAAATTAGTTAGCATATAGTGAAACAATGATTTCAGGAGTAGATACAATGGAGTATTACTCGGCAATCAAAAAGAATGAAATCTTGCCATTTACAACTACATGGATGGAACTGGAGGGTATTATGCTAAGTGAAATTAGTCAGAGAAAGACAAAAATCATATGACTTCACTCATATGAGGACTTTAAGAGACAAAACAGATGAATATAAGGGAAGGGAAACAAAAATAATATAAAAACAGGGAGGGGGACAAAACAGAAGAGACTCATAAATATGGAGAACAAACTGAGGGTTTCTGGAGGGGTTGTGGGAGGGGGGGATGGGCTAAATGGGTAAGGATAGCTGATTTTTTTTAATGGGAGGGTAAGAGAGAGTGGGCATAAGTTTTTGTAAATGCCATGGGGGGATTCAGAAGCATCCTGAGAAGGAATCTGGCAATTCAAGAAAAATCATTAAACTTCTATTTTCAAGAGGACAAATTTAGGAGGATGATATGCCTCACTTAGTGAAACTGCTTCCTCAGTGTACCTAATTTTCTTTTCTGTACAATAGAGGATGGGGTTCCCAACAGTGAAGGAGAATGAAGATCCTTTCAGGTATATGTTGTATCCTATAGACACTGAAACACTCCACTGCCAGAGGACATACTTTCCTTTTTCCATTAGGAAAAAGTCTTACCCGGGAAGTCTGGGGGTAAAAGTTTCTAAGGGAGAGTTTGTAGTGTGTCCACCCATATCATGTTATGTTTGGCTTTGGTCAGCACCTTTATTTTTCTCCTTTTATGTTTTAAATGAGGTAAAATCTGCAAGGAGAAAGGAAAGCAGAAACAACAAGATCTTTCACTATATATGTGTTTTGTGAAAGTAAATTGAAACCAAATGAATTCAAAGCTGATATTTTGCTTACTAGACTAACTGAAAATGAGCACTCTGTTTCCCAGACCCCTCACCCAGGTCCTCACTGGTCCTCTCCAGTGAGCTTGTCCACTGGTCCTTATCACAGGAAAAGAAACTTATACTATTGTCTGAACATTCCCCTTTTTTTTCCTTTCTTTGTATAATAAAGCTCTTTCTGCACTTAGGAACCAGATACAAAATTATGAATCTATGGTGAGAAGAGTGGGGGCCTATGCATGGGAAACTGTTAGAACTTTCTAAGTGTAAGTCAGACAACCTGCCTGTCTGTAAACATGGAGCTTCCACCAAGTAAACCAAATGTGGTCAAGTACACACACTGCCAGGGGTACATAGAGGTGTGTGTGTGTGTGTGTGTGTGTGTGTGTGTGTGTGTGTGTGTGTGTATTCAGGCACATGTACACACAACTCAAAGGATGCCTCAGCAATGCGGCTTGGTAGTGACAGTGTGTCTAAGTCTGGGCCTCTCAGATTTTACAATCAACTGGTTTAATGAAAAGTCATATTTTCTCTCAAGGTTTTGGTAATGTTGTGGCAAAAATAGAGAAAAGGGAGCCCAGCTGATTTGGCAGAACTAAGAATATTCCTCCTGATTCTGTCATTGGTGGGTTGGAGGTTAACGATAGTAAGTGACGAAGATGAGATTTAAGGACTTAAGCTCCTCTCACAGTAGAAGGTGATAAGAAACATGTTGCTCTTGCAAAAGTGTGACCTCTCACACCATGTAGGTCACATGGGAGAAGGGTGTAGGGCTGCACTCTGCACCAACAGCATGGCACTGGGCAGGCTGCCAGCCCTAGTGAGAGGTCTGTGCATCTGTACTGGTCTCACTTCTGCCAGTACTAGTTGGAGGGACTAGGGCACAGTTAGTTCCCAATCTAGACCTCAATTTTCCTGTGGACATGAGGAAACTTAATATGACAATCTCTCAGGTTCCCTTGTGTTCTCACACCTTGTCACTGCCACCTTGGTTCTTAGAGCAGCAGCATCTACATCACTTGGAGCTCATTAGAAGAGCCATTTGAGGGGCGCCTGGGTGGCTCAGTCGGTTAAGTGACTGAGTTTGGCTTAGGTCATGGTCTAGTGGTTCATGAGTTTGAGCACTGTGTGGGGCTCTGTGCTGACAGTTTGTAACCTGGAGCCTGCTTTGGATTCTGTCTTTGTCTCTCTCTGCCCCTCCCCTGCTTATGCTCTGTCTCTCTCTCTCTCTCAAAAATAAGCATTTTAAAAAATTAAAAAAAAAAAGAAATGCCATTTGGGGCCTCACCGCAGACTAAGTACATCAGAATTTGTCTTTTTACAACACCCCTAGATGGTTCATGTGCACCTTCATGTTTAAAATGCATTGATTGCTCAAATGTTCTTTTTTATTCATATAATTATTTCATCAACAATCAATTTCTTTAAAAATTTTTTCTTAATGTTTATTTTTGAGAGAGAGAGAGCATGAGTCGGGAGGGGCAGAGAGAGGGAGACACAAAATCTAAAGCAGGCTCCAGGCTCGGAGCTGTCAGCACAGAGCCTGATGCAGGGCTTGAATTCAAGAACCAGGAGATCATGACCTGAGCCAAAGTCGGATGCTTAACTGACCAAGCCACCCAGGTGCCCCAACAGTCATTAATTTCAACACGTTATAAACATGACTCTATCCTGATCATGACTAGACTATTTAATCTACACTTAAAATGAGTAAGAAACAATGTGTGTTTGTATATGTGTGTAACATGGAATGGGGGAGAGATTTTTGGGTAGAATGGAGAATTAACCAGGTTTTTAAAAATGAGATTTTTTTAAGACTTTTTTTTTAATGTTTATTTATTTCTGAGACAGAGAGAGACAGAGCATGAGTGGGGGAGGGGCAGAGAGAGAGGGGGACACAGAATCCGAAGCAGGCTTCAGGCTCTGAGCTGTCAGCACAGAGCCCGACGCAGGGCTCGAACTCACAGACTGCGAGATCATGACCTGAGCCGAAGCCGGACGCACAACCGACTGAGCCACCCAGGCGCCCCAAAAATGAGATTTTTAAACTTAACTTGACTTTTTTGCTTAGAAAGGAAAATTAACTATGTTTTTCTTAGAATGAAAATAGTTCTATGCTTAGAGTAAAAATGTATTTGAGAAAGTAAAATAAAGCCTAGGAAAGAAATGTTTAAAGGATTTTTTATTTGAAATTCTAAGATAATTTTTCAACAGTATTTGAAAATACAACACAATTACATTAAGTTAAATAAGCTTTGTACATTCCCTCTGTCCAAAGCACAGTGCGAGGTCTGTAGAGGACAGATATCCAAGGATTGTAAGATTCTAAGGTTTGAGGATAGGAAATGACTGTGGGGATGGTCTAGTCCATCCAAGGTCCTCTCTGTACAGATGAAAAGACTAAGGCATAGACAGATTTGTGATCTCTTCCCAATGTCACACAGGTAACCTAAAAGCAGAGCTAGGACAAAAAAAAATCAGGTCTTGGAAAGTAGATTGGGGGCTTTGAAGACTAGTTCAAAAAACGCTACCGGGGGCTTGGTCAAGATGTTGGCAGTGTGAGTGGAGGACAGGGTAGAGATGAAAGAGAAAAAGCTTGAGTACAGTCTTTAGAGGTTGGACAATCCTTGCCTTTAGGACAGTAGTAAAGGGTGGACAGGAGTTGTAGGTGGCCATAGAGTTGTGAGCATAAGTGATGGAAAGAAAAGCATTTTTAAAGATCAGAGGAATGTGGCAAGGGGAAGTTTTAGCACTGAACACTGATCCCATGGAAAAATTTGGGAGCTTACCTGTAACTATCCTACCAGTGGTACTTGTTTTTAACTTCCTACCTCACTTTGGCAATGGTCCTCCACTACTTCAAATCTGACTCATCTTCAGTGGCTTCCCCTCTTTATGGAGCTTTCCTTGACAATAAAATCTCACTCTGCTGTTCCACTGAATGCTTGGAGCTCTTACTGTCCTTATCACTTATCACTCATCAAGTCCTTGATGATATGCAGCTGCAAGTGATCTGTTTTATTCATTATTGATATACTCATTCAACTAATGTTGTGTTTCTAGGTTCTGGGAGGACAGACTGAATCCCTCTCTACATGAAGCTTAGATTCTGATGGGAGAGACACATCATAAGCGACAAATAAAGATACAATAAATAAACATACAAAGCAATTTCAGATAGTGACAATAAAACAGAGTGATGATAGAGACTGGGAGATACTGCTGAATTTTTTTTTAATGGAGTGCTGTAGCTTGTAACTATTTCTCTATCCAACTAGACCATAAGTTCCTCAAGGGTAGGCCAGTTTTATGTTTCTTTGGCATCCTTCATAACACAGAGCAGCCTACTGATGACAGAGTAAGAGCTTATGAAATTTCTTTTTTGAATAAATAAATGAGTGTTGAATGCTTTACTCTAGATCCTTTTCTATCATTGACTCAGGTATTTCCTTTATACAATATCTGTGTTCTTTGCTGGCCAGATAGCAGTAGGGCTATCAGTATGGAGGAAAAATACGGTTTGGTATGAAGAGGGTCATGTGTTAGGAAGTGAAGAAGAAATGCACAGATGTGTCTTCACAAATCTTCCCAAAGGAATTGGTCTTCTAGATGTAAACAGCTGCATGACTCTTGAGTATCTCAAGGCTCCTTTGTCTGTTGTCAGTGAGAATTTATAACCCTCATTGTTAAAATTGTGTATTTTTCAAGCTAGAGTCACTCCTAGGTGCTGAAAGATTCTCAAACTACTTCTCTTGTGCCAAAGTATTTCCAGTTAACTCCCTGAAACATGCTTTTATCTCAGCTTCCTTGGTCTTTTTAGGTAATGCCAGCACTTTAAACAATTTGGTTGCTTCCCTTTTAACTTTCTAATCTGATGAATTTAATTCTGAGTCATAAACCTATAAAGTTTATTAGCAGATCTAATCATCCCAAAAGTTTCTTTAGAGCAGCTACTCTTTTAATTTCTCATGGAGTTGACAGGAAACATTTCATACCTCAAATAAGCCTGCAGATTTTTGTGTGTGATTTCACATTTTCATATATTTTGGGTGGAGGATTATAACAAACTGACTAAATTACTGCACAGGAAGTTTTTTAAATTAAAAAAAAAACACAAAAACAACTTAAGAAAGTGGGTCAGAGAGGAGGATGGGGGAAAGTAAGACAAAAGAGACCTGAATGTGTTATGCTGAAATCCGTCACATGAATTCCAAAATAAATACCCCTGTGTCTACCTGAGTTACCACCTGAAGGTCTGATAGTCATAATCTGGGGAGAGCATGACTGGTGTTAGATTCTGGTATGATGGTGCAGGGCCTGAGGAGACTTCTGGGTGTCCCTGCAGAGGGGCCTGGCAGGTCTAGTCTCTGGTGAGCCACTGGCCACATGCAAACAGGACCCCAATCCTTCCAGACACTGCCCTCTGCCTGTCCCCTCAGATGGATATTCGGAGGGTCACTCAGCCCTGCTCTGGTTCCACCTTTGACCTTGTTTCAAGGTTTCCCCCTGACTGGCTGCTGTTGGCTGCTCTGGGTGAAAGTATCTGAACCCTCAGAACCTTACTCCTTGGTCCAGGCTTTTCATGTAGGTGTCCCCAGCAGATCCTTCCTAACCCTGGGGATGAGACCCAGACAAGCTTTAACTCTCATTAATCTTGACATTTGGAGGAAGAAGTTATTTTTAAATATCCAGGAATGTGTTACAGAAGTTGAAAATTGTGATACCAAATTGACTCTCTGCTTTTTTTTCAATTCAAGTATTAGAATAAGTAATATTTAGAATTCTAGGTATGTTATTAATAAAAAAAAAAACCTTTGCCTTTTACTGACCTAGCTGATGCTCCTTAATTTGTTATTTAAATTCTTTTAACAAATATTGAGTGATTCTCATGTGCCAGGCAGGAGGGCAGGTACCCTAACAAAGCGTTCTATGGGACACAGTTGAGAAAGGAAACCAAAGAATACGTGAAATGATTAATAATTGTGGTCTTGCTCTGATGGGAACAAACACAAGAATGAGAAGATGGGGGAAGGAGGAAGAGAGAGAACATCCAAGTTTTCTTATGATTGTAAATTATGTTTTATTTTTAATTTTTTTAATGGAGGACCTGACAACTAACTGCAAGTCTCATTCATAGAATAAGTAGGTTTTTGTTCGTTTGTTTGTTTTGAGAAATCGATACAAAAACCCCCAACACAAACAAGAGGTCATTACAATTCAATTACCTTAGGGCTTATGCTAGTTTATTATTGAGAATGTTTTTTTTAATTGCTTAAAAATAATTCATACTTTTCTCTGAATTATAACCATTTTCTCCTCCTAATCTTTTAAGACTAATATACTTTGTGGAGGCTACCATCACTAATGTGAAATACCTCATTAGTAACTTTTAATTTTTAAAAAATGTTTATTTATTTATTTTGAGAGAGAGAGAGTGTGTGTGTGTATGTACCAGCATGAGCAGGGGAGGGGCAGAGAGAGCGAGTGAGAAAAAAAATTCCAAGCAGGCTCTGCATTCCCAGTGCAAAGCCTGACACAGGACTTGATCTCACAAACCATAAGATCATGACCTGAGTTAAAATCAAGAGTCGGATGCCTAACTGACTGAGCCACTCAGGTGCCCCAGACATTTTTAATTTAGATTACATGTTTAAATGATAATATCTTAGACATATTGGGTTATATAAAATATTGCTGAAATTAATTTTACCTGTTTCACTTGACTTTTTAAATTTTTTTAATATAGGTTTATTTCTGAGAGAGAGAGAGAGAGACAGAGCACGAGCAGGGGAGGGCCAGGGACACAGAATCCGTAGAAGGTTCCAGGCTCTGAGCTGTCAGCACAGAGCCCAATGTGGAGCTCGAACTCATGAACTCTGAGATCATGACCTGAGCCGAAGCCAGACGCTTAACTGACTGAGCCACCCAGGCACCCCTCACTTGACTTTTTAAATGTGACTGCCAGAAAAATTTAAATGTGACTCAGTATATTTCTACTGAGTTGGCTGCTATAGAATCTTCATATGAAAATCTGTTCATTATTTGGATGGATGGTGGTTTAAGATGTACACCCTTGATAATTATTACTAAAAAAAAAAAGAAAATATATAATTTGGCTGGAAAGGATGTTAATTATATCCCAACATCTTTTTATAAAAATCCACTGCAGTGTTTACTTCTGCCAGTAGTCAAAAATGTCTTCAAAAAAGGGGGTATGCATTTCGATCTATTCTTTGCTTCCTATCCATATGCTAGATAGTTGTATTATTTGGCTAAATGTTGTAAATTAGCTAATCTTGTCACAATCCTGCTGGTCTATCAAGAAGCCTCACAATTTTGTATAAGAGAAAAAGATTAAGAACCCCCATATTTACAAAGATTTGTAGATAGGAAAGAGTTGAAGAATGAGAAAGATAGTTTAGATCTATCAAGCATAAAAGAAATGTGAAATGCACTTCTGGTTTGACACATTTGGTTTGACATTTCTCAGGTGATATAAAGGTATGAGGAAGAAGGAGATAAAAAGAACATTTTCAAAGAGTAAACATGGCACCATGCAATTATTTCTTTCCCTTTGTTTTAAATATAGTTCCTGGGACTTTTATTGCAGGCAAAACCCAGAGTAGTCTGGAGGCAAATTAAAGAAAGTATCTGACAGTATTACTGAGGCCAAATACAGTATGCTCAATTATTCAAATAGTTTGTTATTCTTCCTGGCTATGGTCATACTGAGATCTCTTGTTTCTAGGTCATTACTCAATGACAACAGGGAGAAGAAGAGTAGAAACAAAATGGAGAAGATTGCCCCAAGGCAGAGACACTTGTCACTGGGGAACATACAAATGCCCATTACAGTAGTCCCTTCCCCCTTGTCCATGGTTTCTTTTCTGGCACTTTCAGTTATCCACCCTCCAGAAGCAAATGATCCCCCTTTTGGCATATCATCAGAAATTAGTAGTAGCCTAACACTCTGTCACAATGCCTATGTCATTCACCACCATTCATCTCAGCGCATGGGCATTTTATCATCTCATGTCCTCACAAGAAGGAGGAAGACAGTACAATAAACTATTTTGAGAGAGAAACCACATTCACATAGCTTTTATTATAGTGTATTGTTATGACTGTTCTATTTTATTATTAGTTATTATTGCTAATCTCTTTCTGTGCCTAATTAATAGATTTGACTTCATCATAGGTGCGTATGTATAAGAAGAAACATAGTATATATATAGGAATCAGTCCTATCTGTGGTTTCAGGCAGGCACTGAGGGTCTTGAAACATATCCCTCATGGGTAAGGGGGGACCACTGTTGGATTAGTGAAATTTGTTTAAATGTAAACCACAATATTCTCTTAACCTGTACATCCATCCATTTCTTTGTGGTTATTTGAGATATATTTGATTTTCAAGCCACAGAAGGCTTCCGTTGTCTCAGTCAAGGCTGCTGTTTGCAAAGGGGTTATTGGCTAAAACTGGACTTGTGAGTATCCTCGATCACGGACTTATGTGGTTTCTACAGTTATTTGTAATTGAATTACACACCATCATGGAGGAGTGAGCCTGCGTGTGCGGGAGGAGTGAGTGGGTGTTGAGAGAGGGAGGAAAGGGGAGAGGAAGTGTCTGGCCTGAGTATAGAGGCCTTCCTACTGCCTGGATCAGGAGCGAGACACCGGTAACTTGATTCTTCTCTAAGTACCTCCAGGAATAACATAATTTCATTAAAAAGCAGTCATTTTTAAACTTGGGGGGAAAAAGCCTTTTTTTTTTTCCCCAGAGACAAAAAGCATTCCTGTTCATTAGTTGTAAGAGTAACACTTGGCAATTTAAGCCCACCATTTTGGTAACATTTTTCTGAAACAGTACCGTCAACTACACTGGAAAAGCTAATAATAAAATCTGTGTTCTGCTACTAATTGGCTGGGTGGCTTCAGGAAACCTGCTTTACTTCTTTGGGCCTCCGTTTCCTTATCTGTCAAAGGAAAGGTTGGATTACCAGAGCTTTTAAAAAATTAATCCTTACTGCTAATTCTGCCCTTAGGTTCCCTGTCCACAAGGGTGGTTGGGTGGCCGTAAGGGAATGTAGGGAGGTGGTTTGAAGTACTCGGAACAAACTTAGAAAACCAGTGCATTAGTTCGTCTGGGCATCTTGTTAAAATGCAGATTCTGACTCAGTAGGTCTGGGGTGAGGCCCAAGTTTCTACATTTCCAATACGATCCCAGGTAATACCGATGCTACTGGTCCATGTGCCACACTTTCGGTAGTGAGGAGCTAGGTGATTTTCTCCCCGCCCCCCACCCCCAGCCTTCTCATTCAACAGATGAAAGTGGGTCCTACACAGGCAAAGTGATTTTCCCAAACTTAGACAATAATCGAGTGGTTCACCCCATATAAGAATTTCTGGTATTATCACTAGCAGTTTGATGACAATGTCACTTTCTGTGTCTCTTCTATCCTTTCCAATGCTAAAACTTTGGGTGATAATATTTTTGTGGCTTCACATTTCTCTGGAGCCACTCTGGACTCAGTATTTTGGCCATACTATCTCATTCACTCTCACAGTTTTATGTCAAATCATATGCAGTAGTTGCTAGAAAGACTAAATTTGACAGATTAACTAATTTTCAATTCATTGCCTTAATCTCGGATAGAACGAGCCTTGGAGGTTTATGTTCTGTGCATGGAGAGAAAGTAAGAGTCCACTAAGGACAATGCCTGTTTTCTGATTCCATGAATTTTGACAGCTGTCTGTTAATGCACTTCAGGAGATCAGCTCTAGCAAAGGTTTTTAGACTATCAGGGCCCACTTAAGATTAGCCATCGGTTAATACCACTAGATCTTTTGCGTTCTGTGTGTTATTGCCTTTAAGGAGCTAATTACAATAATCTGGTTGCTTTCTGTTAGATGAATACTCCTCTCCTGAGGTTGATTTTTTTCCACCCAGGGCACACATCGCTAGGTATGGACACATTTTTGGTTGTCACAACTGTGGGGGCAGTGCTATTGGCATCTAGTGGGAAAAAGCCATGGGTGTTTCTAAAATTCCCACAATGTACAAGACAGCACCCCACAATAAAGAAATATCTGGCCCTAAATGTCAACAGTGCCAAGGGTGAGAAACCTTATGCCAGACTGATGTGGGCAGGAAGAATTGGACATAATGATTGCAGAACTCCATCACAGGCTCTTTGGATGTATTTGACCAAATTCTTTACGCTCCCAATGCATTATTTTCCTTCAGAGAAAAAGTAATGATAACACAATAAACCATCTGTGGTATGCTGGATACTGGACCCCCAAAATGTCCATGACTTAATCCCTGGGGCCTGTGAATATATTACTTCACATAGCAAAGAGGATTGTGCAGATGTGATTAAGTTAAGGATCTTGAGATGGGAAGATTATCTTGGATAGTCTGGATGGGCCCAATTAATTACAAGCATTCTTATAAGAGGGAGGCGGGAAGGTCAGATTTCAGATTTTTAGTGTATGAGAACACAATATGCAGTTAAACCTATAGTTATTTGGAACATTTTTCTCTAAGGGCATGGGAGGCACTTTGGGGTTTTGCATGAACATCGATGATCATACTGATGAAGATGCCGGTGGGCCTAGCGGCTGGTTGAGAGACTCAAGCTAACTTTCTCTGTGCCACTTTCACAGGCAATTTTTGGGCAAAAGAATTCATCAGGTATGTTGGAAAATGCAGAACACAAGGAACTATTGTGGCAGCGGCTGTACAGTTATTCATGAAATCTCCAAAATGACAAACCTTTGCTGTGCTCTCACTTAAAACGATTTCATTAATTTTTACAACAACCATATTAAGTTACTTGTTAAGATGATTATTATAAGTTTCTTACCGAAGCCTCACTGTAGTGCTGTTTTTCAATTTGAATCCCGAATAATGATGGTATCAGGTTTTTTCTGGTCCATATCAAGTATGTCTGTAAGCAATTAGATGGCATCCAGAGTGCAGCATGGAGTCTTACAACTGTAACACACAGTATATGTATTCATTGGTGTGCCAGCATGCACGGCAGCAGCCTCCTGCCCAGTCACAGCTCCCCACACCCCTCAGCTCATGGAGTGCAACTGCCTCATCTACCTCTCCCCATTTGTGAAATGTCACAGTTTAGAATCATATAGTCCACACTACTACTACTACTACTACTACTACACATACACACACACACACACACACACACACGCACACACCACACACACACACACAGGAGCAGATGAGCATAACTAACATTTGCATAGTGCCTAATAGCCCACCAAGGGCTCTTCACCTCCATTCTACAATCCTTAGCACATTGTTGTTACCCATATTTCACAGATCAGGAAATGGGACTAAAAGAACCCCGGTGATATGTCTAATGTCAAAAAGTCAGTGGAGGCAGGCGGGCCTTGAATTTTCTTTCTCTGACTTAGCAATCATGGGCCCACCTGCTGTTAGGTGGCCCCACTGCATGTGGACTTTGAGACACGTGACAGGTGTAGAGCTCAGCCACAGTCATCGTGGTGATCACGCTGAGAACTTGAGCAGGGGAGTTCTACCATGTGACCCTGTCAGCTGCCCTCTAATGTTCTCCTGCTTTTAAGACTTTCTGTCTCTGCCTCTGGACCTTGGGAGATCTCCTCCTGGAGATCTTCACAGTTCTTAGTCTTGGGAAAATAAGTTATTTCTCTGGCTTCTGGCTTTAGTATACAGCCCTCTCCCCAGGGTCCTCTGGTTCTTACTTTGTGGACCCTTTTATGAACTTACGCTCTCTGAAATCTATTAAATAAATTAATATGAAGTGAAATAAGTGATTAGCTACTTAATTGTTCTCTTGCTTCATTTTCATATATTGTAAAAAGGTTTATACTAAATGTTAAATATATATCACTAAAATTATATGGTATTGTGGTAAATTCTACAAAAAGCTCAATGCAGGTCTTTGGTAAAAAAACGTAACCCTTCATTCTACTATTGTTTTAAAGATACAACATGTTCTTTAAATTCATTTTGCCTTTTCTGGGAATTTGTAGGATCAATTTAGGGCTACATGGTTAGTTCCAATAAAGCGAGGTTGTGAAGTTTTTAAAAGTAGCTACCTTTTGGAGATTTCCATTCCAGCATTTGATAAAGAAGGATATTAGGGTGTTTATTAGAGGCAAAATTCTTTTATGTAATATTGAAAACAAGACAAAAATAAAAATACTTGTATCGTTGTAAAGGTTGCTAAGTCCCCAGTTGAGTACCTCACGTGGGTAAGGTAGACTGACTATTAGAGCCATATTTTCTTTAATCACAGAAAACTGCCATGGTAGATGAATTAGCACTCTTACTAAGAACCTATTCAATTTATTACCATACTGCCGACTTAAATAAGCAAAATCAACATGACGTGGCCATAGGTTTTTCATATCCAGAGGTAAATTCTCCATGTTTGAATTGAAAGTAAAATCTTTTATTCCAGGTGGGAAGCCATCAGAATTAGAAATAGAAAACCAATATAGGGGAATTTTTAAGAAGACTCAAATTCTACGACACAGAGGAAAGGGGAGAAAAATGTAATATTGGCATAAGGTGTGGTGTAGAACATGCAGGGAAGGGTTAGCTTCATATCCTTTCTTCACACTGATACGTTTGTATTTGGCAAAGCTTTAAGTTCATGAGGAAACTGAGAAAGAAAGATTAGCAAGGATGGAAATAATGGCAGAGTAACTTTTATTAGAGTGTGGTTAAATTAATATTACTTCATGGCTATGCTCTATGTATAAAATAAAATCCAAAATAAAAGACTGAAAGGTGTGGCGGTTGGAAGATATTCATGTTTTGAACACACCAGGACTATGCAAATTCTTATTCTTTCCTCTCAGCACTTTGGATGATAGTACGACTGTGTTAAACAGTATCCCTTTCCATCAGCTTTTGATGCCATTCTCTGCATTATTCACATTTGTCTTCTCACTGCCTGAGCTTTCACTTTAGTTGATTGACATTTTCCCTTAGAGTCTTTGTTATATTAAAAATAAATTTACTTTTTTCCTCAGAGTGAGGCATTAAACTGGTACATGCACATTTTTTTTAGACGATGGTAAAACTTGCAAATTGCTCGGAAATATTTTCTTCATGAAGAGCATAATTCAGTTGCACGTGTTACTGGAGAAAGTGGGGAGTAAAGTGTTGCCTTTTATTCTCCCCTTCCAGCTGTAGTTACACCAACAAATAGGATGACGATCCAGTCCAAGAATATTTCCATTTCTTTTAAGAGTGAGACCTTGAGGTCACTTGAATTCTTGTACTGCCTCCCCTTCCCAGAGCCTTTTAAAATTTTGGCAGCTTTTTGCAATTAGGTAATGGAAGCACAATTCCCGTTCAGAAAATTATTCTGCAAGGTGCCAAACTCAGACATTATAAAGCAAACATACAACTCTACCTTAAGAAATGATTCTATCATAAAATAATACTGACAATTTGCAAATAGCAACAGGAAATGGGTTCTTGAGGTTTGACAATTCTCCATTTCAGTAGGAAAAAGATGGGCAACTGGTTTGAACCAAATGACAAACTCTTATTAAAGAATAGCAACTTTTCATGAAATAAGGCTTTGTGTCTCCTGGTCGCAGCATTTAGGCTCAAATGCTTGTAAATAATCCAGCAATCTTCTGACCCTCTTACTTTAGGAAGGGAAGCCGAGAGATACATTGGATCTGAATCCTGACTCTACTTAGTAGTTGGACAGCATTGGGCAGTTTGTACAACCTCTCTGAAGCCCCATTTCTCCAGATACAAAATGAGAATAATGACCCCTGTTTTCTAGGATTGTTTTTAGGGTTATGGACAATAGACGTAAAATGTCTAGTACAGTTCCAGGCACCATGGAGGCTCTCGATACCCAGTGATCCAATTCGAGAAGAGAGTTCTTATAAATTCACACTCTGCGTGTGGTCCCTGTGGTGTGTCTGGCTTGCACCATCTGCTACTGAAAGGCCTGTGTGAATGCAGGAGCACCGTAGGATTTCAGATCTGATGTCACTGAGGTGCAGTCCCAGGACCCCAAACTAGTTGACTTTCCTGAAGAGTTTACTTCATCAATTCACTTAAAAAAAATTAGCTCATTTCAGATTAAGCCTGCTTTCATGAAACGTTTGAGTTTTCAGCCTGTTTTGGTCTGATAGAGACCACGTTACAGTCTCTCCTCGCCCACATACACGGTACTTTTGCTTGGCTGAGGGCATTCACTGATGTGAAAATAATCTTTGCAACATGACAATATTGGGTTAAATATTTGGGTTCTTTTAATGTGAGCCTGTTTGAGGCCCAGTCCGAGTAACTGGAAAGAATCATTCGATTGGAAGGATTCCCGAGGGTTCATTTGGAATTACTGAGTCACTGAAGCTCAGGCTGGAAGAAATCATGTAGTCCTATCCACCTGCTTCCTGGCAGGACCACCCACTCCTTTCACAAACTAGAATTTATCCTGTCCCCCCAAGTGCTGCTGCTGAGAAGGAACTTCTGGAAGTTTCAAACACTCATGAAAGATACGTACATATTGTTCCTAGTTACAGCTCTTCCTACGTCAAAATAAGGCAAAAACTGAATGGTCTACTTGTCTTAGTACGTGAAGTAAGTTTCAATTTGTATTTTCTCTCTTGTGATTTTATTCTAATTTTTCCAACCAGGAACCTCTATCTATCTATCTACCTATCTATCCACTTACCCATCCACCCACATACCTAACCTACCTACCTATTCATTCATTCAACAAATTATGAGTGTCCACGATGCACCAGGCCTAGGGCTTGGTATGATTTTGGCGAATACAGAAAGGAGAAAAGGATACACGTTGTCTTCTAATCCAGAGTCTCATGGGGGGAAAGATATGTAAAAGAATAACTTAAATATGATAAACATTATAATAGAGGTATGAAAAAATTCTCTGAGAGTACAAAGGAGAAAGGAAGTAACAAACTTGCTGGTTCTTTTCTCTCTGGATTTTTTCCGGAAAAAGTATCTTTCATTCAGAAGATAACAATTCTTTATTCTCCTTTATGTACTTAGAAGCATATATCACAACCCTTAAAGTCAGAAAGTTCTTCCTTCTGTAACACAAGTCCCTTGTGCAGGAGGGAAAGTGGGAAGGGAACTCACACTGACTGAGTGGTAAGCACAGAAATGTTGTGAGATAGGTATTATTTTTCTCATCTTCCAGATTTTATTCACCATTGAATTTCTGATGTAAGGAGGTACTCAGTGAATAGTGCTGAATGGGTCAAAGAGGAAACTGAACATCAGAGAGGTTAAGTGACATATCCGAGGTCACAAAGCTAGTAAATTCTCATATATTCTGTGGTCTTTACACAACTCTAAGCCACTAAAGCCTTTTCCAATGCTTTTCCAATGCTTTGGTGGAGATGAACATCAGATTATATTTATTTGTATAAAAGGTCCTCCTACAGTTGGTCAAATCCAGTAGCTTCCTTGTGTTATTCCCTATAAAACTGCAATTAACTAGTTGACAGTCAATCCATTGCAGAGAGGCCTTAGAGCCTAATGATGAAGAGAACTGGCTCTGGGTTCAAATCCAAGCTCCTCTGCTTGCTAGCTACCAAAGCAAAAATGAAAACAAAAACAAACCCTGTAGTCTTCTCATCAATAAAGTGACAATAACAATAACACTTCTCTCATGGGGCTGTTCTGCTGATAAAAATAGGTAGCACATGCAATGTCCTTAGTGTAGAGTCTGAATATAGAAGCCCTGAACACACATGGGCTAATATTCGATTGTAGCTGTCCCAAGACTCAAGATATCCTTGAGGGTGGCGAAAATCTCCCTCAGTGACTTGTTTCAGAGACCTAACCAGGAAATTCTTTGGGTCTAACTCAAAGTGCCGCCTTCTGCTATAATTGAAAGCAGTTTCCTCAGGTTCTAGTCTCTGAGGAAATATGGAGCAGCTGGTCCTTCATATTCTTGATGGCTTTTACTAAGCCAGCCACACTTCAGAGTTTTTGTTTCTGAACTAAATGTACTCCCAAGTCAGAAACTCTTTCTACATAAACCTTTTTTTCCTTCCCTCTAATCTTCCAGTCTCCATTGGACCCTTAAGGAACATGGCCGTTGGGTGTGAAAATTTTGCAGATGGAAAATACAGAGATTTTTCTTAGAAAATGGAGTCTACAATTGCTGACCTAGTGTTACTGGAAAATCTCAGCCAGGGGTAGGTGAAGTAACAGTTGCTAATGAAGTAACTCAGAGATGGAAACTTCTCTGAATATTAAAAATACACTCAATCCATATTTATGTATCTTTTGGCCACAGTAATTCATCTTGTAAATGTGTTGGCCTATTTTTCTCATTATCCCAAATAGAGACTGTGACTTGGTCACTGTCATGCCAGAAACAGATTGAACCTTTTCTGCAAGCAGAAACCAATTTGCAAAAAGAATAGAAGAATTCTGGAAAGACTTACGAAGATAATTTATCTCATCTTTCTCATTTGACAGACAGTCAAGCAAGGTTGAGAGAGGTTAAGTAACTTCCTCCAGATCATACACCAAGTTAGCGACAGTGAAATATTCTGACTTCCCTTAAGGATATTTATTTGATATCAAGAACTGCTTTTCATTGTTGTTGATTTGAATAAATTAATAGGTTATTATTGACATATGAAATGAAATTGCCTAACAATAAAATGAAAGTATGTTATAAAAAGACAAGGGGAGACTTTCCATAAAATATTGAACAGATGTAATATCCCCGTTTCTGGGGACTAGAAAGAGCAGATAGTTATAAAATCCTGCAGAGAGGGGCGCCTGGGTGGCGCAGTCGGTTAAACGTCCGACTTCAGCCAGGTCACGATCTCGCGGTCCGTGAGTTCGAGCCCCGCGTCGGGCTCTGGGCTGATGGCTCAGAGCCTGGAGCCTGTTTCCGATTCTGTGTCTCCCTCTCTCTCTGCCCCTCCCCCGTTCATGCTCTGTCTCTCTCTGTCCCAAAAATAAATAAACATTGAAAAAAAAAATAAAATAAAATCCTGCAGAGAGAACATAGGCAGGAAGGTTGCTCGCTCCTTCTCCTTTTCTTTGCTATTATAAAATGTCACTTCCCATGTGTCCAGCTTCCATCTGGATTGAACATGGAAAAGGGCAGTCAGTAGTAATATTATTTAATATTCTTAAACTGATTTCCCTTGGCTTTTACAATTACCTAATGACTGTTTTCAAGCACGTCTTGGACTTAGAAGATTGCAACCTTGGCTCAGAAAAGAGCAGTCTTATTCCTCAGGCTATTTTCTTAAGCTCTGAAAGCTTTAGTGAAATAATGCATTATTATGTCACATATGGTGCTCATCTCAGAATACTGCTGTAAGCTGCTGAGTTCTATATCTGTAGTATGTATCCATATGCTGGTAGAGTGAGTATGTACGTGTGTCAACATTTATATGGAGAATGATCTTCTGTGCTTTTCATCTCTCAATATTTGGGACATTTTTGTTTGTAGTGGGAGAAAGAAAATCCAAACATGTCTTTCAGTGTAGGAGAATCAAACATGAATCCTGAGGAGTAGGTTTATGAATAAATTATTTTGTATTTCCTAATGTGAAAAATACCATCCAATAAATTTTTGTTGGTATACTGTTATTTTTCTAAATGACCTTTCAACAACATTATACGTACTAGTAACTATTTTGATGGAGAATTTGAAAAATTCTGCCACAGATTTTGTTTTTTTAATCACACATAGGGAGGAGTGAAGTTTGGAATGGCAATATAATTACCAAAAACACCCCACAACAACAATAGAAAAACGATGATCTAGTTTACTATTTGGGAGAACTTCTGGATGCCCAAAGTATTTACTTTCCTGGTTTCAAATCTTATCTTCTAGATGAGCATAGTCCTATCAACATATCCTCTAGTGCAAAGGTGTAAAATGCTTTAGCTTCCATATTCACTATTGTCTTCCTTTTCCATGGAATGAATAAGTCATGGGAATCAAAGGTGCAGCACAGGGTATATAGTCAATGATATTGTAATAGCTTTACATGGTTACAGATGACGGCTACACTTGTGGTGAGCATAGCATAATGTATAGAGATCTTGAATCTCTATGTTGTATATCTGAAACTAATGTATCATTGTGCATCAACTATACTCAAACAACAACAACAACAACAACAACAACAACAGCAACAACAATACCATTAAGAAGCCACTCTTCAGGAAAAAAGCCTCCTCAAGGCCAATGAGGAAAATTTCATCCCAGCCGCTTATATTCCATGGTATTATTGAGTCCAAGTTAGCAAGGCCAAACAATGATTGAGAAACAAACCAGCACTTGTTTGAGAATTATCACTGGCCAGTGACTCAGTCCCCAACATTTCAGACTGGTTGTTTTGGGAATTGTATGGCCTCAAGCACTGAAAGGCAAACTTGTTCACCCACATGTTGAGGGGCCAGAAAGCAAGGAAGATGGTAATTTGTTCTTCTGTATAAATATGTTCCACCCACTCCTAGCCACAAGTGGGAGTGAAGGATGGGGCTTTTGGCTTAAAGGGTGGAGTCACATTTGTCCCCCTCATTTCCTTGTAGGGATGTTGGGGAGACCAGTGAGATCATGTCTATGAAGTGGATTGATTGGAATGTGCTCATGTGGTCCAATGTAAATTATGCCAGCAAGATTTTTTTTTTTTAATTTCCCCTTTCTTTTCTCACAAGTCACAAACCATTGGCAACCTGTGCAGATTGTCCCATGTCCTTAGGTTCAAATCTCTCTGCCAACACACTCGTGGTAATTCATTTATGGTCTGTGTGTAAATAGCCAAACCCTAGCTCTTTGTCTTTCAGAACCTTCCCATAGACAGCTGGAGCTGTTCTGAGTGTGGAACTGTATGGAAAAGTACAGAGGGCCCCAGTGTCTAGCATATTCATCCTAAAGTCACATAATATTTGGGTACTCTACAGCTTGCCTGGGATGGTATTCAGAAGTTCTCTATTAGCTCAACATAGTACTGGAAGTCTTAGCCTCAGTAATCAGACAACAAAAAGAAATAAAAAGCATCCAAATTGCCAAGAAAGAAGTCAAACTTCTGCTCTTCGCAGATCACACGATACTCTACGTGGAAAACCTGAAAGACTCCACCAAAAAACTGCTAGAACTGATACATGAATTCAGCAAAGTCGCAGGATATACAATCAATGTATAGAAATCAGTTGTATTTCTATACACCAATAATGAAACAGCAGACAGAGAAAGCAAGGAATTGATCCTATTTACAATTGCACCAACACCATAAAATACCCAGGAATAAACCTAACCAAAGAGGTATAAGATCTGTATGCTGAAAACTATAAAAAGCTTATGAAAGAAATTGAAAAAGACACAAAGAAATGGAAAAACATTACAAGCTCATGGATTGGAAGAACAAACATTGTTAAAATGTCTGTACTACCCAAAGCAATCTACACATTCAATGCAATTCCTATGAAAATAACACTAACATTCCTCACAGAGATAGAAAAAAATTTAAATTTGTATGGAACCAGAAAAGACCTTGAATAGCCAAAGTAATAGATCAGTGACATGGACCACTTTCTTACACCATACACAAAAATACATTCAAAATGGATGAAAGACCTAAATGTAAGACAGGAAACCATCAAAATCCTAGAGGAGAAAACAGGCAACAACCTCTTAGACCTCCGCTGCAGCAACTTCTTACTAGACATGTCTCCAGAGGCAAGGGAAACACAAGCAAAAATGAACCATTTGGACCTCATCAAAATAAAAAGCTTCTGCACAGTGAAGGAAACAATCAGCAAAACTAAAAGGCAACCCATGGAGAGGGAGAAGATATTTGCAAATGACATATCAGATAAAGCGTTAGTATCCAAAATCTGTAAAGAACTTGTCAAACTCAACATCCAAAAAAGCAAATAATCCAGTGAAGAAATAAATGGGCAGAATACATGAACAGACACTTTTCCAAAGAAGACATCCAGATGGCTAACAGACACATGAAAAGATGCTCAATATCACTCATCATCATCAGGGAAATACAAATCAAAACCACAATGAGATACCACCTCGCACCTGTCAGAATGGCTAAAATTAACAACTCAGCCAACAACAGATGTTGGCGAGCATGTGCAGAAAGGGGAACCCTTTTGCACTGTTGGTGCACAATGCGAAATGGTGCAGCCACTCTGGAAAACAGTATGGAGGTTCCTCAAAAAATTAAAAATAGACCTACCCTATGAACAAGCAGTTGCACTACTAGGTATTTATTAGTTCAAAATTGCTTTTAGACACCTTGTGTACTTTCATGAGATATACTATAAGATGTCCTGTATGAAGAAGCTATCTGAGTAAATGGAGGATTATACTTCTAAGAGACCCACAGTGACCTGTGACTGTCATGTATTAATTCAGTCCTTTTTGGTACTCTCCCTGTAAGACATGAAGCCAATTTAAAATCAGTGGCTTCCATGAAAAGTTTCCTGAAGCACACTTCTATTTTCTGCTGTCATTAGGGAATGCTGGTGAATTTCTAAATAATTGTGATATCTTGTTTTTAAGAAATATAGCAGATAACAAAATGGAGGAGAAGGAGGAAAGATTTGGGTATGGATTTTAGAAAATAATTATTAAAAATTGGTTATGTTTACATGAATTTTGGATCTATTTTGAAGCACAATCTGATCACATTATTGTTACTCTTAGAATAGTCATTTCTTGATGCTTACTCCTTAAATTCCTTTGCACATAGCTGCCAAACTGATGTTTCCAATGCTATTGTAATGGTATCTTTTAAAAGGTTTTATTTTCTATTTGTTTCATGTTTATAGTATACAGAAGCGAATTGCTTTTTGAATATGAGACCTTGCATCCAATGGGTTTGATAAATGCACCTCTTCATTCCAATAATAACTAATGAAAATAGTATCTTTTTACTTGGCAATTATTATACCTTTTAGTCCTATTTCTTGATGCATTGTACTGACTAGGACCCCTAACATAATTTATTTATTTATTTTTAAATGTTTTCTTTATTTTTGAGGGAGAGAGAACAAGCTGGGGAGGGGCAGAGAGAGAGAGAGGGACAGAAGACCTGAAGCAGGCTCTGTGCTGACAGCAGTGAGCCCCAGGCGGGGCTCAAACTCACATACAGCGAGATCATGACCTGAGCTGAAGTTGGAGGCTCTACTGACTGAGCCACCCAGGCGCCCCTCCAATATAATTTGAACAAAAAATGGTGAGAGTAGGCATTCTTGTTTTGTCCCAAAAGTCACAAGTACGGTTAATATTTGTAGAACTTTTTGCTAAGTATGCTATCAGCTTAAGATAGTTTGCTGGGCACTTTTATCATCAATGGGTGTTGAATTTTACCAAATGCTTTTTTCTAAATTTATTGAATTTATTATGTAGCTTTCTTATTTTTAATGGTAATGTGGTAAATTACATTGATTGGTTTCTGAATCAGAAACCACCTTGCTTTTCTGAAATAAAGCCAATTAGGTCAGGCTAATATTGTTTATGATTTCTGTACCTATGTGTCTGCTATTTTTCTTTTTTGTAACATCCCTTTCAGGTTTTGGCATCGAGATTATGCTGGGCTGATAAATAATACAGAAGTGTCTCTTATTCTTTTTTCCTATCCCTGGAAGTGTTTGTATTAGATTGGAGTTATTTATTCTTTAAGTTCTGTGGTAATTTATAGGTGAACTACCTGGATGTAGTTTTCTTTGTGGAAAGGTTATAAAAATAGGTCCAATTTCTTTAATGATATTGAGCCATTCAGTTTTCCTGTCTTTTTCTGTGTCCGTTTGGCAACACTTTCATATAAGTTGTCATATTTACTGGCATAAAGTGTTTTGTAATATCTTCTAATGATCTTTTTAATGTCAGCTGATAGTTTACAATGCTATTATTCTTACAACCAGTAGTAACGCCAAAAATGATTCTTCATTCTTTGAAGCTTGCCAAGCCATTTCATATTGATTATCACATTTATTTATGTCATTAGATGGGACGAAATAACACTGATGTGAATCACACATTCTTTTTATCTCTGTGATTTCAAATATTTCCACTAATGGAAGTATTTCTTTAGCCACAGGGGGAGTCAAAAACTAGTTATGTTTGTGTTTGGAGGCTTGGGGCTTGGGTGAACTGAGGTACACCACCAATATCTCATTAATGTTTAAAATATTACCTTCCAGCTGCCTTTTGTTCTTGAGATTATTCCAAGGGTGAGTTGGTAAACGTATGAACACCCTGGATGAAGAATGTGATGTTCAGTGAGGATGCTAGGCAATGTTATTAACTAAAATACTTCTGGTGTCAGATATTTCAACATCAAACAGCATAACTTAGTAATTCTGTCACAGAATTCAGCATCTTTAGCTTTATTAGTAACCCATGGGTAACTTGGGCAAATAACCTAACTACCTTATGGTACTTTTTCCCAGTATTTGATGGGGAGTTAATATAATTTTCCCTTTGTGCATCTCTGGTGCTCATGGCAAATAATGGAATATTGTATGTAGTATCTTTTGTTCTTGGGGTCATCCAGAAAGAAGGTCCTAATCCATGAAATTGTTAGAGGCACTCTTGATTTTTTTTCCCCCACTCTGGGTCAAAAACAAAGCAGGAAAGATCATCATAGAAAGAGATTTCAGGGGGAGCTTCAGAACCTCAGTGTACCATAGTTCTGGCTCTTTCTGCTACATCTGCAAAGCATTCCGTCCAGCCCTCTCGTGAAGTGTCATGGGGCTATCTGAGAAACTGATAGTGAAAAGTACATATTCCCCCAGACTATAGAGGGAATGATAAGTAGAAAGAACAACCAAACAAGAGGACATTCCTCTAATTACTACTAGACTGCCCTAAGAAGACAGTGAATTTTGAGCTTGAAAGGACTTGCAGAGGTCACTGAATCTTGTGCCCTAGTATTCCCCTAAAGAAAACTGAGTGCCCAAAGTTTAAGCAACACCTTTAGTGGAGAAACTAATGTTATTGGTATGTCATTCTTTAAGGAAAATCAGATTCCAAAATTCTAGACATGAAAACAGATAAACTAGGGTCATTATTACTTTACAAAGGGATTTCATTATTCAGTCCTCCAGTATTTATTAAGCAGCACATTCTTAATGCATTTAAGAATTGATTTAACTTACATTTTATTTTCATGCAGTTTTAGCAACACATTTTTTAAGGAAAGCAAGGTGTGCCGATATTCTTTCTGTGATTGGCTATTGAGAGCTCAGTCATATACTTGGGTGTTTACCAGGGCACACATGATTGGGACAATTTATGGCATTTTCCCTGGTGGTGAGGTATGTGAATGTTGTTGCTTTTATTGAACAAAATGTGGAGCCTGAGCTGTACAGAGAGGGTGGGCCATGAGCTGAGGCTTTCATGTCTGAGGCAGTGGCAGGATATTGCTTTCCTTCTTGTCAGCCACACCTTCCAGACTTTTCTTTTTAAATGGGCACAATACATTTTATCACAAAGGTATATTAAAAATAGAACAGAGTTGGGTGGAGTGGCAATACCACAGTCCAAAACCTTCACCTCCGAGTTGACAGGGTGGAGTGAGCAAGGCACTCCTTGCCAAACATGTTTATCTTGGCCCACAGGACCAGCAGGGGTGGGGTGAGGGCCCTCTCGGGCCACAGAGCTGAAGGGTTCTTCTGTTGCCTCAACTCCCTCCATTCCCAAGAGATTTCCTGTAAACAGTCCCAACAAAGGGTTTTGATTGAAAAAAATAAGGCTTATTTGGATTCATTACTTTTAGGATGTCCATTCATGAAAAAAGCAAGAGATCATGAAAAGTGATAGCACAAGATTATTTCTATATGCTTCAAGATATTGTGCCCTGAGATTTTTCCATAAAACCATAAAATCATTAGGCTAGGTTATGGCTAGGAACGCTTTGTTAGAGATGCCTGTGTAAAATTCTCATGGAAAATTTAAATATAATAATAATAACATATATTAAGGGCTCTTGTAAGTGCTTTATATGTATTAATTCATTCAGTCCTTATGACAGCCCTGTGTGGTAGGCACCATTGTCAGCAGCAGCATCCCTATTGTTCAGATGTAGAAACTGAGGTACATCGAGGGTAAAAAACTTGCCTGTGGTAACATGATTCATAGTAAGTGGTGAAGTCTGATTTGAAACTTAGGCAGTCTGACTCCAGAACTGGGAATCTTAGCATATATGTTCTGCTACTTCTTTAAAAATGGCATATAAAATGAGGTTTGAAAAAATACCCCCAAATCAACAATTACCTCAAAATCAGAGTGAAACAAAGGTGGGAAAATAAAATAATAATAAAAAAACAGGAAAAGAAATTCCTTCCAAATATTGTTCGTCAAGATTTACTTTCACATATTTATGTTAAGAACTAATAATAGGGAAATTGATCAATATAGTGAATGAAAAACATGTTAGTCACACTAAAGGCAAGAACTGTTTTAATATATAAGGATCTATCAAATGATTTAGACAAATTCATGGGTGGTAGTTTCACAATGGCTTTTGAAAGGAAGAAAGATGTCCCTAATATCTGAGTCTGAAAACTCACTCCGATTCCTTTTTAGTAGAAAATGTAAAGATTTTAACTCTTAATCAAGGAGGGCAACCAAGCCCTTCTCTCTCATACTTGTTTGCCAAAGTGATACTAAACTATGTGTTGCCCATTTACTAATTACATGTAGTAATGTAGACTTATGATTTTATACCATTTTTCACAACAAAGTGTTTCTTAAATGTTAAAAAATTTCACAAATAATGGAAGAGTCAAGAGAAAGTTTGATATTTCAAAGAAGTAAGTCTATGTCTTACACAAAGCATTACTTCAATAAGGCATTGAACAAAATCCTATAAAAATCCCCAGATTTACTTTTTCAGCTATAATATTGATTTCTAGAAAGGTTGGTTGGATAAGTAGATGTAAGAAATGTATCTTCTAACTTGAAATTCATAGTAATGCCAGCTATAAAATAGATTTAAAAATATTAGCTACATAGATGAGTTCAAATGCCAGAAAGGGAAATCTCTGAGTAGCAGGAAATGGAGAGAACTTAAATCATTGTAATGAGCAGTGGTTGATGCCAAGCAGGTTAAAGGTAGTAGAATGGATATAGGCCTTAGAAGCTAATATCTAAAGCTCTTTGTGCAATGGATAAATATATCCAGAATAGTTTGTCCAATTCATGAGGGGAACTAGGAAACTCTGCTCCAGAGACAGGCCTGGTATGGGGATGTGGCATGGAAACATCATCTGCTCTGAGTCATGGGTGGAGAGATTTGTGGAAACTGAAAGTCCAATCTACACTTGCTGTGAGACCTGATTTTGAATAACCCAAGTAGCGTAGAAACAAAACTTCAGAGTTTAAGGTAAAGCTGGAGTAAAACTGGTGAAACTTGTAGAGCTACAGCAGAGGAAATGCAAAGCTCTTCCTAGAGGAAGCTCCACACATCAGTGTGTAATCAGTATGGAGGTGAGAGGCAGTTTTCTCTGAGGTTGAGCTTGCAGTTGGAAATTACAAAGCACAAGCAGGAACTTACTGATTAAGAGAGAGTTAGTTGATGCAACTAATGCAAGAATTCTATTAGATAAATTAAATTCTTGATGGTATAACTATCTAAAACGGGCTTAAAATAAGTGTAAAAATAAGTGTATTAGGAGTCATAAAATCATAAAGAAAAAGAAAATGATAAACATAAAATTCAGGATCAACGTTACTTTTGGGAAGAAGAGAGGGAAGAGACCAAAGAGGTACACAGCATGGTTTTGGCTCCAAATCTTACCAGGGCAGTGTTACGTGCACTGGTAACAGTCCATGTGAAAACTAGATGTTAAAACTAGATATAAAACTAATATATGAATGTTCATGGTACTGTTAGTCTTTAAACCTTACACGTTATAGCTTTTTAAAGTATATTTAGTACCCAATAAAAAAATAATAAAATTAAAGCCTTAAAAAACACAGGTAATATTGTAAATGATGAATGCACAGCAGCAGAAACATTAAAAGTAACATTTTAAAACAAAAAAAGCACATATACTACGTAAAAAATGATTAATGATAAAAGATTGAATAAATTCATGGGAAAAATGAAGGGCATATTGAACAAAAGGACAGATTTTTAAAAAAAGAATCAAATACTAATTATAGAAAAGACATGTTCATTAAAAATGAATATACGTTATTAAAATAAGACCCCAAGAGATGAGTTAAATAAAGCACTGGATAAACTGAAGGCATGAGGAAAGCACTCAAAAATGCAATCTGAAGACATAAAGAGATGGAAAATAGAAGTTAAGAAAGCATAGAAGTCAGGGATGAGTAGTTTCCATACACATTTAATGGAAGTACCAAAATCTGCCTTATGAATCAAAGTAATGGTTATTTTTACATCAAACAAGTGATGTCCTCTAGGAAATTTAGATACTGACATAGTGAAGAGGTTTTCAATAGCTTTGAAAATGCAGAAGTTACTAATTAAATTTTACTGCTCTGAGCTGTGGAGACTCCTTGTAGATTTGTTAGTTTTGTGTTGGGATATCCAGAGCCTTCTAGGTTTTACCATTTCTAGATTACTTGTGTCTTTTCTCTGTTAAAAGTTGTAAGGCTCTGAAGTGGGTAAGTTCCATATAATTCAATTAGTGTGTTCTATAGATAATCAACCGAATAACTAAGTTCCCAAAGTCCTGCTTCTTTCTTTTGTAGCAGGTTTAGGAGAGACAGTCTAGATAATTGAATACTTAGTTATTTCAAACTTGGGTGTACATAATTAAGAGCTTTAAGTTTTCTACTTTGGAACATCCTTTCATCAATGAAATTTAAAAATGTTTATGTTCCTTAAATCATCTGAAGAATTGTCTTTTCTTTTTTTATTAAAAATTATAAAAAATGTTTATTCATTTTTGAGAGAGACAGGGTGTGAGTGGGGGTGGGGGAGGGTGCAGAGAGAGAAGGAGACACAGAATCAGAAGCAGGCTCCAGGCTATGAGTTGTCAGGACAGACTCCAACAAGGTGAGTCTCGAACTCACGGACTGGGAGATCATGACCTGAGCTGAAGTCAGACACTTAACAGACTCAGCCACCCAGGAGCCCCTGGAGAATTGCTTTTTCTACAATACTCTCAAAGAATGTTTTGATATTACATATATCTTAATTATTACCTTTATTTTTTTTTATATTTAAAAAATAATGTTTTTCCTATTCTTTTGAAATTATTTTCCTTTCCACTGGTCCATGTTCCTATTCTTAAACATATTTTTTTCTTCAAGGATTTTGGTTCTGTTGTAGATTTGTAGAAAATTGTTACAAAGGAATTATACTTTTGAAACTTCTCTCTACACCTCTTTACACAGTATTTCTCCTTCTCTCTCTCCCCCTTCTTTCCTCCCTCTCTCTCTTCCACATACACATACACCCACCCCAGAAGAAATTACATATGTCACAACTGGTGAAGGAAAGAAGACAAACAATCCAGCATCCCAAGAGGCAGTAAAAAGAGGGTGCCTTTACTAATAGACTGTGAGAATCCTCTGCTTTCTCTCTGAAAGCTGGCACCAAATGTGATTACCTATCACCATTGGACAGCAGGATGACTAACTCTGACTAATATTAGGTCTGACTTTCTATGAATGGAAGAGTAATAAATGTGTAGTCCCATTCAATATATTTCATATAATCATATTTGATATGCAAGAGGAGATATGGTCATTATTACTCAATTTTTGGCACAAACTTACTATAATGGTTAGAACTTAAAAATATTTGTCTTTTATGTAATTACTGCTAATGCAAGTGATATCACTTTTTATCATTTTATCTTATTTGAAAAATGAGCTCTTCAGCTGAAGTACAAAATATGTATATATTGCAAATCAAGGCAAAAATGCCAAGTCTGAAATAAACATGTCAACTATAAACCATCTTTTGTCTTGGGTCCTAGAGGTGATATATTACATATATTTTCAAGTCAGACATTGTACAGGATTTTGGTGAACTCAAAAAGGCTCTGGGAAACTTTTTTTTCCTCTTGGAATGGAGTGACGTTTCTGGCTTTCTCTAGAATTCTTATTATAAAACACATTTTCCTTCTAACTTCGAACACTTGTAATTTTCTCTCTCCTACCTTTCTTAAAGAGATGGAGAATGACTTACATGGTTATTATGTGGCATATCAGAGTGGAATCCCACTTTTAGTGCTACAAAGGCATATTATTCATTCATTCAACATATGCTAGCCTTAAGATAGTCTCCATCTGGAGTCTATACTATGCTTTAACAGACCTTGCTCCTGTTCAGAATCACTTTCATTCCTTTTTCATTGATCTGATAACTCCTCATCCTTTAAAGTCAACTCAAATGATAGCCCAGCCTCCTTAATCTGGTGCAGAGCCTATCCCCTGTGCTCCCACTGCATCCTTGCCTTTCTCTTTCACAGCATTTATTATGTTTTACTATAGAATTCTGCAGCAGATAATCTTTAAAATGGTCCCTAATAATCCCTGAATCCATCCTGTTAGCAGAAATTTCCCTATTGCCTTTTTTACTTGCATGCTTTGATAAAAGAAGCAGCCATGTTGGGGAGATGCGTGTAGCAAGATTTTTTAAAGTAGCCTTTGGATAATAGCCAGTAAGAAACTGAGGACCTCAGTCTAGCAGGCCATAGGAACTGAATCCTGCCAACAACCACATGAGATTGAAAGTGAATCCTTCCCCAGTTGAGCTTTCAGATGAGACCTCAGCCCTGGCTGACACCTTGATTGCAGCCTTGTGAGAGAAATACTGAAGCAGAGGACTAGCTAAACCATGCCCATCCCTGATCCACTACAGCTATAAGATAATAAATGTATATTGTAGATTGTATTAAGCTGCTAAGGTTGTAAGTTGCTTGTTACATAAAAACTTGCACATCACCAATTTATTTATTACTTTTCCATTGGATTATAAGATTCTTCAGAATGGATGCCCTGTGTTATTTACTTTTGTATCCTCATACCCTAACACAATACCTGGCACATAGTAGCTGCTTAATAAATATTTTTTGAAGAGTGCGGTTGTGAAACAAGTACACTGACTTTGTAGAAAGGAACTCAGCTTTCTGCCACCAACTTTATAACTTCATTTCATTCAAGTTCTGAGCCTCATGTTTTTTTTTATGTGAAAAATTAGAAGTATATTAGACTTAATGTACCTCAACTCAGTTTAAGCATTTTCCATAGCTCAGTTTTTCGGTTTAAAAGTAAGTATTAATGATGTGTGTGAGGCTGTGTTATATTTTAGTAGATGACTTGGCTTTCAATGCATTTCTATATTAGGGTATCTTTTAAACTGAATGACACCAAGAATAGTGTATCTTTGACTTTGAAAAACGATGACTCTACTTAAAAAAAAAAACAAAAAAAAAAAACCCTAAAGGATTAAGTAGTGAAAACACAAAACTGGAAATAACTCATGAAAAATCGAAATCAGTTTTAAAAATGGCATTTGATGACATGTAGCATAACATTCAACAGCTTTCTTAATTAAGTGGTCTAAAAACCAGATAACACGATAACACAATTTTAGACAGGAATTTCTTTTTCCATACTGACAGGAAACATTTGTTTTGTTTTAGCGAGACTGTTTTAAAAAATGCTATTTATAATAGCTTTGCCAAAGTTAAAAAAGAGGTCTACAAATTCTCATTCATTTTTAATTTTTAAAAAAATTGCTGCTGCATTATCTTTTCAAATGTTTCTTCCCTTTCACTGAGTGTTTAGCTGATAGGAAAATCATGATTCACTCCTTAAGCCTGATGGGCAAGACATTTTTCATTTTCTGGGCCAGCACATACGGAGAAGATAATTCTTATTAAACACATTAGATAGTTTGTGATTAAATCAGTTAATTTTCAGTTGGAGCTACCTTTCCTTCCTCTCCACCCTCTTCCTTAAGTGTTATTTTCCCAAGGACAACCAAGCAGGCACAGGTGATACTGAATTTTTGTTATTTACAAGAAGAGAAGGCAAAGCTACAGAGAACAGATTGGTGGTTTCCAGAGGTGGGGGTGGGAGGTGGAGGTGGGCTAAATAGGTTGAAAGGTACAAACTTCAAGTTATAAAATAAATATGTCATGGGATGTAATGTATATCAGGGTGACTATAATTACTAATACCATACTGCATATTTGAAAGTTGTTAAAAAGAGTTGATTTCACAAGCCCTCATCACAAGAAAAAAATTGAAAAAAAAAAAACTAGAAGAGTAGATGGTGAAGAACACTTTTATATAAGACTTGGGTTCCTCATATGTCCATCTATGGACATTTCATTCCTTCTGTTTTTAATCTTTACAGACAACCCCTGAAACACTGATTGAAAGAAGGAATTAACATTCCTCATGGTGTCCCAATACAATATTTTTATATCTTCCCTTAAGAGCATCCTGTTCCATTATTTCCTGTCATAAGAGAGGGACAGGAAACAATGATCACATTCACCCTAAAGTACTGGCAGTAAATTAGAATAGAAGGGAGCCACAGACAGAGAAAAATTCTTCCTCCCAACAGTAGGGATGGTCTTCTGAAGGGAGGCTGCACACTATTTGGGGGTACCTACAAAATAAGAAGAAAACCATTCGTTTAGGTAGAATAGTTTTGGAAGAAAAGGTCAAAGGAGATGAAGCTTCCTGATATTTCTGTTTTCTCCACTATTCACAACATCGGGTATATGATTTTTATTATGCATAAAACCAGCAATAATAGTTTACCAATGATGTCTCTTGCAATGAAATGAGCTCAGAACGGAACCTAAAGGAACAGTTTAGGGAGTACAGAGCTCCATTAGGTGACAGCATATTACAGCAGGTAGAACTAGGGCTTTGGAATTAAGTGAAGGAGGGCTTGAGTTCAGGTTGTGTCACTGACTAGCCACAGCACGTGCTGTGCAAGTTACCTAACATTCCTGCATCTTTTCCTTCATCTATAAAATGCAGATTAGGATTCCTTTTGTATAGCATGATCATGAATACAAAACAAAATCATCACATATGATAAATGCTCTCCACGGTACATGGTACAGAATAAGCAATGAATGGACAATACATTAGCCTGGCCTTACATTGTCAGATGAGGGAAATGAAGACTGGAGGTTAAGGCATGCCAGGGACATGTGGTTAATTACAAAATTTTTGATGGCACAAAGGGGATTTCTTCCATAAACTCAAAGTTTTGTTTTAAAACTATTTTTCTTTTCAATTGCTGTAGCACTTGTTTGAGAAAAGTAGACATGTCCCTTATTTGTGAGAGTGTGAGGGAAATACAGAGAGGGAAACTGGTTTATATAAGGATGTGAAACAAGTTTCAACAGAAAACTGAAACCAACAAAATTAAATGAAGCCATGCCTCCCCCAAACCTTCCACACTAATCTGAATTTTTGTTCTCTGAATGCATATATTACAGAGGGATGTATCTAATGTGAGGATCCAAAAAAGTTAGTTGAAGCTATGGATGTGAAAGCAAAACCACATGGACTGCCACACTTTATTTATCTGAGTTGTGAAGGGGAGAAAACCCAGTGAGGAGGCCCACAAAATGAATCAAATCCCAAGCAGGATTCTTACTTGTGAATTGTGAGTTGTGGCAAAATGTTTCCAATTTGGGACTCTGGTGACATTAGACTCCAGGAGCTAATGAAACATTTTGAAGCCCAAGGAGCTTTCTCAAACAGACATAAAAGATGGTCTCATCAAATGTTTCTGTTTTTAATTTCTCACCAGGAATGCATGTCATTTTTAAAACACTGCCCCTGCTCTTTGCCCATATGGTAGATTTTCTGATGATTGGAGCATTTAGAGAATGCTGTGAAGGTTCAGAGTGGAGTTTAGGAATTCTGGGTGTGAGGTCTCTATGATTTCATCAGGATTTGTGACGTGATACCCACAAGCTTATTTCAGCAGGTTTCAGATTGAAATCTAGAGTTTCTGATCAATATCTCAAGTACCTAATTCTATATTAAGAATTTAATAAGTACTTAGTGAGTGTTTCCATCACTGCTTACAAAAAAAAAAAAAAAAAAAAAGGCACTATGCTAGGCCCGGACAGATGTGAGTAAGAGACAGAAAATCTTTTTTGTAAATAACAAATAACAAGATGGTGATGGAACTTGTCCTCTGGCACTGAAATTGATGCGTAGGGTCCCAGTTGATAACAGAGAAGTGGTAAATCTAAAAAGATTCCCCAATTGTTCCTCATACCCCAATGTGGCCTTACTAAGGAGATCCCAGAAGGACCAGCTGTGGGATAATCAAACTTAATGTTTCTTCTCGTCTCCATTATCCCTTGCCCTAATCCCCTTCTATCTGAGGAAGTGTGAGATGGGGAGAGTTAGGAACTGAGAACATCAATTGTGGGGGAGTCAGTGTTTCTGGTGAGAAGCTTTTCCTGTGACAGGGAGGGAGATGGTGGATGCTTTCCACTCCCCAAAGTCCAGAGTGGGTGCCAGAGAGTGAGGGGCTCCAAGAACCTCATAGGAAGGTTGAGAATTCCTGCAGAAAGGGGGGTCTGCGGGCTCCAAATCAATGACTTGTGATGTAATTCCCACTGTATGCAGAAAACAGAGGTAGAAAAATTTACGGAATGGAAGGAAGATTAGGAAAAAGCTGAAACTAATTATTTTTTTTAAATGTGTGTGGGGCAAATTTTGAACATATTCTAAATTTTTAAAAGTTCCAAAGAAACCTGGCTCCTGTGACAGATCCAGGTATATCCCTTTCTGTGGGAAAAAACAATCTTAATGATCTTCATCTCTTTCTCATCAAGCTTGTTTCCTCTAGTATAAGTTTTTCATGAGTTTAGAAATCAGTTATAGAAAACAAAATAACAATGGTCATTGCTGGAAAGTAAGAATTATAGGTCAAAGACTCAGACTCGGCCTAATTGGGATTTGATAAATTTGTAGAGCCTATTGCAGCGAAAAGGCAAAACACAATACTGCCACCACCTGTTTGATCAGGACTCCTTTAAAAATCAACAACAACAACAACTGTGTATTTACTTGAGCTCTGCAACCCAATGTTAAAAAAACATTATGAGGACAGGAAACAAGAATTCTGAGGGGACTTGGAGAAACCAGAAGAGGGATGTGAGCCCTATCGGCTTGGCCCGTGCTATGCCTGAAGAAATGGATACACATGCACTCTGAAGACTTTCAAACGGATGCTCTGTGCTTGATGGGATGGTGAGTAAAAATGACGAGTGATCTATGGTAGATATTGCCTTCGGTGAGGAAAGAATCAGTATTCCTCATTATTCTCAGCTCTGGTGGTCTTATATCTGAAGCCCTTTACACCTGGATCCGGCAGAGTGGATTCTCCTACCTAGAGTGAAAGTCAGCTACAACACATCAGTCAGAGATGCCATTGTTTCTCTTTGAGCAGCTGAACCACAGTGGCTTGGTTACTTCCTGCCTGAGCCATGCATGCCCTTCTCCAGCAGCCAGAGACGACTGGAAGACAGACTTCTTGGAAAGCTAATGGCTAGTAGGCAAAATGACCTAACCCATGATTTCAAAGCTGAGTTGATGCCATTCTGTGATGAGAAGCCTTTAGGAAACCTTTGAAGTCTGCGTCAGGAGCCCCTAATTCAGAGTGCTGCCCACCCCATGTCCCCCCGCCCCCACCTGGTACGCTGTAATTCCATTACCAAAAACACATTTCACATTGTTTTCTTGACCTTAATTGAACTGAATAAGGGCCTTGTTTATTTTTCTGATCATTGAATATCCAGGGCTTGGTAGAGCCCTGGCTTATTATAGTAGGCACTGAATAATTATTTCTTGATTGAACGGAGGAACGAAGAGAAGCTCTGAAGAACTGACATGGGTTTGAAGAATTCAGCTCTGCGTGTCCTATGAGTCTGTGGTGGCACTTGCCCTTTCTTTAGCGACAGTGGAGACTGAGTGGAAGAATCAGAATGTCTGATCATGTAACATCTAAATGCGGTCCTTTAAGCACGCATGGCCTCCCGAGTTCAGATCACTGCCTAGGAGAAGTGATGGGTTGGCTATTTTCAGGCCCAGTCAAATTTTGTAGGGGTACACAACATACATGTATCAGCCAGATCTCAAGAAACACAGAACAAGGTACTGCATATCTGAAACGTACATAGATATTTAAAGATAAAAATGCAAATGCTGGTGTGGCAAAGAACCTAAGGTCACACGGCCAGCTAGTGCCTGACACGGAACTCCATCTGGCTCTCTAGACCTCTAGTGCACTGCTATGACCACCCTGCCACTGACTCACAAGCCCTTTTCTTGGTGAACATATAAAATATTGTGCTCTGCACACTGATATCTGAAAAGCATTCCAACAATTTTGGAACTAGATATGCTAATGGGTGTGAGCTGGTATCTCACTGTGGTTTTGATTTGCATTTCCTTGATGATTAGTAATGTTGAGCTTCTTGTCATGCATGTGCTTGTTGCCTATTTGTGTATCTTCTTTAGAGAAATGTCTGTTCAAGTCTCTTGCCCATTAAAATGTTTGTTGCTGTTCAGGTGTAGTAGTTCTCTGGCAATTAAGCCTTCATCAAATATACGATTTACAAATATTTTCTTCCATTCTACAGGTTGCCTTTTCACTCTGTAGATTTCATCTTTTGGTGAACATCATCATCCTTATGTCCTAAGGCAAACATGTGAATATTTCTATAGGATAGACTCTTGGGTGTAATTACTATTTCAACTTTTAAAAGTTGTACCAAGTTAGACTCTTACCAATAAATGTAGAATCATTCCCCCATATCCATTCCCTTGTCAGCATGTATAAGAGATAGAGTTTAAAAATTGGCATACACATTGAAAAGTTTATTTTTATACATAGCTACTCTGCTCACATCATGGTTAGCAATTCAACAAATTTGGGTCAAATCATGTCCCTTGGAACTTTAACACATACATATAGGAAAAACCTAAAACTCAGAAATTGGTTCTGCCCCTAAACCTAGATTGAAAAGTTTTTACTTTCCTTTTACTAAAAGCTCTATAATTAGTTCTTTTACGTCAAGTGATTTACTTCAATGAATGGTGCCATTTAAAAATTGAGTAAATAAACCCACTCCAGTTCATAGCTAGAGAAATTATAGGAGAAGCCAGTATGCCAGATGATTCAGTGTATGCCAAGGATTTAATCTCTTAGCCCAGAATCCTTTCCTGCTTGCCAGCCCCACTGCAGCACCATAGACTTCCAGTTTCAGGGTCTGGAAAGGCCAAGCCAACAGAAATATCTGACACTGGGATGAAGGGCAACAGTGTCCCATAGATTTGGTGAGAGCTGTGTCACTGCTATGGAGATGAGGACCTGGCCCAGAAGGATATTTCCTTTGTAGATATGTTTTTAAAAATAGGGGCGCCTGGGTGGCGCAGTCGGTTAAGCGTCCGACTTCAGCCAGGTCACGATCTCGCGGTCCGGGAGTTCGAGCCCCGTGTCAGGCTCTGGGCTGATGGCTCAGAGCCTGGAGCCTGTTTCCGATTCTGTGTCTCCCTCTCTCTCTGCCCCTACCCCGTTCATGCTCTGTCTCTCTCTGTCCCAAAAATAAATAAACATTGAAAAAAAAAATTTAAAAAAAAAATAATAATTATAGGAAGATAATAATGGTTTTCCATCCAGGGATCAGAGGGGGACAAAGGCAGTGAGGTTCTCCCCCTTTGATCATACTACCTGTGTAAGACCATATGAGATTCCCACACTAACATTAGGAAGGTTATAGAGAGCCATGGTGCCCTTACGTATTCCTCTTCTTTCCCTACTACACTTTTCTTACAGAGCACGTGTGACAGATGAGCCATACTTGCGGGGGAGCACTTGTCCTCCTGTATGAGTCTGTGATGCAACACAAGCGTCCCACTGTTCCCAAGGTCCTCTACTGCAGTTTATTAAAAACCAGAGAAGCAGGGCCTGGTGCTTCCATACGGCTTTTCTAGTTTATTGGCTCTATTTGCTTGTAAAAATATGTTTTCAATTACATTTAAAACATTTGATTCAAACGACTTTGGTAAAGTCAAGATGTAGTATTTTTTCTGCCCACATCACATACGTTCTGGTTTATCATGGACTTAAGGTGCAGTGTACTGACGTCAAATGGCTAGTGATAGAGCAGAGTCTTGGGAGAAAGGTGAAGAGCAAGCTTAAGCTATAAATAATAGAACAGTAACAAAAATCAGTGTTTATTCTGGACTCATTGTGAGCATGACAGATTACAGGCATGCCCATAAACGACAAAACTATATGTAAAACCCAAAGGAAAAAATGAGACTGCTTGGAACATAAGATCAAAACAGGAAATGTTGGTTTGAGGTGAGCCTCTTTTCCTCAGATAGAACTTTCGAGATGTTTTTTTTTTTTTTTCCAGACAGCCATATCTAATTATTTTTCTTTGACAATAATACAAAATTGGAAAGGGCTTTAAAACCACAGGCTCAGTGGGGAGAAAGGGGACATTTTTGTTTTTCTCACAGGAGTAGTAGCTTACAATGAATTTTTCATAGTTATTTATTATTAGCCCTTTGTGCAGGTCACGGACAAGGGAATATCGTTTTATTGAATGTTGATTAAATATGCATTAGTCCAGACAGAAGGCAGAGATGGATTATGCTGGGCTATGCCTCAAACAGGAGAATGGAGGTCACAGTGACAAGTTAAGTGGGAATTATGATTAAAGTGCCGTGAAAGCACCCCCTCCCCCCAGACATAAGACTCCCATTGGGAGTCTAAGGGCCAACCATGGACAGCTATGCATTAGCTCATTATGGATAAACCAGGCCAAAATTGTCCTTCTACATGAGTCATTTATCACATGTAAAGCAACTGGGGGCTCACAATACTGAGTTGGCCACCACTGGGGAAGGGTACTTGCTTCCTCTTCTTGTTCTCTCTACTCGGCCAGCTATTGTAGTTGTCCTCACTTCACACCTAGAGCTGTAAGTTGTATAACTGGGATGTTGGTTAAAAATGCTCATTTCTGGCCCACCCCATGAGATCCTGAGTCAGTAAGGCTGGTTGGGGGGGTGTGCAATCATGAAGCAGGTGTTCCTTGGTCTATGCTATGATATACTCTTGGGAAACTGTGTCCAAGATGATGACGAGAGAGATTGGCTGGGGATTGTGATGATCAGTTTTTGCTTACAATATATTATGGTTAGGGGCGCTTGGGTGGCTCAGTCGGTTAAACAATATATTATGTCTATGGGCCTGTCTTAGACCTTTTATTCCTACCTTGCCCTGTTGGTTGCTAAAGACTTCTTGATTTCTGACTTCTTTGGCCAGACTTTGACCACTCTCCTTTTCTAAAACTCTGGTTGATCCTTGAATCTGCTGCTTCGTCTCTTATCTGTGTTTCTCTAATTGTCATTCAGGTATCCTTCATTTATTCCTTCACTCAACAAATATTGGGTGGGTATATATATATATATATATATATATATATATATATATATATATACCAGTTTCAGAGCCTGTGCTGGGGACACACTGCTTAGTAAGGCAGACTCAATTCAGGCCATAATGGTATTTATGGACCAGCAGAAGAGACAGTCAGTTAATGAAATAGGCATAGTGAGAGTGTTAGATGCCATAGAGAGAGGTTGGGGCAATGTAAGAGCAAACAGCAGGGTCAGCTAATCCAGTCCTGGCCACACAGAAGGCTTCTGGGAATGATTAGGGAGCTGAGAGGTGATGAGAAGGCAGAGTATTCCAGGGAGAAAGACAGAACAGTGTGGATAAAAGCCCTAAAAGATGAGAGCTATGCCACTTTAAGAGAAAACTGTGAGGGCACCTGGGTGGCTCAATCGGTTAAGTGTCCCACTCTTGGTTTCCACTCAGGTCATAATCTCACTGTTGTGAGACCAAGCCCCCCGCATGGTGCTCCACACTGGGCTGCTTAAGATTCTCTCTTTCCCTCTTTCTCTGTCCCTCCTCTGCTCCTGCTCTTTCTCTAAAAAAAATAAACTAATTAATTAAAAAAAAAGAGATGTATATATATAATATATATATATATATATATATATATATATATATATATATATATATATAGAGAGAGAGAGAGAGAGAGAGAGAGAGAACTGTGACTATAGAGTGGGCCTGGTGACAGCAGGAGGTATAACAAGGAAGGCATCTGCAAAGTTGGGCAGGCCCAGACCACGAGAGGCCTTACAAATCTCGTGATAGAGTTTGGATTCTAATTTGAGGGCCAAGTAATAGCTCTGAAAGATTTTCAACAGGGGTGAGTCACAACCTGGGCTGCACTGAAGAACACTACAGCTGCAATAGACCAATGGTGCAGATGATTCAGAGTCAAGGCCCCAGAAGGCAGGAGGGGTGGAGAGGTGCACCCAGAAAATATGTGAGAAATGTCTCTTCCATTGACAGGAGGGAAGAAGCCAAGGCCAGGATGGCCTGCAGGTAAGATGTGTGATGAGTAACAGTATGGTGAGAGTGGTTTTATGGAAACTTCCTCCCAGGGAGAAAAGAGTGAAGACCTTTGAAATGTCCTTCCAGCACTTTAGGTGACAGGGTTTTAGTACTGAGATAATTTCTTCAACTGGGTGATATGTAGGATAAGCCAGCTGCTCAATCTTAGTAGTCAAAGAATGACACTAGTGACTTAGAAATGTACCAAGACTTACATACATATATATTTCAGATTGTGAAAGTACTTTTGTACACTACAAAGTTGTATGACTATATTAGATAGCAACAGACTTTGAGAAAGCAGCATCTAAGAAAACAAAAATCATGACACCTGATCAATGATAGAATGTAATAACCAACTTCAGTATCAGAAATCTCTCAGTGAAGACTCTCAGTGTATCTTCAACTTTCTGTACATGTACAACTTTTCCTCCCAAAAAAAGGATGGAACCAGCTTTTCTAGGAGCAAAGCTACACCATTTTCCCATTTGTCCTAAAGGCAAGTTCAAACTGAGAAACCATCTTAAGGCTTGTATGAGTAAGGTCTGACAAAACAAACAACAAAACAAAGCAAAATAAAAAACAACAAAAAAAAAAACCCCTGCAAACTCAAGATATCATTGAAAGGCAAAGTTCAGCCTCTTCTTCTGTCAGAAAGTTGATAACAGTAAAGGGCTTCAATGGGAACTGCATGCCTAAGCAGACTTTTCTAACACTGGACAGATTTGGACAGATTTGGAATGTGCTGTTCTTTCTGCTAAAGACGTTTTTCCACTCTTGGCCTTCCAAAACCCAGAGTTCAAAGCTTCACTACTACTTTTTTATGCGGGAGCAAATTGACCACAACACTATTAGAAAAAGACGTGAGTCAGTGTGTTTGGCTCTTTGTTTCTTTGTGGTGATCTTTGGAAAGGAAAGATTGTAAGGAAAGAAAAGCAGGGAAAGACTAGTTTGCATCTTTTCCTTGAGGGATGTTTGCTTAAAAAATAATAACCCCAAATCAGACTATTATTGGGACTTACATTAAGCATTTTCAAATTTTGAAACAGGAACAAAGTCCCCCAGACCCTTTGTTTTTCTCATTACACAAATAGATAAATTGAGTCACTGAGCAGTGAGGTAATTTCCCTGATCTCGGCTGCATTAGATGAAAAGAAAGCATGAACTCAAGGTTTTGGATTCCAGGTAACTACTTTGATCATGCTTTTATTGGAAGCTGACAACCAAAAGTTAATAATCCGTTATACTGCATGTTAGGGACATGAGGTTTTCTAGCTTAACATAAATTCTACTTCATATAATTTATACGCATAAGTGTGCATGTATGTGTTTACACACTCATATATATTAGAATAGCCTCAACCTTCCCAAATCTTTTAGAGAATGAGACATGTTAGATAATTAAAAATTTCCCAAAGCTGATATTTTACAACTGTGAGGATCAAAATATGTTTGTTTTGATAACATCTACTTAAAATATGAAATTTCTTTAATTCTTAAAAGACACCACTAAATATGTCAGTAATTACATTCAGCCATGATTCAGTAATTCCCTCAGAAATCATGGGACTTGACCCCATGACTTCTTATGTCTAACTCAGTGCTTTTATACATGACACTACAATGGCTTCTCATAGATGATTTAAGATCTTTTGGTTTTTTGCCCCCATAAATGACATGCATTTTGGTATTAATCAAAAGGGGGTTTTAAAAATACCCTTTAAAAATTAGAGTCAGATTTAAAGTGGATTGTGTGTCCTTTAAAATCATAAACTGTACAGAAGACAACCTATAAAATGATTCCTGTTGATTATCAGTGGCGTTTCTTATGTCCCTTTTCCTATCACCACTGCAAATCTGTTTGCTAGAGATTAGTAATGGGATGCTATGAGTGATTCTCTGGGGATAAAATGTCACTGATGTAGCAGTTAAAGAGGAGAACTCAGGAATCTCATCTACTGGTTTTACATTCTTGGTCCTTTACCCACAGCTATGTGACTTTGAGGAAGTTAGTTAACTCTCCTACATAGTTTCTTGTCTACAAGGAAAATGATTAGGATAAAATGCAATACTATATATATATATATATATATATATATATATATATATATATACATATACATATATATATATATAAAGCTTTAGCATTCTGTTTGGCATGGAGTAAATCCTCAATACACATTAATGCTATTACTGTTGAATAATATCTTATTTGAATTCTATCTTCTTGAAAAGCACATTCTCAGTCATTGAATCCTTTTTGCTAACTAACTCTTTCAGATCATTCCGCTTTCCTTTGCTGCAGTTTCTGCTTTATGCTTCCAGGATGATCTGGATGTGATACTGTTAAGGCTCAGCCTGAATTAGTAGAATGAAGAGGACTTCAGGAGTGGGATGAGCCAGGTTCGTATTCTAGCTCCAACATTCACTATCTGAATGATGGGAAATTTACTTAATCTTTCTAAGCCTCCACTGTCTCATGTGTAAATGTAGATAAAGTCATCCTCTATCTAATACAAATGAAGGAACGTATATAAAACACACCATAAACTGTAAATTTCTCTACAAAGTTTATTATTGTCACTGTCAATGTCTTCATTTTTATAAGTTCCCAAATTAAGATACTAACACTTTTGCTGATGTGGTGACAATGAATTCTATTTTATAGAAACAAGGTACTAAGCCTCTCCAGTGTTTTTGCTCTGTTGAGAAGGAGTCACGGATTCTTTCTTTAGCCACTGGCTCACGTCTGCAGATGAGAATTTTATTTATATGTATTCAAATGTGATTTAAACACATGGTGATTCTTTTATGGCTAAATATAAAAAATTTACAAGTTAAATGTTATTGCTATCTTTACCATTTACTTTAGAGCTTGCTCATGCTACAATTTGTAAATACTTTACAAGGCAGGGGAAAATACACACCCATAATTATTTCTCGATGTTGTCTGGCTCATGATAGTTGGGTAAATTCTTTTATTTTATTATTTAAAAAAAAAGATTTCATTGAAAGTTTTTCCAGTCACTCCAAATAAACTTAGCTGTAAATGGAAAAGATACAGCTGATTGCTCTGGCTTCTTGAGCGTGTCTTCTGCCCTTGTCCCGCTGTTCACTGAGTCAGAAGGAAGGCATGCGGTGTGGCCGACCTCCGAAATCATTAAACATCTCCTGTAAACTGTTGCTGTTAAAGACTCAATCTGGTTTATTTTCTGAAGCCTTATTAATAAGTTAGAATCTAATCTGCAGCCAGACTGTTTGATCACTTTGCTCTTGGCTTTGCCAGCCACAGGATTTTATTGCATGGTTGGCCTGTTGGCATGATGATTCCTGAAGGGCCATTGGTAAGCCAGCAAGTGCCAGGGGCACATCATTGTTAAATTCCAAAGACATGTGACCTCCCTTGACCTTCTAGTAGAGGGTTGAGCCTTCTTCAAAGAACCTCAGGGTGTTCACTAGAAATAGAGAAGAAAATTCTCTGGGAAAACCTACAATATAGAACTACCTTCCTTCAGAAGGTCTTGGGGTTTCAGGGGGGAGATAAAAGAAAAATCTATTACTGAACTTGTTTCAGATAACCTGAGATAGTCTTTCTCTGTAGAACAGTCACACATAAAATTGAAGCATTTCTACGTGCAGGTATTTAAAACATGTTTTTCCAACAAAAGGGAAAAGAGAAGAGGTGGAAATGAATAATGGAGATTTCTCTTGGAGAGATTCATTGAAATCAGTCTATATTTCATTTTATTTGTCTAGTGATAAAGGACTCAGATAGCAGTACACTGCCATTCTGTGTGAGTTTAAGCTACCAAAAAAAAAGCAATACCATCTGTAGTATTTTGTTAAAATTATATATGTAGGGAAGAGGACTTCTTTAAGATAATAGAACAATTAGAGGCAGGCATGTAGTCAAGCAATGCACTGAACACGAAATTTAAAGAGCACTGCTGTGGTCATGGCATTCCCCTGGGATACATAAAAGCTTCTTATTCAATTTTTTTGGTAGCTTATATGCTCATCAAGGGATACAAGACATAGCACATCAAAATGTAAATATTCTGTGTTGTCCAATACAGTAGGCACTATCCACATATGGCTATTTGATTTTAAATTTAAAGAGATTATAATAAGGGGCACCTGGATGGCTCAATCAGTTAAGTGTCCAATTCTTGATTTCAGCTCAGCTCATGATCTCAGAGTTTGTGAGTCTGAGCCCCCCGTTGGGCTCTGCACTGACAGCATGGAGCCTGCTTGGGATTCTCTCTCTCCCTCTCTGCCCCTCCTCCACGTGTGTGTACACACACACACACACACACACACACATGCTCTCTCTCTCTCAAAATAAATAAAGTTAAAAAAAGATTATAATAAAATAAAAATTTAAAATTTTGTACGTCAGTTCCACTAGGCACACTTCACGTGATCAGTTGCCATTATGTGGTCGGTGGCTGTTGTGTTGGGTGGCTCAGATATCGCACTTTTTCATCACCATCACTACAGAAAATTCTAGCAGACAGCTCCGATGTCTTCAATACAGTGTACAGGCAACACATTAAGTGACATTTATAGTAAGTGCTTGTCAGTTGAGAAGTGAGAAAGATCAATGCAGACTGCAACATTTGGGAAGACTTTAAGAAGACCTTGAGTTTATGGTTCCTTGGGCAAGTGGGGGACACTCAGTAGAGAAAAGGAAAGAGAATGTCTGGGCGAATAATAGCCCTTGTGGCTTAGGTCAAATTCCTGCTGTAGACTGGAGACGGGTGAAGATGGAAGCATGGGTTAGGTTGAGAGAGACTGAGATACTTGACTGGCAAATTAAGGTTTTTGTTCTATGTTTAATAATGTCACTCATATTTTTGAGCAGAGTACTGACAGTCTTGGGACAGTGGCACCACCTAACAAGTAATTTTTCCTTACATAATTTCGTATATGGAAGGCCAATATTTAAAAGTAGCTTACAAATGGGATTTCATCTTGTGCCCCATGGTTAGCTCCGGTGGAGTAATACTGTACGTCAATGTGTAACACTAGTAACACTATATGTGTGTGCACTGGTGTTAATGAACTTTGGTAAAACTATGTTTTCTTGGAACCATCTACAGAGATAGAGAAAAGCAAAGTAAGAGGCTTCTCATTCACCATCACTGTATTTTATTCCCCCGTCCCTTTTTTCTTTCCTCTTGTTCATATTTATTATGCTCCTATTATGTGTTAAGCATTGAGGGTGCAGAGGTAAATGAGACCTGAATCCTTCTTCAAGGAGCTCACAGCTCTGCACAGAGAACAAGCCCGTGCTATTACAGAATGGACATGGCCATGATGGGACTGTGCACATCATGTGCACACTAGGGAGCATGGTGGGGGTGTGCAATGCAGCCTGGGGAAGGCAGGTTGTAGGCATGTCTTCTCCAAGCAGAAGATACCTGATCTGAACCTTGGAGGAGGAGTACAAATTAATTCCATAGATTTAGTGGGGGAATACTACATGCAGAGAGGGAAGATCAAGGACAAAAGCAAAAAAGTATGCAGAATGTGATCATATGGAAAGAACCAGCCCTTGTTTCTTCTTTTGTCTTTGGCATAACACAAAGGAAGGGCTTGAGGTATACTTATTTCTATATAGACCCTCACAGCAGGTTAAGGAGCAGGTGTAGACAATATAGACACTTTTCTAGGTGACTCACATGGCTGAGGGAATCATTTAAGTTGTCTTGACTCTCGTCAGCTGGCTATGGACACTAATAAAAGTAACGCCAAAGAGAATGATCTGATGAGCCAGATTCAAGTTTGTTTAACGTGCCGTAATGTCTTTGTTCTGTCTGCTTCTCATATAATCATGGGAATTTCTACTGCCTTAGGAATGACATGCTAGGTTGTCACTCTCTCTCCCAGACTGATGCCAAGCAACTTGGGATCACTTGGGGGAGAATTTATGGAGAAACCTTAGCCCTTAAAAATTACTCTAGGGAGAAATGATAGCTTTTTTTTTTTTTTTTTTTTTTTTTTTTTTTTTTTGGTTTTTCTAGTTACACAGCTCTTACTTTTTTGGCTCCAAAATGACAGCATGCTTTTAGGAAAAAATACAGAAAAGAAAAAGAAATTAAAATCACAGTATTAAACAAGAAACAGAGCCAGTCGGCAGTGTCTAGGAACAGAGCCACTGGAATTCTCTCACTTTCTTTATGAGTCAGAAGCATTGTCACAGGGAATTGATGGTTTTTCTCCCTTTTATTAACACTAGAAGACACCATGAAAGGCAGTGTGGAGGAGCAGGAAGGCTGAAGTTTGGAATGTGACCTCGATGGGAATACTGGCTATGCCACTTCCTAGCTGTGTGACCCTGGGCAAGTTGATTGACCAAGTAGAGGCTCCGTTTCTTTCCTCTTTAAGTTGAGAATGATAATATTGCTCTTGTAGGGTTGATTTAAGGAATAGAGATAAAGATACCAGTGCAAGGTCTGATCCTATTAGACACTTAATAAATAGTATCTATTACTGTAACTACAAATGATGAGCTTGAGTTCTCCTTTGAGTGACTGTGAACTACTCATTTTCTTAAAGGAGAGGATGCTCCATTCTGACACTTTTAGGACACTGGCCTCCAGGTATAATCTTTGTGAAGGGGAAAGAGAATTACTAGAGTAAGGCTCTAAGAGAAACAGGGCATTTGATAGGGGTTGGAGGTCTGAGTGTTATCAATAAACCAAATAATCCCTGATATAGCATGATATACTAGAATATCAGTAAGTGTGATCTTATTATAGGAGTTAGCTCCCTATTTATAGTGAGAAAGTAAGTGCTCAAGGAAGAAGTTTGGCTAATGATCTTGGTCATTAATAGTAGTTAAGGTGAAACAATGATCAGATCAGAGACTGTTGAGCGAATTCATGAAATTACGTAGGCTCCTTGTTTACCAAACTTGTTGCTTATTGATGATCATTACAATATCTAGACAATGAGAAAGAAGAAGGAAGGAAGAGATCATTTCAATCTGTCCAGTCTTCCTCCCTCCCTCGCTCCCTCCCTTCCTGCCTTCCTTCCCATCATCTATCTTCCTAGCTTTTCAAAATCTTAAATTATTCTGGCATTTCTGCTATTGCTTTTACTGTGAAGAACTGAGCCATTGAACCAAGACAGGTTCATCATCTTCTTTTGTTCCTTTTTCAGCTGGGCTTGGAAATTACACTGGGATTGTTTCTTACTTTATGGTTTGACATAGCACATAATTTGTGTTATATCTGTGATACTCAATGTGTATTACATAATGACTAGCGATACTGACTTTACTATGTCCCAGTAGATCTTGAAACAATGACGTGGGACAGTGATTCCTAAACTGTTCCCAAATTTTTCCATAGAATACTGGTTCCAAGAGATTCTCTCAGGGTGGGAAGGTGTCAGCAAATAAGTTTGGGGCACACTACTGACTGTAACATTTTCGAAAAATGAAAATATAATTAGCATATTAAGGTCGTTGTGAAATCTAGCAGTGAACAAAACTGATCACGTTGTTTTACTGAGTGTTTCTGAAATGTAATAGACCATAGAAGCTTTTTCTGTATAAACACATAGTAATATCTCAGGTACTACTGTTTCTGAAGCACACTTTGGAAAATGTTGAAGAAGTAACATTTGGGTTTTACATAATATAACATCATTATTGAAAATATCATCTTTCTTTAGCTAAAGTAGAATTTTAAAACCACAAAAACTCTTCCGTGTGTGGGGAATTAGCTTTTAATTGATGTCAAAATATGGACAAGTGAACATATAGGCCTTTTGAGATTCTTAAGCCATAAATTAATTGTTTCTTTTCCCTCTTCTACTTACCCTTGACCTTGTCTGGATTCTGGACACATGAGGAATTGTCTTTCGTACTTTAAGAAACAAAAATGCTCTTGCTACATCTTGGAAGGTTATGTGCTTATTTGGAATTTTATTCCATTTTGACCTGATTCTGCATAAATACCATGAGCCATTACCAGGTGTTGTGAGTATAATCCATTCACTATATAAGTAACAGCAACCATGTATGTTTAAGGAGTATCAGTCTGCAAAATAAATGGCAACACCTCAAGTGTCTCTAAATGACAAAGACAGTGGTTATTTGAAAATTGCTCTTCTATTTAAGATAAATAAATTAAGGCACAGAGATGATCAGTGGCTTTCCAAAGATCCCAGAAAGAGTCAAGGTATTTCTGAGATTAAAACGCAAGATTTTCTCAAATGGGGACTTCTTAGGCTACGTGCACACAAACTTTATACGTTCGTCTCCACTGACCTCAGAAATAGAAAGAGGACTGCTCTGTATTCCTGTGGATGTCATAAGTTTTAAAAAGCAAGCAGCCCTTCTCTGGTGTGCCAGGGATTTTTCTTTTATGGTCCTAATTGATCTCTATCCCCCAAAGGGTTCTGAATTATGCAAGTGTCTCAAGTCTTAACAAGCCATCCCCAACACAGCTGTGCAATGGAAATGTTCAACGGAAAGGTATTCACTTCAGTCTAGGCAAGGCTCTGGCTGCTCCCTGGAGAGACCCGGATCCAGGAGTGCAGATTCTGGGCCATCTCAGAGAAACCTGTTGGGCCCATCTCTGCCTGCTTCTTTCTCTAGGCTCCCTTCCTGCTCTTGTTGACAGGAGGGTCTGGTCATGGCAGGACACCAGGACTTCCCCTTTAAAACTCATGAAATCTTCTCAGTGCTTGAGCCTCTCTGCTCTTCTCTCCCTGACCCCACCCCCAGCTTCCAGAGTTTCTTTCTCACTGAGTTGAGCATTTAGTCTGGAGCATTTAGTCTTGGCTGGTGGTGGCCTTGGAAAGAACATTTTCTAAGATTGCTTTGGTTTTCTTTCAAATAAACCTCTACAAGCCTGGACATTTCTGGCATTGTTGAAGCGCAGGTGATTTATTCCTAGAGGCTTAAATTGGTATTTTTTTTTTTTTTTTCAAAAAGAAAACCAACAATGTGATATGCTCCTATTGTACACTTTAGCCACTGGTAACAAAGGACACCTGGCTCTGTCTTTTATCAGAAGAATTCAAATCTAAAAGGCCCCCTCTAGGAACAAGTCAGTTTTTATTTTGAGACACTCAGCCCCGTGGCTCCCTCTACTGGTCAATGACTTCTCTCCCCACTCTTTCGAACCTGAGGGGATTGGAATAAACTGGGAGCTAGAAGGGGAACTAGACATGTCGTTAAATTAGGAATTATGGATCCAATAGCATATTTTTGCTAAAGATCTCCTTTTATCTCTTCTTCTTCCAACCTCAATTTTGGCCACCTAAGCCACAAAGTCTTAGCTCTACCTAGCATCTCCCTTCATGTAGGTCTTGGCCTTATCTTTCATCTGCCTTTTAACAAGAGGCCACTTGTTTGGATTTATAGCACTGATGAACACCATGACCTCTGGATTTGAAGACTAGTTAATCGCTAAGTAAAGATCATTAAAGAAATACAATGGTGTACAGTCATCACTTTCAATTTATGAACCAAGTTTAGATTTATCTTTTTAGAGTTCACATGGCATGACAGTTGGAGGAACATATGAAATGGATCAACTGCTGCCAAGATGTCTTCCTGCTGCCCCAGGACAATGCTCTTGAGCCAGATTTTAGGATTCAGTGTCCTCCTATGGAACTGAAGGCAGTTGTGACTTACCCACTCGGCTGCAGGGTAGCATAATTTCTGCATAAGCCAGCCATGGTTGCCCTAGTACATGAAACCTGAATTACGGAGGTCATTGGCCCAGTCTTTCAGAAAAACAGCTGTTTTATCTAGCTAACAGAGAGGACTGGAGAGGCGCCCCAACAGGCTGGACACATTTTATTTCCCAGAGAAGCCAACAGCTGACACCCACACCCAGGCCTATTCAGTTTGAGTTGGAAAAGTAGCACATGAAGTGATTGTCTTTAATCTCAGCACATCAAGTGATGCCAATGCCTAAATATCCTGTGATGTAAACACATCAATAGAGAGCTTAAGAGACGCAGTCTTCAAGAAATTTACTTAAAAGAATGTTTTCACGATGATGCTTAGTCATAGACTATGTAAATTTTAACATACAATAAATCAATTTCAGAAACAAAAGTACTATTTCAAAGATACGCAAACAATTGTCAGGCTTTAGTGGAAAGTGAAGAAGCATCTGGGGTAACATCTGTCTACTTATTCAGGGCAAATTGTTTCCAGAAATGATACAAGAATATTCCTTTTACCTTTATCATTTTCTATGTTGGATTAACTTTGTGTATCACCAAAAACTGTATTTGTATCTTAGCAGAGAGCATTGTGATGGCATGACTTCCATGGCGTTAGTATTGCTGGGTCAGTCAAGTCAGGGGTCAGATAAGGCTCTTTTTCCCAGCAGAAGTTCAGTCAAGGGTTCAGAAGAGTTTTAATAAGATGTAATACTTGTAAAACTTTTACCCATGTGAGTCAGTCCTCAACTGGCGTTACACTGAAAGGAGGCTGACCCAAATAGGATTTTATCTCCCAAACATTTGACAGGCTCTTGGATCAGACACATTAAAAATCGCTTCTTTAGCACCTCAACTCTATGGAGTTTCTCTCTCCTCTGTCTAAGGGAATGAGCCCTCTTAGCTACAGTATCCTGTCTCTACACTCTTGGCCCCTTAACGCCTCTCCTCTGACGTGACACATTTCATGCCTACACCCCTCCAACCATATGTCCCTCAAAGTCTCCTCTGATTGTTCTTTACGCATATTTTGTCTTTTTTCTCATTAAAGACCTGGGAAGGTGTAAGATGGTTATATTGGCAACACATTGTCTATTGAGTGGGAGAAGAAGGTTATTATACAAGAAAACATTTGTTCTGTCACATAAATGTTGGAACCAGATTTTAAGACATCTTAGATACATACTGTGTGGGAAAGACACACTATAGTTATCTAAGACAGACCACTGTTTGAAGAGTTTGACTACACGAAATGTATTCCTGGTTCTGCTACACATGTCTGGGTGACCCTGGGCACGACATCGACCTCTCTGACTTTTGCTGTAAAATTAACATTAGTTCAAATTAGCCCCAAAGATCCTTCCAGCATTTATATTCCGTGTTTCTCTCAATAAGTTTAATACCCAAGAAAGGGGAATAAGGACTAGATAAAGTGTTTAGAAACGTCACTGCAGAGGGCCTGTTGGAGGCAAGTAGCAATTTTAAATTAGATTTCTTCTAGATAGATGAATGAAGATTGACAAAAATGTAAAGCCTTTTTATTTGTCGGAGTAAAAATTTACAGTCTGTTTAAGAGAAGTATGAGACTTTGGGTAATGAGAAAAGCCACAAATATGAGTGGTACTCTAGAAACTTGATCTGTAATCATTGAAAAGAGATTTCTTCCACTGAAAGAAAAATGGGGTAGCACTGGGTGGGGGGGGGGAGGGGACACGTATGCATTTGCAAATCCCATGATGAAGGAGAAAAGGGCAGTTTTCGTTTTCTAGGAAGAACCATGGAAGTGGACCCAAAATTAATAGGGGAGATTGAGGTGAACCATCAGATGTCTTTTAATATTTTATATAATCAGCTATAGGTGCTGTGAGTTGCTTTTGCCATTATGCTACACTGAGCAGTTACAGTTCATTATTATTTTAGCTGATTACTCTATAATCAGTTTTGGGAAACATTTTTGTTTCAGTCACCTCAGTTTGATTCCATGCAATTTCAATGGCTTTGTGGATTTGCATACACAGGGCCCCCAGATTATAGACATTCTGACCTTGTGTGACTCCCTTTAACCCCCATCCCACAAATCTACTTGCTTAAGGATAGATTCTAAAGAACCTCCTTCCTCAAACGGGGAACACAGTTGCCAAAGTGATAGTGGAATGTCTGATTAGTGCCTTCTCTGTTTGTTGGTGCTGAAGTGTGGTTAATTTTCTTTCCCACTCTTCACTCCTTGCCTCTCTGGAAAGGGCAAGTTTAGCAGAGCTCTCATTTAGTATTGTGGGGTATAAACTGGTGTTAATGACTGCCAGGTCATTGGAAGATCTTTTTCATTATATCCTTAGCATTTTGTAACCATTTGTGAGCTGATCTTTTTATTATTATTATTTTTTAAGTTCCACATGCTTTGGGTAGCAAAAGGTCCATTTCACAAAATGCTAAAGTAAAACATTCTCTAAATTCCAAAGAGCATTCATTCTCCCCTTAACCTTCTCCTCTCCTCTCCTCTCCTTTTTTTTTTTTTTTTTCTTTTTCACTCATAATTAGAACAAGGCACCTCTCAGAAGACTGGATTCTAGTCTCAAGATCTGTACCTTCTTTAAATTATGCATATGTGTGTTTATGAAGACTTGATGGATGAGAAGGAAGTCAAGGCATGAAAAAAGGCTTGGTTTTCAGAGGATTACTGGGAGGACCAGAGGTTGGGAAATAAGTGTTTATCTCAATCCCTCTGCAAGTTGCCATACCAAAGAGGGTGACCATAGATAAGAAGGAGTAATTTGCTGCTTCTAACTTCTCACTTGCAAATAATCACCCAACTTTGGGCCCTTTCGGACAGTTAGGGGTGGGTTTGTTGATGTGAACCACCCATTAACGTTCTGAGGGTTTTTATACTCATAATATAGTTTTAAAAAAGCTGTAAGTGGCAAAGTCCTAGCGGTTTTAATGTGAGGTAGACCTGAAATCGTTTTGGTCTTTAGAACTAGGCTATTCTCCTCTGTTAGAGTAGGGCACAGAAGAGTGGACCTTAGCGTCTTGGTGGAAATATTATTGATTTAAGACAAAAACCAAGAGCAGATATGACTATTTGCTCTTCTGCACCTCTTCATATTTCATACAAATAAAGGCAAAAAGAAGTTGTCTTTGTAACAGATTCTGCTCTTTCTCTTCTCCCGGGGCACTTCCTAGGAGACATTCCTCTCGGCTCCCCACTTGGTTTCATCCCCATTCTCCTCTTTGATTTTCATGGGTATCAATGGACATAAAGTGGGATACACTTTCTGGTCGTTGGAAGAATAATACTGTTTTGTAATTGTGACAATGGGAAAACAATCCAAATGTGTGTTTCCCTAGGTTTAGCAGGCCCTTGAAGGGAGCAGAACACCTTCTCTGTGTCTCTAGTGAAAGGAAGCTGCTCATTTTTTCTTTTTTGAGAAACATTAAAGGAGTTGGTCAAGCCAGCTCGATTGGTGTTAGATAGGTCTGGTCATGAACCCAATTCAGGAGCGGCTATATAACGGCAGAGAGCAAAGACTCATGTGAAGTCTCCACATTGTGTGCAAAGGAGACATTGGGATGGCTACTACGTGAAACCCAGCACCGATTTTTCTAAAGACTTAAGAAGTCTCATCTTGCCTGACATGTGCCGTCTAGGGAAAGATTCACTTTAGGAGTCCAGTAAAGGGCCCTGGGAAAGTTAGGTCATGAGCCATCTACATGATCTCACCCAGTTATTTAGGGTGTTGAACTTGATGGCACATGGGGAAGGCAGTTACTGTTAATGGTTCCTAGCTGGTAGAGTGGATTAGCTGCCAGGAAAAGCAGAAGCAAACTCTGGGAGAACACTTTTCATCCCCAAATTTAGGAATAACAGGAGCTCTTTTACATTGGAAACACTTTTTTTTTTCTTCTCCCAGAAAAGATAACTTCCCTCAAGGGAAATCTGGTGAATGAAGTGCATTTTCACTCTTGCGATGATGGGTTTGAGTCCGGCATAACCATAAAAAAGAATTAACTTGGACATACCACACACTTGGTTTGGCCTTGTCCCATACCTGTGCTCTTGTCATGGTTGATTACCCACTTACATCAGATACGAAGCAAGCAGTCTGCACTGTGGCTGAAGATGAAAGGTATTTTAATATGCTCAGGTCACATACTATCTCAGCCAATAGTAATTTTATGTCATTTTCTTAAAGGAAACCACACTCCTTGCAATAATTTTTTCCAATGAAGCAAAATTTTACATGACAGAAACCTTTATATGTAACTCTTTCATTTGAATCACAGCATTGAATTCCTTCCCTGCCAAGCAGAATTTTAATACATCTTTATTATTTCCTTTGATATGCAAATGATACGGAGAAAAGCTTTGAAAGACCCTCAGTTAAACTTCTGTTGATTCTACTTTCTTTAATAGTGAAGAATTATTTACAGCTCTGGTGACTTTTCCCTTTTTAAGTGAAACAATATACACAAACCAAAAAAGAAAAAAAATGAAGCTTTTCCTCTTTTACTTTAAGAATCTTAAGGGCTGAAATAGTGGGTTGGTTTCCTGACCAAACCTTTGGTTTGCCGTCTCTAAGCAGTCTTGTGCAATTAATTCCCCAGAGGAAATATTTGAAGAGGGTTTTTCTCCCACATGAGAGAGTTTCATCCCACACAGCCCACAGATTTTGATGGCAAACTTCATGGACCAAGCGTCTGGTTTTACAGGAGTAGCTGTGGAGCTACTCACAGAAGCTGTCACAGGTGCACAGTACTCATTCTCCAACCTCAGAAACAGGAAGGTATGGCAGTCTTTAAATATGATGGTAGCTTAACTACTGGGTAGCTCTAGAATCCAGTCCTAATCAGGTCGATGTTAATTACTAGATGAGGGAAAGGAGGGTGGCAAGCAGGGTTCAAACTTCCAAAGCCTTCAAGCTGATTTTTTTTTTTTTTTTTTTTTTACAACCGTCTGGTGTACACAGAAGAATTGTATAATCTGGCCTGTATTTTTCTCTTGCTGTGAAACATATTGAAACGCTTTATATTTAGGTGTATGTATAGAAATTCATGAAGTTCCTTTATACACTTTCTGGGTTCTGACACCGTTCTCATTTTAGAAAGTCTTGAAAAGATAGCTTTGTGAGAGCACATTTTGCCCCAGCTTGTAAATTTGGGTTTGTTCTTTCCTATCTACCAGCCACCTGATTACTGTCCCTGTGCAAAGGGCACCCGTTCACATCATTTTTTCCAAGCACTTAAACCTGGAAAGATACTTTTTAAAGGACTCACAGAAGCTGTCTTAGGGGGTTTGGAAAACATCGCAAAATTGTTAGCAGACCTTTTCTGACTGCTATTTTTAGGAAACTAATTGTGTTCTTCTAAAGTACGTTTTTGACAATGGGACAAAGTTTTCCTTGCCCCCTCTGATATATGAGATAGTTACAATGAAAAGCGTAAAACACCCCAAACAGATACATTTTAACTTCAGCAACAGTCAGCAAATGGGGAAAAGTGATTTAAAAAGAGAGAAGCTTTTTTGCAGTATTTATGCTGCTGTTTCTTGCCCAAAATGAACTTTTATTTTACCGTTCAAACAGAAGTTTGTTTTCCAACCAGTTGCTAGTTAAAGGAGCAGCTGATCTGGCATCCATAAGAATCAGGTCGAACCAAACGGTAAGCATGTTGACCAGAGGAGACGTATTTCCCACCCCCGCAGCAACCCCCATTAGGTCAGATGCCTGCAGAAGTGTTCTCTTACCTTGAGCACGTAAGATCCGGGAGAGAGGCTGGGGGCTTCCACAGGAGAGGACCGGGAGAGTGCTCTGATCCTCGGCTGGTAACATGCACTTGGCTTTTATGGGCAGGTGGGAGGGGCTGCTCCTCATAGTAGGTGGGCAGGAAAGGAGCGGCGGGCGGGCAGCCCTGGGTGGAGCTGGACACTCTTCTCTGGGGAGGGGCTGAGAGGGCAGAGCAGGAGCCCGAAGGAGGGAGGAGAGACGGAGGGGGGGGGGGTGTAGAAGCGGTGGAAGGAATGGAAACGGGAGAGGGAGGGAGAAACAGAAAGAAAGAGAGAGAGAGAGAGAACGAAGAGAAATAGAGAAAGGATGTAGATCACAGAGGGAATAAAGGTTGGGGAGAAAATGAACAGAAGACAGAGAGACCAGCAAGATCTGGAAGGAAAAGGGAATTGAATTATTTTGTTTTTGTATGACTTTTTTTTTTTTTTTTTTTTTTTGAGAGGGGAGTTGTAGGTGACTGTGATGACTAAAGGTGTTTTCTGTGAATTTGAAACACTAAATAACGGTTCAGGGAAACGGAAGGGTTCCTGAGCGAGCCACGGAGGGGAAGCGGGGCGTCTGAGGAGCACCGCCCGAGCGCTGGCGGACACCCACCCGGCAGCGGCGGGCGCGGAGCGGAGCGCAGTGTGCGCAGCAGACGCCCCCCGCGCCCCCGGCGCCCGCAGCCCCCGTGCGTCCCGCCTGCCCGCGGGTGAAACCCGCCCTCCACTCCTCACTCCCACCAGTGCTTATTTGACAAGAAAGGTCTCCCTGTGCTGCCGGTACTGTGCAGCATCCCGAGGCCCCTCTTGAGACTTCTGCAGCATTAAGGTAAATCCAGCAAAGGTTCGGGAGGATCAGCTGAGATTGGCTTGTGGGGAAAGGAACCTCAAACCCAGCCTTGGTCCTCCAACATCTGCTTATGTAACAGGATTTCAGGACTCTGCCCTCTGGTTATTTTCGGTATTTAAAAAACTCTTATTCCTAACAATTGGAAAACTTCTTGGTGCCACAGCTCGCTCTCTGTGTGTCTTAAACATTCAGAGAGGATTCAACCAGCAAACGGCAGAAGGATCAGGCTGAAATTCTTAAGAAATACATTCAGAGAAAGAAAAACAAGCTCCTTTAGCTGCTGAGTGGTGACTCACTTCCCAGTCCAAGCTCGATTTTTGCCACCAAAGGAACTAAAACATTTAAAAAGAGAGAACCTGAACCTGAAGAATGGGCGGGGGGGGGGGGGGGGGGGGGGGGGTACTGAGGGGAAAAAGGGAGGAGTGGGCTGGGAAGAATAAAAGGACCTTCACTGAACAGCTCTCTACATGAATGTATCTATATATAGAGAGAGAGATACAATGTGATTCAGGGTTCACCACAACTTTATGAAGTAAGTATTGTGTAGTTTTGGTTGGTTGTTTGTTTTTAAAGAAGTTAATCTTACAGGGGTGAAGCAATTAGCTCAAACCAACAAGATGAATGGAGAGTCACAGCTAGTGAGCTTGCAAAACTCGTGCACTCTGTGCAGGAGGCTGTCCTGTAAAACACCTAGCCTGGTCTCAGGTTAGATCCTGATGTCTGTGGATTCCCAGGCTCCGAGAGAAGGAAAAATGACGGCCAAGAGCTGGGTTTCTTAAACTAGGTTCTATGACATCTCAGGCAGGGTAATTCTTTGTGGTGGGGACCTCTTCTGTGTACTGCAAAATATTGAGCAGCCTCTCTGGTCTCTACCCACCAGATGCCAGTATCACTCTCCTTCCTAAGGGGTGAATACCAAAAATATCCCTATACTTAGTTGAATGTCCCTGTGGTGGTGGTGGGGGTGTGTGTGTGCAAAATTCTCTCCTCCCTGTAAGAAACATTGGTCTAAAGGTCACACCTATAAAAAAGGATTGAAAGAAATCCATTAGGAAAATACCCAATAGTGGCATTTGGGTAACAATAATACTAGTTGTCACATGTGCTAAGTTTACACTAGACTTAGTTTTTTTACATATTCATACTCCCATCTGTCTGCCTCTAGAGCCCAAAGCTTTGATTGCTTTATTTGTAACTAAGCTTATTCTCCGTTGGATACATGTGAAAATCAACAAAGTAGAACGCCATGTGCCTGAGTATGAAGGAGGATTAGATGAAAAATTTAAAGTTTATCATAAACAAATTTGACATTGGAATAATTATTCCAAATATTATGATTTTTTAGACATTGCTTATTTGTTTTAATATTTATAATTTTTCATATCTGTGTATCCCTGCTATTTTACGTTATATTCAGTAAATTTTTGGCTGCAAAGAAATTGCATTTAGTGGTTAACTAGCTAGCAGAAAATAAGTACTCACTGGATACATATCATGTAATTGAATAAGTGACACTATGGAGCACTGACACATAGAGAGTGGCAATATTTATTGGCTTAATGATTGAAAAAAAGAATGAATACTTAGAAAGGTAGAATTTTCACATTAACTTTCATGCCCACTTGCTGTTTGGTTTTACTGTTTTCTCATCCTCCATAATTCAGTTTTCCTCTTTCCAAATAGTATGTTTGTCTTTTGAGGATGTGGCCAAACCCATTAAATTAAGTCTATGAAATGAATAACCCTTGTTACTGGTCCTAGAAAGAGAACTGCCTGATGCTGCTGGGGCAGACCCCTGAAATCAGATGTGATTTTATAGGCAGGGTACCACTTCTGGCACTTTCCAACTTAGGAAAGAAATGTTTTCTGGACAAACTACACAGGACCCAGTTAGAGGAGCATCTGCGTGGTTAACACATTAGTAAACATCCTCATTAGGTTACAGCAAATCATCCTTTCAGTCCCAATTTTATGCCTTCCAAATATTCCAGTTTCATCACAGAGTTGTGAAAAATAGAAACAAAAGGCAAGAAAAGCACATTGGAAGGGAAGGCAACTGATGGTTGTATTTTTCTTCTCCTTTCTCTTCCTTTACTCCCTCCTTTCAAACCTGAATATGCAGCCAAGATAACAAAAGAGCTCCTTTCATTTTGTTTGGATGGTGCTAATGGTTAGTTCATTTCTCTAGTTCACACTTGCCTGAATCCGATTCAGTAGCAGATCTGGACAACAAGTAAGGAATCCAGGAATGTGATTCCTTTGCTGGTTCTTAGCGTGCCCTTCTAGAATCTCTCTGAAGGTGACTGAGGTTTGAAATGACCTAGTTTGGTCTTCTGTGGAAAGAAAGGAATCCAATGACAACACACTAGATGCTCTGGAGTTTCCATTGTGTGGATAATATAATAACAGCTCCAGATTATTACCTTATTTTAAACAGCTTTGAATATGGAACGCCCCCCTTTTTCTTTTTGCTCATTTAGAAGTAATAATTGACAAATATTTATTAAGAATGGATACCAGACAGTGTTGAGTATTCAAAGCAGAGGAAAATAAGAATGTGGATCTGTTCTCATAGAAGGAAAAAAAAAAAGCATGAAATCCTGTTAGCTGGGTAGCAGAGAGACTTTGAGGAGGAGCTGGCATTGAGCTCGGCCATGGAAAGTAGTGTTTGGATACATGCGTGATGAACAGGAGGGCGAGGAAGGGAATGTGTTCAGCTGAGGAAGACACAGGGATATTTGGAGGATAGTGAATTGGCCAGCATGACTAAAGGGAACGGTCTATGTAGGAAAATAATGAGGCTAAGAAACAGGGCAGGAGAGGTGGGACCTGCCTATGGAAGGCCTTCTACGTCACTTCAGTAGTCTCAACTGTAGTAATAGTAATAGTAGTCGTCGTTGTTGTTGTCATAGCTGTGGGCCGTGAGAAGTCTTTGAACACTTCTGAGCAGTACAATGGCATGATGGAAATGGCATATTACTAAGATTTCACTTTTCTTTGAGAAGGATCTTTCTGGTAGCTTTGCAGATAAATGTGTATGGTATGTCTAAGGCCATTAGCATACTTAGAGAAAAGGGAGTGTCTTTGTCCTGCGGACGTGGAGGCCTGTCTGTGTGAGGTGGCAGAAAGAGTGGTGACATTGTCTCTGTCGGTGCCCTGTGTGGTTGTAAGGAGAGAGAAAGACAGGACCCCTCCACCCCCCGCCCTCCCAGGGGATGGCCCGGATGACAGATGGGATTCATGTGAAGGGTGGTGTCTGCTCTGTGTCAAGGAAGCCTGACTCTTCTTTCCCTGTGGTAGCTTTGAGGTTCTCAAAAAGTATCTACTCCCAGATTGAGTAGGTCTGATGAACGAGATCACTGAGTTTTCAAGGGCTCCTGGATTAGAAAGCGATGGAACCCTGTATTAAAAGCTGTACCTTCACATGTATGCTTTTAAACAGCTAACTTTCAATTGTTTTATATGTGTTACCCTTGGCAAATTTCAGCCTCTGATTTCTTTCTGACACTCCTAAGTACTTTAGAATGCAAATGAACATGACTTTTAGTCTAAGCAATTATCATTGACAACATGAAGTAAGTTTGATGTACAGACGTTTGCTCTCTATCTACCAAATGATCCATCGGTCAGTCAGCCTAAGCTTGTTCTAAGTATCACTAGATATGATCTTGGCCTGCAAGGCGCTCACAATTGCCAGCTCTCCCAGGGCATTTAAAATAGGGTTTTATTTACAAAAATTGAAAAGGCTCATAGCACAGGAGAAAGGCACACCTCTCCTGCATTCCAAAGGAAGGCTGGATTCTGTGAGTCACCGTTTTCCTTGTTGGCCCAGATGGTAGAGAGCTGACTTGGGTGATCCTACGGACGACTGCCTCATAGCTCCCGCTGGCTTTATAAAGAGCACTGCACAGAGAGTCAGGAAATCTGGGGTTTAGTCCCAGCTAGGTCACCAACTACCTGTGAAGACTCGGGGCTGATGTTTTATCCTTTTAGGATTTAGTGTCCATGCATAAAATAAGAAGGCTTAACCAGACATTCTCTAAACTTCTTTCTACCCTTCCGATGTCTACTTTGTGCCAGTCGGTAGATGATTCTCCTACTCTTCCCCCATGAAGTCAACCCAACATTCAGAGATGCACATGCTCAATTTTGGGCATGGGACTAAGAGCTCAGAACGCATTAGTCCAGTGTTTGCTACAAGGGGATTACATCCCCAATATCAAACCTTGTCTGTGTTCTAGGTATAGAATCCCGAAGTGGGGTGTACTTCTGTCACTCAGCTGGCTCTTAACTGTAAGCACTACTTACAGTGACCTTAAGTCACCCAGAAGTCCCCTGGGTTTAGCTGTCAGCGTCTAAACCTGGAAGCCCTTTAACTCTCTTTCTCTGAATCGAGTAGTAATCCTCGTTTCGCCTGGCGGAAGTGGGACCACACCACACCTATTCCTAGCTTCTGAAAATTCTACCCATGGTGCCAGATTTACTTGATATCCAAATCGATCAAGTTGATTTCCTAAGAGGCTCTCTATCTTCTCCCATTGTAAATTCCTTCGTCTCCCCAGTGCCTCACCCCTTTATTACTTTAATGAGGAAAAGTTTGAATGCCCTTTTCAATATAGTCTAAATTGTTATAGCTCCTTTAGTTTCCCAAACTATTAGATTTTTCTAGGGTCTCTGAGCCTTTTTCTGACCCTCACCTTCCCCATAACCAGTGACAACTAGAGTCACTCTGTTCTTTTCTTTTAAATTATTAATTTTTAAGTGTTTATTTTTGAGAAAGGGAGAAAGAGAGAGAGAGAGAGAGAGCAAGCAGGGGAGGGACAGAGGGAGAGGGAGACAGAGGATCAGAAGCAGGCTCCGCGCTGACAGCAGCGAGCCCGATGCGGGGCTCAAACCCACAAACCAGGAGATCATGACCTGAGCCGAAATCAAGAGTCAGGTGCTTAACAGACTGAACACCCAGACGGCCCATTCTGTTCTTTTTTTATACTTTAAAAAATTTGGGGGCACCTGGGTGGTTCAGTTGGTTAAGCGTCTGACATCAGCTTGTGACTCTCTCCCTCTCTCAAAAATAAATAAAAATTGAAAAATTAAAAAAAAATTCACTGTAGGAATTCTCTCATGGGGGCAGTGCAATGAAGAAGGGGTAATATAGTCAAGGGATTTTTTTTCTTACTCAGGAGTGGAAAAGTAAAGGCCTTCCAGGGTGCTAATAAAATATAGTTCACCCTTACTTATGCACGTTAGACTCTGTCTACAGTCTGGGAATTGTCTTGATCCCAGGATTCCCTCGCTAAATAATTCTTTTTTTTTTTTTTAATTTTTTTTTCAACGTTTATTTTTTTATTTTTGGGACAGAGAGAGACAGAGCATGAACGGGGGAGGGGCAGAGAGAGAGGGAGACACAGAATCGGAAACAGGCTCCAGGCTCTGAGCCATCAGCCCAGAGCCCGACGCGGGGCTTGAACTCACGGACCGCGAGATCGTGACCTGGCTGAAGTCGGACGCTTAACCGACTGCGCCACCCAGGCGCCCCAGCTCGCTAAATAATTCTTAACTCTGCTTTATTTCTACCCTCCATTCTTTCTCATTGTGGTTTACTCTCTTAGGTCCTTGTTAATATTTACCTCCTGTTCAGTTGTAATAAATCCTATATTTCCTGCTCTGACTTATGTCTTACACAACTTAAGATTTTCATGAGAAACTCCAGTTTGACCGACAAAAATATTTACCTGAGATGAGAGATCTAACACGTGTCCTGACCTTAGACTACCACATCCTATCCGCAGATCACCTTGCATGTTGCCCCAAAAGGAGTCTGCCTACGTCCAGCAGTGATTACATCATGCCTTCTTGCAGACACCTTTGATGGCAGCACATTACCCGATTTGTAAAAGAAAAAAAAAGTCTGAATTCGTATTCTGGTATTTAAGTCTCTCCTCCATGATTCAAGCCCAGTTTTCATTTCTAATCTCACTCACATACCCTGTGATTCTGTCAGGGGAGACCATTTGCTTTTTACAATGTCTGTGCCGTCGACTCTTCATCTTTTATATGGTGGTAGCTCCTATTGCCAGAATCGCCCATGAACACGTGCTCACATCCTTTATCCATTTACTTCAATACCATCTTCTTCAGGAAATGTTTTCTCTTTTACTGAAGCTCCAAGGAAGGTTGGTACATCTCTTATGACATTCTCCGCTATCTACTGGTTTATACATATGCTCACCTCTTTTCTTCTTAACTTCACTGCTTTCTCCCTGAAGGTTTAACCCCTTTTCTTGAAGCTAGGCCCAGCATAGAATAGGTGGTCAATATGTATTGTGGATTGTAGAACTTTAAAAAAAAATTAAATCTTCCCTATCTTTCTCTATTTGTACCCCTTACATTTAGCTCAAAAACCAACCAACCAACCAACAACAACAACAACAACAACAAAACATTTAGAGCTGCTGCTATATTTCTGGCAGCATTACAGAAGCTGAAGTTCCAGAGACCAATATGGTTTGGTTCCCATTTTTGAGGATTTAAACAGTCTTGTAGGGGAGACAGATAAATACACCATTTTTATTCAACAGGGCCAATTCTACGGGTGAAATAAGTACTGGGGTCTATGACAGGGCTCAGAGGAGGCCTTTGCTCATTTAGGAGAGTTTTGAAATGGTTACTCAGAATGCTAAATGTAAGTCAGAAGATGGAATCAAGAAGCATACAAAAAAGAAGAGCTTAGTTCTTGGTATTTGTTTGGGTGAAAATATAATAATATACTTTATGGTTTTTGGTCGGGGATCAGGAGGGTCAGTCTGCATTTGGCCTGCAAACCGAGTCTTCCTGCTTGGTAAGTAAGTCCGCTGAAGTACAAAGGTTATTTGAGCAGATGTGTTTCAATATTGCTTTGAAATAAAAAGGGCCCCAGTGCACTCTCCTGGTATACACCCTCACAATCTAAGACTTTTGATTGACTGAATGAGTAAACAACAGTCTGCAGCTAATGCTGAATGCCCTTAAGAACTGTGGCCACTTATTTTTGGACCCTCCGTGATGGCTGGATACCATCTCATGGTGTCTCGTTCCCATCTATTTCCTTTTAAGGGAAACATTTTACAAGATGTCCTTATGGAGCTTCCATGACAAAAAGGGGAACAATTTAGAGTTCTACATACCTTGGCTTCTACGTTATTCGTGAATTTATTTCTTAAATGTGGATGTATAATGGTTAGCCCTTGTCACTTCTGCTTAGAGCCGCCATATGGTTTTGTGAATATACTCAGTGTGCCAATACCAGATCTTTTCATCTCTGGCAGCCTACTTGTTTTCCTAGAAGGAGAGTCACAGTCTTGGAGTTTCACTCCATGCATAAGGAAATAGTTAAGTCTATCTGCAAGAAACCTTAAAAACATCACTGCTATCGACATGTGGTTAAATGGGCTTTAGATTACTATGTAAGGGGGTAGGAAGAGAAATGACCTGTTAAGAAGCGAGACTTAAATTTCTATACGAAAAGTGGCCAGATCTCTTGAAACTCTTGTAAGTTGTTACTTATAGCTTTGTTTCCATTGGACTTTAGAGAAGAGTCTGTGCCACCCTCTTTTAGTCTCATATTATTTTTCACATCCTCATTTCTCCCGTGTTCTAATTCTTTATTCTCTTAGTTTTTCAATTTACTTTTATCTTGTGTATATTTTGCATCCTTTCTGGAACCTTGGTTTTTATTAGACTTTCTGTGTTAGACCTACTGTCAGAGAGTTCCAGGGGGATACTGGTATCGCATTTGGCTATGTGGCAAGGAAGAGCATTGTTCAGGATCAGATGGATTTCCTCCTTTCCCACTTTCAACAACTAAACCAAGACTATTTCTTACTGGAAATTTCTGATGATAATGCATGTTTGTATCAACACAAATGAATATTATTTGCTATTTTAATTTGTGTTATCTTGCGCTAACTTCTGCCTTCTGGATTATAAACTCCTCAAATTGAGAAGTCAAAAAGACTGCAAGCTCTTTCAAAGCAGGAAATCATGTTGCTCAAAGCACTGGTGTAGGACTGACTGCACTAGTAAACTCTTGTTGCTTTATCTCCATTTTGAGACTATGAAGACTGCCATCTTTAAAATCTATGGATATATTTTCATCTGAATATTCCTCTTTATGACAAAACTATGTATAGGCATACACATAAAAAATGATAAATTATGGGTATTTGGAACATCCTTTTTAGGTTCCAATCTGGGGCTTAATTTTTGAAGGGGATGTCCATATCACTAGTTTTACTCATAAATTAAGAATTTCACCTGTCATGTTGTTAGTATAGGCAAGAGGTTGGGGTCTCACGAGGGAAAGAAATTGGCTGTTCAGAAGTTCCTTCTGAATAATAATAATAATAACAATAACAACAACACTCTGTGGGACTCTAGTGCCTAGGAATATTAATAGCTGTTGTATAGAAAGGATATGTTCAAAGCATTTATGTTTCAGAAATTCTGGATTATTAAAATTAATTATTTTATTATTAATAAAATTTCCTCATTGTAGGGCTATTCCAAGCCTTCAGTGGTTAATGTGCTCTTTCAAATTCTGAAAGGTAGACGTATTATACATAGTGTTTTCTAAGATTATTCGAGTTACAGAGCCAAGCCCACACTGAGTTGACTCTTTAAGGGACTTTTCACAGAACTAGTTCTCTGTATGCCCTAAATGGGGAAACACTGTCAAAGAAATTGCCACATCCCCACCACTGGGACCACCACTGCCACTCCTCCCCCATAAGTATGGATGGCACTGGAAGCTTTTCGAAACATATCCACATATATAATCTCATTTCATTTTCATTAGCTGTGATTAATGTAGGGCACCTTAGTAGATGAGAAAAGAGAGACATTATTCTAATAGTTGTTGCGTTAGTGTGTCAGAAAATTATTGAGTTGGGTAGAAGTAAAGAGAACACAGGTCCATGGCTAGAGAATTCTTGGAATTGTAAAGGATAGAGTTTTCTCTTTTTTTATTTTGCAAACATTTTGTTCCCTTTAAACACTCTTCCTAGAGAAAACTGTTCTACTGTGTGTGGTGATGCATAATTTCAGATACTGTCCCATGTGGAGGGAGATATGACTGAGTGTCAATGTGCCAAATCCATTTGTCTGTGTAAAACAGACTAATTCAATATTAGACCATAATATAATTGGGAGAAAATTGTAGAAAAATTTGAAATTTGACAAAAGCGTTTTATTTATAACAGGAAATTTTGTGCAGATTTGTTAGAAATTCTTAACATAGACAACTCATTGGGATGGTTTAGAAACTTCCCTCTATCCCTAATTTGTATTTGGATATCCATATATTTTTGATGTGTATAGTTTGTGCTAAATTTCCATTAATGTTTATGATTGTTTTTCATTTAATACTAACATGAGGCTACTTTCTCTGGGTGGGTATAAATAACATGTTGTGGGCAAGCAAAAGTTAAACAGCAATTATCTATCTGTATACTTAGTTTAGTAACCAGAGTTTTTGTTTTTGTTTCCTCTTGAAGGGACATTTGTAAAGACAGCGAGGAAACGGCTTACGAGTCTTCTAGATAGCATTTATCTAAAAATACATTCCGTTCTACCCACCTAATCCATTTTTTCCATGTACCTCCCAGAAACAGAAGGCAGTGGTATTGTGTAAAGGGAGTGAGTAGTACCAAAGAGATTCATCTCCTGAAACCCCAGAATGGCACAGATTTACGCAAAGCTACTAAAGACAGAAATTTAAAAATAACTAATGTAAAAAATAAGTAAGTGCAATGGAGTTCTTCAACATAGTTTAGGCATTGACCTTTGAGAAATTGCAGGGTGAGTGGCTACAAATGCTTTGTAGCATCTGCCTTGGCACCAAAAAGAGACAATATAGCATGGGACGTTGAAGTGCCAACATAGGGCAGAGGTCTAACATTGTATAGATTTTCCCTATGCCCCCATTGAAGGCTCAGGGGCAGCTTGGTTGGTATGCTTGCCTGATGATCATTGCCAATCCCATGACAGTGGGCCGTAGGATTCTCTTGGGGCATTGAACTATTCAAGATGGAGGGGGCATAGCTGGAAGAATCAGTCTAAGATTTGATCTGCCAAGGAAAGTTGAGAGTCACACATCTGTCTTGTTCTCCAGTACATTTCTAGTACCTGCCATGGTGCCTGTACACAGAGTTATTTCAAAAAACATTTATGGGAAAATATGGATCAACAAATTAAAATGACACAGGCACCAAGTAAGTAAGAAGATGGAAATCAGGGTGTTGTGCTACCAGTCTAAGAGGGCATCAAAGATTAAAAGATGAAAGCTCATTGTACCAAGTTGTCTGGATTAAGTGACATAGTGTTGGAAATAGAAACAGAAGAAACCCAAGAGTGTGTTAGGAGTATGACTGTAGCTTCCTTTATTAAAGGCCTATGGATTGGTGGTAAACTCCAGATAAATACTCTCATGTTTGTAAGTCATATGTATGTATACCTGCATGAGCTTAACTATTCCATAGTAGGGGGGTCAGCTCTTCTCAACTAATCTGTATAAAATCCCCAATTATGCAGGTCCCATTAGATATTGATAAAGTAGTAGAAAGACCCAATGGGAATTTCAAATCTTATTTCACCTCCTGTGTAGGTAGTGCTCCTAGGTAAGGCAGGACTCTCATCCACAGATTCCCAGGAAACAAGAATGTATTGAGTGGTAGGGAAAACCAGCATAAGGTTAAAGTTTAACCAGAGACAATCTAGGATAATGTACGTGGATATCTGGAAGAACTCATAATCCAAGCGACAGGCCAAATTGATTCTTTCTGGTTCTTGTTTTATCGATGTTTGTCAGTTCTCTAGATTAAGTTTCAAGAAACAAGAGGTTTAAGACTTGTGTCATTCTCATCAACTATCATATTGCATTAGGAATGCTTATAGCTCTGGATTCTATTTATACCATGGGACTGTTTTTAGCAAATCCAACTTGTGGCAGTTTGCCCATTATTTACATGTTGCTGTAAAGCACATTGGTAATGGAGAATGAATGGCTTGCTTTTCCTGCGATGAGAATAGAAATGTCTGGGTTACCATGGGACTGACCATGCACACACTTCACTTGTCACCATCTTATTAAGTCAATTTCCCAAAAGGAATTGCCAAACTTCTTGGCGTCCACATCTATCATCCATACATGGGAGTCATTAGACTATGTAAATGCTGCCTTTTTGGAGTCATCTGTGCTTTATGTTCACTGGGTGGAGTTACTCAGTAATATAAATAAACCACAGACAAAGTCTTAGACAAAAAGTTCTTTGGACTGGGGAATAATATAATTAAAAAAAATGTGTTTGTTGCTTCCATGTGAGTTTTTGTTTATGTTTTGGATTACAGCCATTGCCACCATTGTGCAAAAGCCAAAAAGAAATCTAATCGGGTGTTGCCCACAGGGGTTGTGATTTATTATAGTTTTCAGTTTTCTCTACATGTTACTGACTCAATCGATCCAGATGTGGAATACCTCGACTGGAGAGATCTAAGGCACACACATTCAGAAACACTGTTTCATAATTAAAACATGGTCCTGTCTCTTCAGATTTCTTTAAAGACAAAATCTCCTTTAAAAGTGATCACACTCTTCAAATTAGAAGTTTCCCCAATTCTTTCTCACAAATATTATGTCTAGTTTTGGTTTCCTGAAAAGCATGTGCCCAGTAATCCTTTTCTAAACATATAATGAATATGATTTCTTACATTTCTCTAGCTTACATCTATCTGCCAGCATATTTACGCCTTCAGCTATGTAAAAGAAATTAAATTCTGAAAAACAATAAAATTTTCAGAGCACAGTGGAGAAGAAATTCTGTGTAATTCTCTCCCATGTTTTTTAAAGGTCTAGCCTCGTACTGCTCCTAGATGCTTCATTGGTTGTCAAATATTTTTATTCTTCTCTTTCTTGTGCCTTCTGTATCCAGACTATTTTTGAGTCCTGTTTATTTGGTCAGCATTTCATTTACGTATCCATTCATTCAGCCTTATTTATTAAACTTCTGTGTTGTGCATGCCACGGCTTAATCTCAGGGCATTATGGGCACTGCTATCTGCAGTATGCATTCCCTATCACTAACAAAGTAAAGGCCTAATCACTTCTCATTCTTACCATTGAACTTACCCTTTTGGGGCCTCAGAACAAGAGCCACTGTGCATAGTGGGCTGGCCTGCTGTAGTTCAGAGTACATGAAAATGGAGCCATTCTCCCATCTTGTACCACACTCTAGTTTCTTGATACCTTGACTCTTCCTCACTCTTAATACTTGGTTACTGGGGTAGACAGAATAATGGCTTCTCAAAGATGGCCAGGTCCTAATCCCCAGATCCCGCGAGTATGTTGCCTTATGTGGCACAAGGGACTTTGCAGATAAAATTAAATTGAGGACATTGAGATGGGGTTATCTTGGATTATTTGAGTGGGCCCAATCTAATCACATGAGTCCTCACAAACAGAGAACATTTTCCTAAGTGTGTTAGGAGAGAAAGATGTAAACAGATGAAGAAAGGTCAGAGAAATGCTACCTTGCTGACTTTGAAGACAGTGCCAAGCAATGCAAGTGGTGGCTAGAAGTTAGGTGAGGCCCTAGAGCCTCTAGAAAGGAATGGAGACCTGCTGATCCCTTGATTTTAGTCAGTGAGACCAGGTCAGACTTCTAATGTACAGATCTGTGAGATAATGTTTGTGTGGTTGTAAGGTACTACACTTGTGGTAACTTGACATGATGGAAATAGACAGTTAATGCAGTTCCCTTCCTAACCATGGGCTTTTGTACTTCTCAGACTGACTTCTAGCATCTCCTGCCTAGTGGCCACTTCTTGTCTTCAGCTATCTACCTTTAGTCCTTCTTGGCTCTCAAAGCAAAGGCATCATCCATGTCTCAGTGTCTGCTACTAATGTGCATTCCTCTGCTTTTAGTTTTTTCCTTCTAATAGTTTCTATGGATTTAATGCCATTACTCTTCCTTCTTGTAGTACTTGCCTCCTTCAATATACCTTTTACATTAGTGTGAATTTCAAGGCTTAGTATTATTTGACCCCAAACTATCTTTCTGATCCTATCATGGTCAAGCACATTTTAGTTGAATTGCACTGCTTCTAACACATAATCTTGACTCCAGAGACTTGAATCAGTCAGGACAGGCTAGGTCATGCTGTAGAAACAAAAACTATCTCAAAATTTCAGTGACTAGTGAAATCTCTGCGTGGGCCAGTTGGGGGGCTCTGTTCCACAGTTCTTCCTGTAACTGATGGAACAGCTATTCTCTCAGCAACTGCTGGTCTCTATGCAGCAGAAAAGAGAGGTGTGTATGAGATCAGCAATTATGTTCAATCCACAAGTAATATCTGTTCTTTTGACTTTCAATGTGTTTTCCAGAACTGGCCATATGGTCCCGCCGGAGAGGACTAAAGGATATAATCCTATCAATTATGTAAAGGTTGGTCACTTCTGTCAGTCTCTAACCCTCTATAAGAAGGATCGGGGAATGGCTTTCCATCAACCAAGTCTGTCCACAGTGATAATCTCCTGCAAAGAAAGTTCCTTGGGGTGCATCTGGTCATAAAATGGTAAAATGGCTAACTTTACTATATCCCCAATACTTTTCTCCCCAATAGATTATGAGTACTTTAAGGGTAAGAAAATGTGTGTTCACTCATATTCCACAATTATTCATTGAACTTCTACTGAATGTAAAGTACAACCAAGTTCTTTGAACTATAATGATGAACCAGACAACCTACAGAGATACAGTGTCCACCAGCTATAGTCAGGGGCTTTGGAGTAAACTGTTCTCCCCAACTCTGACAATCATGAAGAAGGTGATCAAGAAGGCAGGTGGGAAAAATACAGGATTCCACTGAGCTTATCAGTTTTGCACAGCATTTGCATAAGCCTTTGAAGATAGGTTTGTTCTAGTTTACTTCACAAGTTAGAGAGGAACTTGCAAGAAACTGAATTTTGTGGAGTTTGAAAACTACCTAAGGAAACTATGCCAGAATGGAAAGAATATATGCTTTGGGGTTAGGTATATCTGAACTGGATTTCCATGTCTGCCCTACATTATTGTGTGATATTGAGAAAATTAGTTAACCTTTTTGTGACTTTGTTTTCTCATTTGTAAAATGAGTAGTAGATTGCTTGAGAGATTAATGAGAAAATATAGAAAATGCATTTATTCTGGGGCCTGACACAACTAGGCTCTAAAGAAACACTAGGTTCCTTCAGTTTCCTTCATGAGACATAATAGGTACTATTATTTCTTTTTTTAAATGTTTATTTAATTTTTTGTTGAGAGAGAGAGCACACACATGTGCGTGTGTCAGTTGAGGAAGAGCAGAGAGAGAGAGAGAGAGAGAGAGAGAGAGACAATGGATCCCAAGCAGGCTCCATGCTGTCAGCACAGAGCCTGACATGGGGCCTGATCTCAGCAATCATGAAGTCATGATTTGAGCTGAAATCAAGAATCAGATGCTTAACCAAATGAGTCACCGAGGTGCCCCATGGGTACTAATGTTTCATTTTACTTTGTACAGGTTCTAGACTGTACCTTAAAAAAATTGTTTTATAAAGACACTTATTTCACATAATTCAGCCATTTTAGGTAGTTTCCTTGCATTTTTTATTGAGATATAATTCACATGCCATAAAATTCATGTTTTTGAGGTGTATGATTTAATGATTGTCATGTTAACAAAATCGTGCAGACCATTTAATTCCATAGCATTTCATCACTCCCAAAGACCATTAGAAGTCATCCTCCATTCTGTCCTTCTTCAAGCTTCTGGCAACCACTAATTTACTTTCTTTTTCTAAGGATTTTCTTGTCTTACATACTTTATATAAATGGAATCGCACAATATGTGGTCTCTTAGGTCTGGATTCTTTCACTTAGCATGATGTTTTCAAGGTTCATTCATGTTGTAGCATGTATACATGTAATATCAGTACTTCCAACTACCTTTTTATTGCCATACTACTTTTCCATTGCATGGATATACCACATTATTGTTTATCCATTTATCAGTTGACCGACATTTGGATTGTTTCCACTATTTGGCTATTGTGAATAATGCTGCTTTGAACATTGATGTGCAAGTTTTGTGTGGTCATATGTTTTCATTTCTTTCGAGTATCCTAGGAGTAGAGTTTCTGAGTTATATAGTAACTCTGTTCACTGTTTGAGGAACTGCTGGACTGTTTTCCAAGTGGCTGCACTATTTTATATTTCCACCATCAATGTATAAGTTTCCAATTTCTCCAAATTTTTGCCAACATTTGTTATTGCCTGTGTTTTTTTATTATAGCCTTATTGTTTGTCTTTCTGATCACAGACATCCTAGTGGGTATGAAGTGGTTTTTGTTATGGTTTTTTTTTGCATTTTCCCAGTGACTAATGATGTTAAACATCTTTTCATGTGCTTATTGGCCTTTTGAATATCTTCTTTAGAGAAGTTTCTATTCAAATCAGTTTCTTTTCTTTTTACACATCTCCTCTTGTTTTAAATTTTGTTGTTGTTTTTTTTATACTGCTGGTCTTTCTGGTTATCCCCAAATGAACACAGAAGTGGGGTTTGGGTGAGGTACCATTTTTTTTTTTACCTGCAAGCTATTTTGAAGGCAAGAACACTGAACTGTGAGCCTGAGATCCGGGGCCTAAATCTGGCTTTGCCATACCTGTTTGTGAGACCTTGGACAAGTATTTGTGAACCTCAGCCTCCTCATGCAGTTCAGCCAGGTTTATTCTTTACTCCACTAATGTGGTATTTAGCACCAGCTATGTGTCAGATGTGGTGCAAAGTCCTGGGAAACAAAGATGAATAAGGTTTGGTTCCTGTGCCTGATGCCTCGTGATATGTAGGCTTATTTAGATGAATATTATAATGGGTCTGTCTGGGTGGCTCAGGAAGTTAAGCATCCGAGTTTTGAATTTGGCTCAGGTCATGATCTCACAGTTCATGAGATCGAGCCCCACATCAGGGTCTGCACTGACAGTGCAGAGCCTGCTTGGGATTCTCCCTCTCCCTCTGTCTCTGCCCTTCTCCTGCACGCACACTCTCTCTCACAAATAAATAAACTTAAAAAAAAGGATATTATAATGTAACAAGATGCAGTCACAAGGAAGAGAATCAAATACTGTGGAAGCTCCTACAAGGGGGCAGCTTGCTGTCCCTGAGGCCATCTGAAGTGACTTCAAGAACAAGCATATCTAAAGTGTCTCCCACATTAAAATTCCCTGAATCTAGGATATCTGTCTCTTTCAGTGTGCATATTTTGTTGTATTTAATGGGGAGATTATATTGTACATAAAAATATGCACTTCCACTTATTAATGTTTATTGAGTTCATTAGAAAAACTGACTAATAATAGTGTGCTCTCCAGTTCCTGACTCCCAGTTTTGGGAGGCTTTGTCTTTGTACTTCAGTCTTCAGTGTATGTTGGATGAATGAATCATTTCAGATAGAGGGGAAAATTACAGACTAAAGTTTTGGAGGCCTCAACTATAATTTTTCTTTTCACTTGAGCTCCAAATAATAGTAAGATTCACTTTTAGGGTACTTTAATCCTTAATAGGAAAAATTCAGCTTCCTTGTGGAGAATTCCATAATGTTCATTGTTAGCAAGTAGTTATCATTCCTTATTATCTTTACAAAGTGCTTTATACATTTAGCCAAACTGACTACAAATCTGTTCCTTTTCCTCCAGTATTGCAAGATTCTTTTGAATTTAAATGTTTAGAGAGTTTGTAAATGGAGGAAAACTTTGGGGTCACTTTAAATTTCAGTTGTTCATTTTACTGAAGAGTAACTGAGCATCAATTATGTCAGATGATACTGTCCAAGATCCTGGCATCCAGTCTCCCCTTTACCGGGCTCCTTTCTCATCCATATTCTTTTTGCTTTATTAAAAAAAATCAGGTTAAGACTAAATAAGTGGTCTGAACAAAAGTGAGTCTTTAACATTTTTTAAATTGACTTGAGGTTTACAAAAAAGTATTTTGAGCTCTCAAATGCCTTGATAGACTTCAAAAAAGTCTTACTAAGACTAAATGTGTTAGTCGGCTAGGGCTGCAATAACAAAATACCATAGACTGGTTTGCTCCGATAACAGAAATTTATTTTCTCACATTTCTGGGGGCTGGAAGTCTGAGTCATGGTTAGGTTCTGGTGAGGGCTCTCTTCCTGACTTGCAGATGGCTGCTTTTTTACTGTGTCCTCAAGTGGTGAAGAGAGAGTCCTCTTATTTCCAAGTTCAGTCACATTGAGGGTTAGGGCTTCAACAAAAGAATTTGGAGGGGTATACAATTTAGCCCATAGCACGAATGGACTCATTCTTTTAGTTTAACATTTTCTTCCCTCCTTCTCTCCCTCCCTTCCTCCCTTTCACCCTTCATCCTCTACTTACAGGGAATACTGGGGGTGAGGTATTTTATAACATATTTTGGAGGAATGCTTGTCTTTCTTCCATCCTTCCTTCCTTCCTTCTTCCCTCCCTCTCTCCCACCCTCCTCCTTCTCCTTTTTCTCTTTTCCTCCCTCCCTCCCTGTCTCCCTCTCTCCCTGTCTCTTTCTTTCTTTCTTTCTTTCTTTCTTTCTTTCTTTCTTTCTTTCTTTCTTTCTTTCTGCCAAACATTGTGTGTGTGTACATATATAATAACTAAGATACATATTACTATTTCCTAACCAAAGTTTAAATATTGTTTCCAATAACCCCTCAGAGCTTCTATTTGAACCGCCAACATGGAAAAGAGCTAAACTAGGGCACCATAAATTTTATTATTGTAGTAGCTAAGTATTGGCTCTGTTATTATTCAGAATGTTCAAGCAGGATCTGGTTTGAGTGAATATGTCAGTGACCGGCTAGAGGAGATTCTAGTATTGGGTAGTTGTTGGAATAGATAGCTTTGGAGATTACTTCCAATATTAAGATTTTATTATTCTCAGCAGAATTTTGGATGGATTTTTTACCTCCTTTTTCCTACTTTATAGAGAGGCTAACAAGCAATGAAATGCCCCCAAATGCAAGTAGCAGAAGGGTGCAAGGACCAAAGCTAGGTTTCTGGAAAATCCACTGTCAAAATATGGATTAAGAGGTGACTGCATTATTAGTGATGGTCAATAAGTAATGATGATTTTGGAATATTAATACACTAGTGTTGAAAGGTGAAGATACTATGGCCATCCAAGGAGCAATGATTAGCAAAGTGACGATAACACAGAAACAGTTACTAATAAAAGAAGGCTTTATGTGAAAGGAACTGCAAACATTGTTAGATTTAGTCAATATTTTGGTATAAAGGAAATATAGGGAACATTAACTATCATCTTTGAAATAAATATCATAGCTTATCTTTCTCAACTGGTAGGTGACTATTATTTCACAAATCTGTGAAATCCTTGGGAAAGCATGTCATATTCTACAAATACTTCTGATCCCAACATCTAATGCAGTGCCTCACACTCAGTAGCCATATGGTAACTATTGAATTAATTAATTAATGACATTATCTGCATAATATGGGTTACTTATTTCCTATATTTATTTGAAAATTATTCATTTTTGAGTGTATTTTTTGAGAGTTCTATTGAGTTATAACTGACTACAGTAATCTGCACATATTTATAGTATACAATTTGGGCATGTACACTCATGAAACTATCATCACAATCAATATGGTGAGCATATATATTGCCCCGAAAAGTTTCCTCTTGCTTCCTTGTAATCACTTTCTCCTGTCCACACAATTTCTCCACAGGCAACCCCTAATCTTATTATCAATTAGATTTTATTTTCTAGAATTTTATATAAACGGAATCATACGGGATGTACACTTTTTTGTATGACTTCTTTCACTTGGCATAATTTTGTTGAGATTCAGCCATGCTGTTTGTGTTGTTGCATATATCAACAGTGGAGAAAAATGTATGTCAATATGGTTTTAGGAACAACTTCAGCAGGGAGATGATAGCTCATGTCACTAACTCTCCTCCTGTAAGTTGTACTGGAAATTGTAGAACTTCGAGAATTCTGGAGAAGCAGGGACCAGATGGGGTAAATTTAGTATAAGAAACAAGTGGACTCAGCTGGGCAAGGGTGTACTATAGAAGATACTGGTGGTACCCTGCTCAAATCCCTTTTACTAGAGGTATATACCAGCCCCCTGCTGCTGCAGATACTGGCTGCACATAGTTCTTTGCATGATGGTCCTGGACTAAGGGAGATGACACTTTTCTTTTTCTGCCTGGGGCAGCTCCTAGGCCATGGAGTAACTATGCAGGGGTATAAGAGCTCAGCCTTCTACTGTCTGGATGGGATAGCTTTTTAATACACTTTATCCTCCAGAGCTCTCTGTGGGATCAGGCTGGGCTAGACTTCCTCTAAAATCACATGTTTGACTCACTTTTTCTTCTGCTCTGGCCTGATTCCCTCATTGCCCTTACAAGTTTCTCCTGAGAGCAATCTATCAGTAAATCATATATGCAGGAATTCCTATTTCAGTCTCTGCTTCTAAGGAACTTGACTTAAGGCCCTCATTTTTTAAGCATTCCAGATTGTAGTTAATTTAGTTACTACTCCTTCATCAGGTGTTAATTACCATGCTCCATCAGTGTTCCAAAAAGTTGTTGAACTCTCTCAAACTCTGTTGTTTTCTTTTCTTTCGCATTTTTTTGTCCTTCCAAGATGTACATTTTTTAGTTTCTTTGCTGACACTTAGCGCATTTTTGAAGAGAGGAGTTATATGCATGTGGCCAATCTTATAAGGAAGTTTAAACTGTTACAGACATTCAGGTTTACTCTGTATTTTCTACTTAATATGCCATTTCCATTAAAGATATTGTAGGTTCCATTAAAAACTATTTACATGAAAATAATGAAAATTAGAAATTGTAATCCTTTAATTTTTAACAAGATTGTCAGGAATCCCAACGAACAATGTGTTAAGGGTGGAGTCATCTATTTTGCTTTTAGTTTAAGTGCTTCCAAGAAATATTTAATTTAATACAGGGACATATATGAAATGTCTGTCTACCTTGGACATGTTTATTGATCTCTGTTAAGGTAACAAATGCCAACACTTTTATTAGTGACATAAGACAAAGTCATTAGAATTATAATTACATGCCACACTGAATTTTCCCCATGTTTACTCAGTTATGTATTGCTCTTTTAAAAATATTTAATTACCATGATCATATTTCTTGACTTGCAATATATGTGTGTGTATATACATATCATTTATGTGTATGTGATATATATCACAGTGATCTGATCATGATAAGCCAAAAACCTATTTGGAGTTCTTGGAGAATGTCATATCAGTTATTTGTGGGTCAATCCCTATTGCATTTTGCTGTATCTATTTGTGTAAGTCTTGTTTTTTTTTTACAGAGTTGAAGGCAAGAGCTATGCCTTATTTATCCTTCCAGTCCTACAGAGTCGGGTATATAGTCGATATTCAACTGGATATTAGTTTGAAACCTAGCAGATATCTCTGAGAAATTTCCTAATCACCAATGACTTGCAAGTTAGTTGTGGTATTTTGCAATGTCTAATCTCCTACAGGTAAATCATCTCTCTTGCCTCTCCTAACATTTTCTTGTTCCAACTAAAATTGGATCAGAGATTGGGGCACAGCTGGTGTGAGTACAAGGCACCAAAGCACAGCTCAAGTGAAGTCAGTCTTGGTGCAGCTGGCTGGTTCATAGTCATTCAGTTTCACTTCACAGAGCCCCAGTATTTATGTTCTTCCACATCTGCAGAACTCCTTTCAGAGTCAATGAGAATTGCAGGCTTTTAGCACACTGAGATGTCGTATGAGCCTTTATGTTGTGCTTATGGTTTTTTTTAATTTAAAAAATTTTTTTTTGCCAAAGAACAGGATTAATATTTGGGTGATACACAAATAGTGTTATAAAATCCACATAATCAAACAACTTCTCATTGGGAAGGGACTTTAAATTTCATTCAGTTGAATGTCTACCACCCTATTTTACATGTAAGAGAATTGAGGCTTAAAGGCTTCAATTTACTTGATTAAATATGGTTACTGGTAGATGCAGAATTGGTGAGGTCTTCTCAGTTCAGGCATATTTTAGGGAACTGACACTTACAAGTCAGTTAAATGACATATAAGTCATTTAGCAAAGCAAGTTATAATAGATTTCCACTGCATTCAATATTTAAACATTTCAGTTAACTGGAATATTAGAAGTTAATGTTGTCTGTTTAATTAATTTTTTTCCTGAAAGATTAAGAGATCAAACAATTGAATCAAATAATTGAAAATTATTTCAGCATACATTGATATCTGCTACTACCGTGTGTTTGTACAAGGCCACAGGGCCATTTTAATCTTAAATAAATGAAGAAAAGAGGATCATTGCTCCAGGATCATTGGTGTCAGATTCTGGAATTGACTAGATAGAATGCAAGAGATCTTTCTGAATATGTCCTGACCCCAGAACATATATCTAGGAGAAAATTTTTAGACAAAATTCTTTATGTAAGTCTGTTTTAATGCCTTTTAATTTTTCGGACAAAATGTTGAAAATGTTATAAAAATGTTTGGATTGTTTAGAAGTCAGAGTTATGTAGGTTCTGCTAATTTATGAGCAGTTCTAAATGTTAAAGAATGACTTTTGATCATGCTGGTATCCAGAGGGTTTTTTTTTTTAATTTTTTTTTAACGTTTATTTATTTTTGAGACAGAGAGAGACAGAGCATGAACGGGGGAGGGTCAGAGAGAGGGAGACACAGAATCCGAAACAGGCTCCAGGCTCCGAGGTGTCAGCACAGAGCCCGACGCGGGGCTCGAACTCACGGACCGCGAGATCATGACCTGAGCCGAAGTCGGCCGCCCAACTGACTGAGCCACCCAGGCGCCCCCCAGAGGGTTTTTATCTACACCCTGATATTGTTTTTAAGACCTCATTCACATGTCTTATCTGTCAACATTAATTTCTTTCTAGAATATCAGGAATAGAAGATACTGGTATGTCAGGAGGGTCTAGCAATGACAGTATCAAAGGCACAATTGGTGAAGTCCAGAGATAACACAAGTAGGTATCTTGAGTTAGAGTCAGTAAGAAATGAGGGCTGCAGAGACAGTGAGCCCAGACCAGGAAACAGAGAGACCCTTAAAGACCCAAGGGTCCAGGCAGTATCAGAAAATGTAGCCTTAGTAATACCAACCGTGAGTCTGTACAACAAGGGGCTAAGGATTTGACTGAAAAGATCTGAAAAAGTAGGACCACACACACCAGGAGCAAGAATGAGCTTTAGCAGAGATGAAGTATTGGTAGGGAAAATTTGAAGTAAAGACTGCTCTTTTTATGTTTCCTTCCCAGCATCTGGGCTATATCTAGTTCAAGTCAAAAGATGAGACACTTGAATGAAGGCAAGTGCACTGACGGCTGAGCAAGATGGCTTCTATACAGGGACTCTGCTCTCTTGTTTCTTCTCTAAGTCCTTCTATTCCTCACATTGTAGTTATTCCACAAATTCTCACTAAGTGAAAGTTGTATGGATGAAATGCATGCACACGCATGCACACACACATGCTTCCTTCAAAGGAACTCTGGACTGAACTTGAGACACATGTGTTTAGTAGTGAATGGGTTAGTTGGATTAAAATTTTGGATATAACTACATGCTTTACTAAGCCTAATTTGCCATAATTTTTGCTGCTCAGAATAAGAGTTACCATCTTTCAATTATTACATGTAGCTTCCCACTCAGATCTCCTGTCATATGCAGCTCTGTATTCACTGAGGTCACTGCTGACTTGTGTATTCTTTTATGACTCTCTTAGGACTGTTGATAGAAAAGATTCCCTGGGTCCTCTGAGGTCAGTGAGAATTTGAACAACGAAAAGAATAAAATAATGCATTAGCTCTTTAGAGTTCGCTTTTGTAGAGAATCTGATCAGGAAGATGAGCCATCAATAAACATTTTCAAACAGCATAGACTTTTGTTTTAACTGGAGGACACCGTGTAAGTTTATATGGAAATTTTCCTGGGTTATAATGTTACAGAATTTAAGGTGTCATCACAACTAAATGGGAAGCCTCATGATCGTGTGAGGGGGAGCTCAGCAGTTGCGATAAGAACCGTTTTCTTGTTTAGTCCCACCACAATACTGCAGGATGATTTGAAAAAATTACTTCTGTGGATCCCAATTTCTTTGTCGGAAACATAACACTTTTAGACTGAAGCTGTAGGGTCCCTTTCAGCTCTGTTCATGATGTATATTTTGTTTTTCTCACAAAGTTTTAGCAAATAACGGATGCTCATTCAATTAATACTGTCTTACTGATGCTGGCCCTCACAAAGCCTTGTGCTTCTAGGAGAGAGAAGTCATCCCATGGGTTGGGTAAAAAAAGGAAGAGGATGTGAGGGTGGGAGTGAATAAATCTACAAATTGAACATCTCACTGAAGTTTATCATAAGGACGAACCTCTGGGCTCTGGATATCTGATTGCATGCATAACTGCTCTTGACAAGTCGAATTGCTGGTGACAAAAGTTATGTCAACATCTGAGGTGTAGATTAGCAGTCCCCGACTTCTTAGGGAGGGCTGATAAGTGAGACACAAGGAAAATAAGGTCAACAGGAAGGGCATCCAAGTCAATTGGAATGAAGTCCAATCTACAGAATGTTCTCAGCAGAGGTGTAAGACATTCAATTGTAATTGGCAGAGAAAGTATTTGCTCTCAACATGAGAAGAGCCAGCGAGAACAATGGAAGGTACTGGACAAAAGAAGTGAGACATTCCAAAAAGATAGAAAGACTGATACTGTCATGCAGCACAGACACTCTCCTATTACAGTTTATAACATCTCACCTCTTCTTTTCTCAAAAAGTTTCCTTTTTTTCCCCTCATCCTTTTGTCTTCCTGTTACCTCTTACAAGACTTGAGATTTAGATGATAGCCTCTATATACCAATGAAAATTTGTACTTGAACCATTAAGTTGAGAGATGCTCACTCAGAGGCCTCTGATAGATTCTCACAACAGAACTGCTTCTGGGGACTTTGGAAATGACCAGTCTCTTTGATTTCCTGGGGAAAGCCACCACAACAAAGTCCTCAAGGTCAAAGCTCAGCTTTACACTGAACAAGAAATTGCAAATTTTGACTTTCTGGTGGGTTCACAGAGAGGTCACCAGGACTAGTTCCTACACGCATTGCCAGTAACAACAGACTAGTCCACAATACAAAAAAAAAAAAAAAAAATCTCCAGGATATTGTTGTAAAATCTCTGTGGATGAATTTTAAAACTTGATGAAATGATTGATCAAGTGACTGTAAAATTTGATTAAATGGCTTGGAGTATAACAGCTAACATAAACTTAGGTGCAATAAGTCAAAATTTCTCATTTCTATGACTTTTGCAATATTAAATTCATAATCTTGTTGTTGTTTTCCAAGGAGAGGCACAGTGGTCTCGGGCCTCTCCCTGTGTCTTTTTTGCCCTCAAATGTAATTTGATGTCCTTCTACTCTCTCGAATCACTTTTCACTCTTCCCTGCTATTTCAGGCAGTAGTCTCAGTGAACCTTGGAAACCAGGTCTAAGCCTGCATAGACAGACTGTCTGCAAAGCTCATAACTTCGCTGCAAGTCCCGGTCATCACTGTTAAACTCAGGGCTCTTTCTTGGTCTGGCAAAGCATCACAGCTATCTCTGTGTTTGGAGAAGCCAGGTTGTCTGAAAGGAAGCATTGTTCATTTACAGCACTCTGTTCAAAGCATCCTACTTGGAAAGGTTGTACCAGGGGTCACTAGACCTCTTCCAACTACGAGTCTTGGGCAGGAGGGTAGAAGTTTTCGTAGGTAAGAAAGTTTACATTTCACCCAAGAAGAAATTCTTTATCTTCTAAAAATAAGGGTGCACATCTGAAACAAAACAGACTTTTAATTCAAATGTATTTGGCAAATATAGTTTTATAGCAGTGAGGAGAACTTACCAACAGAAAACCCAGGCCCTCTTGGCTTGGAAAGCAAACTACCTATGAAAAGAGCCTGTGCTCTTTTGAGCAGCCTAATCCCATGGGATGAAAAGCCCTTCATACCTCCCAGTCACTTTCATGTAAGTTATGAGGAGAAAAAGTCTTTGCTTTTGATCTTAGTTGTCAGGCTTGGTGTTTTAATACATCACTGTTTTTAATGCAAATATTTTTTAAAAGTTTAAGCCTTGTCTGGATCCCTGGAGCTGTAAGCTCCTTTTGTATCGATTAGGGGCTGAGGTCTGTGAGGCCTTGGTCGTGTTTTTCCTTTTGGTGGAGTTGTAATAAACTATTCTCCATCGTTTGGACTTTGGGAGTTGGCCCACTGAGCTCAGCAGCCATGAGCCCCTTGCTTTCCCGGGAAGCACGGCAGATAGCGTGCTGTGGAATGCACCGAACTCTGCGAGCTCCAGGGCAGCCTGCTGAGAAGGCCCTTCTGAGGGTCAGTTTGGAAGGGGCCACCAGAAAAAAGGGTGAGGGTTAATGACTCCCTTTGTGAGGCTTCCTGGCAGTGGTACTTCACCTCAAATGGAAATTTCAGAAGTTTCTGTACTGTTCACAAGAGCATTCCTGGAGTTGAGTAGCAGAAAGTTAGGCCAAGCATAATGTAGTGACTACTGAACACAGCTCTGTCTCCAGGAACTCATCATCATCATCAAATAGCATTTATTAAAAGCCCACACGCATATGGTGCAGAAAAAACCACATTAAACAAGCACAGTTGGGTTGCTGGTCCTCTGGAGGGCCACAATTTAAAACGCTAAGAAACGAACTCTTGCTTCTGTTAGGCTGTGTTCTGACAAACCAGGAACACAGAGAAAGGAGACTGCTTACACAGTAACTAATATTAACACTACCACTAATAAATTAGTGTATGTATTGTTAATGAAAGACTTTCTAAGTGCCAAATCCAGTGCTATTTGCATATGCTTTTGCAAAATGATCCTTACTGCACTCAATGGAAATAGGCATCAGTAATGTATCTGTTTTATGTAAGAGGCAACTGAAGCTTAGACCGGTTGAATTTGCCCATGAAAACAAAGCTACAAGGAAGTGGAGCCAGGATTTGAACCTAGGTTTATTTAAATCTAAAGATCATGCTGATCTGTATTGCCAGTTTGCAGAGTTTAAAGTTGGCCTTGGGTGGGTTAGTAGAATATTTATATTTACAATATGATAACTTCTTTACTTTTTGTAGCATATTTATCTATGACTTTCTTAAAGTTCAGAAAATACCTTATTCAGCTCTCTTTATTTAAAATTGCACTCTTCCTACCATTAATGGGGTTAAGAATTTTCTTTGGCATGGCAAACAGAGTAAGTGGGGTTGGTGGATCTCAAGAGTTTTTGACTATAATAGTTGACACACCAAATTGAAAGAAGACTGATCTAGATAACTGGCCAGAATTTTGAGATGCATGCTTCCTATAATCTGGGCTAATAACCCTCATATTGGGAGGAGATATTAGATTGGACTCAGGTAATTTCAATCTCTTTTCTTGGGTATTTATTTCGCTTGGTGTTTTCTGAGCTTGCTGCGTTTGGTATCTGATATTAATTGGGGGAAGTTCTCAGTCATTGTTTCCAACATTTCTTCTATTCCTTTCTTCTCTGTCTGGTATTCCCATTACACAAATGCTACACCTTTCATAATTGTCACATAGTCCTTGGATATCCTGTTCTGTTTTTTTAGTCTTTGTTCTTCAGTTTTGAGAGTTTCCTTTTTTTAAAATTTTTATTTATTTTATTTTTTTAGAGAGAGAGCGTGAGAGAGGGAGGGAGAAATAGCACTTGAAGTAGGCTCCAGGCTCTGAGCTGGCAGCACGGAGCCCAACGCGGGGCTTGAACTCATGAACTGTGAGATCATGACCTGAGCCGAGCCGAAGTCAGACGCTCAATTGACTGAGCCACCCACGCGCCCCAGTTTTGAGAGTTTCTTTTGAGATATCCTCAAGCTCAGAGATTCTTTCCTCAGCTGTGTCTAGTTTACTCATAAACCCATCAGGGGCGCCTGGGCGGCTCAGCCTGTTAAGGTCTGACTTCTGCTCAGGTCATGATCTCAGGGTTCGTGGTTTCAAGCCCTGCGTGAGGCTCTGCGTTCACAGCATGGAACCTGCCTGAGATTCTTTTTCTTTCTGCCCCTCTTCACCCACCGAAAATAAATAAATAAACTTAAAACAAAACTTGAAAAATAAACCTAATATCCCTGCCATGTCTGGTTCTGATACTTGCTCTGCTTCTTGAAATTGTTTTTTGCTGTTTCTTGTGCCTTATAATTTTTCTTGGTGGCTGGACATGACGTACCAGGTAAAAGGAATTGCTACATAATCAGTCTTTAGTAATGTGGTGGTGAGGTGCTGGGGGAGTAGAAGCATTCTACAGTCTTATGATTAGGTCTCAGTCTTTTGGTAAGCCTGTGCCTCTCGACTGTGAACTCACAAGTGTTTTTCAGGTTTGTTTTGTTTTTGTTTTGTTTTTTTTGGTTTGTTTTCTCCTCCCCTTAGTGGTACAGGATGGCTAGAGAGGGCTGGAGTTGGGTATTTCTCTTCCCCAATGTCAGAAAAGAACAGAGCTCTCTGGGATATTTCAAAATGGTTCCTTTCTTCCTCCCTCCAGTGGAAGCAGAAGAGGGTGTTTTCTCCTGATGTTTTCTGAGGGAGTCTGGTTGGTGCTTGTGGAAGTAAATCTCACAATATTGTAGGGGTCCTCTGTGACGGGACCTGTGGAGTGTTTAACTCTCGAACTTGTCTGTGTGGAGCCTCCAGAAATCTGTCAATTACAGTTCCCTGTTTCCTACACTGCACTTGGTTCCCAAGGTAAGTCTCTGTTCCAGGGGGCCGTGACTCCCTGTATTTGCCTCTCTCTAATCTTGGGGGCAGTGGTTTTCCCTGTGTCCTCTCCTCTGTTACGGATAAATGATGAGTTGTTGATTTTTTTAGTCTGTTCAACTTGTTGCTTGTTGTTGGGACAGAGTGGTGGCTTCCAATCTCCTTGCATGATGAACCAGCAACTAGATGTCCCATCCCCATCTCTTCTCTTTGCTAGTTTTTCCCAGTTAAAATAGAGAGATGACTGAATAGTATTAGTTGATGTAATTGCACAGAACAGTATCCATTTTAGAATCAGACCTCCATCATTACTGCTGTCCCTGCCCCTGAGGCAGAACAGTGAGTGGACAGAAGCTAAGCAGAGAATATCTGTTTAGATACACTGTAACAACTGGAAGGTGGTTGGCCTGGGAGACTGTGTGACTAACACTGCGTCTGGTGCCATGAGAGCTCATCCCTCAGCCAGAGTTTGTTTGATCCTTCCTATTTTTACTTACTACTTGACTATATGATGATATCTTTCCATTTATAACAGTTTATTCTCACTTGTGTTCCTTATGTGGACTTCTGTGAACATCTTTCCTGATAGTTGTAATATTCAAACTCCACTTTTGCTTGAGCCTGTTGAATTCCCCATTTAGGATGTCATTTTTTTCTCCTACCTGATCATCATATTGACTTTTATAAATATCTTTTCCAAGATATTTGGAAAAGTGTGTAATGTTGCTGTTGTGCAAGTGTGTAATGAGCACTGTGATGTACATCCAGATTCGCCCTACAGGTCTGTGGCACCCATTCCCACACCTGTGGGGAATAATGGTTGTAAACAACTTACAGCTGAGTATCTCTGGACATTGCTCTAGAATAAAGGGAGCTGTCTTGTTCAAGGGTACCTCTCTTCCTGGAGACCGTTCATATTAAATAATTGAAATATGTGGGGGTACAGAGACCCTGACTCCTTGGCTTAATTCTAGAAAACTCTAAAAAGCTATTTTAGTTCCAGGGCTTCTTGCAGGATTGGCTGAGGCCCCTGTTGCAACTGTACTGCAGTTCAACTTCCTCCTTTATGGGTGTTGTTCAGCCTGTAAGTCTGTTTTCTAGAGAACCCAGCTTAAATACTAGTTGGTCAGTGGTGGTCTGAGCCTCTACAATGGAATTATAGAGCTGGATTACCTGCTGGCTGGAGGGCAGTGAGAACCCTGTCCCTGATGGTGGCTTGGACACTGAGCCTCTGGCATGTGTGGCAGTGCCGTTAGAACATTCTCAAGTGGTGAATTAAGATGGGATACAGTGGAAGGGAATATTCTGGTAGGAGCAATATCCCACGCCTTTGAGAAGTTGCAGTAAATAAGTGATTATTAAGCCAATGGAATCAGCTGGCTTTTGCTGTGCATAAGCACTGCGTTGGAGAAAAACAATTAAAAGTTAAGGATGGCTAATCAAAAATTTAAGGTGAAGTGTGCAGGCCAGAGGGCTGCCTTGGAAGCATACAAAAAGAATTTTTATCTCCTACAAGCAGAGGAAGAAGAATTTGAGGATCGAAGACTTGATTATGAGCTTAGTGGAATTTCAGAGAAGGTTAATTTTCAACCCCCACAAGTCTACTTTAACAAGATTAGGGCCCTGGTTAGAATGCAGAACTTCGAGGCTTGAAATGGGAATATCTGTGTTTATGTCTTTAAAAACCTTGAATCTTCAGATCTTCCTAAGCTCTGGACCCACAGAAGTGGCCCACTCCACATTTTAAATGCTAGTCCTCCTTGCTGCTTGAAGATGACACACAGGGTTTGAGAGACACTACACACTCTTTTCAGGAACCATCCTTAACCCTGGACACCAGACCGAGAACTAGGGCTAATTCACAACATAACCCAGCCAGAGAGGGCTGGGCCTGCTAAGGGAGCAAAGAGAATATATACCCGAGGAACTACTGGGCCCGGCTAATATGTACTGGCAGGAGCCAGAAGGGTGTGCATGATGTACTGATATCATGAAGGTGCTGGATCAAAGAGTGGAGGTAGAACATCAAGTTGGATAAGGGAGAATTTATCTGCATGAGAGCATTCTTCCAGGTTATAAGATTTGGCACCCTATCAAGAACCCAGGAGATAGAGCTAATATGCTGCTCAGAATCTTCAGAGAAATGACAGACCACATTGAGTGAAGTAGAAATGTTGGGACTCCTGTGGCAGATGGTAGAGGCAGGGATCAAAAGACTGAGGGATCAGGGCCTGCTCAAGTGGATATCTAAATAAGGCTGGAACATCTACCAGCTGACTATGCCCCATAGGAAGGCCTTATGGACATGCTATTTACCAAAGTGGTAAAGAATTTTGGAGACATGCACCTGCATGGCTGAGAAGCTTATTGCTGTCCTGTTTAAGTTGGGGATGGTAAAAACACCACGTGGTAGCAATTAACCATAAACAAGGTAGGTGCAGTTATCATAATGAATAGCATGGTTGGCTTGGCAGCCAGGGGACCTGACTTGCATAGATCTCTGGCGATGGTTTAAAAAAAAAAAAATCAATGTTTCCAGGGGCAGGATAGATGGCAGCCACTAAGAGTATTACCTAACTTATGCTAACAAAAGAAATCAAGAGTGGTTGATCGAGTTGTCAAAGCAGACACCCAAAGGAAAGTTGTGCTTCCTGGACCCACTGACAGGAGGAGAAGCCTGGTCTCCATGAGGAAGGAGCCCACAACACCGTGGCAAGTATATACAGCAATGATTTACTCAGCCCTTTCCCAAGGGGACTTAGAATATTTACTCAGGTAACTGTCCATTGGGAAAAAGGTAATACCTAGACATTTTGAGGGCTAGTGGGTACAGTGTCCGAGTTGACATTGATACTTTGGTACTAAATATCATCATGGTATCCTTATCAGAGTGGGGGTTGTGGGAGCCAGGTAAGAGATGGAGTCCTGGCCCAAGACTAGGTCACATGGATTCACTAGAACCATAGACTCACCCCACTGTTATTTCCCCAGTCCCTGAATGTATAATTGGAATATACATACTCGGTAGTTGGAAGAATATACATACTGGTTTCTAAGCATGTTGGGTAATTGTTGTTATAATTTCCACTGGGAAGGATTTAGGGGATGCATCTGAAAATGGCCCCCACTCCACTGTCAAACCAGTGAATTTAAAACAATATATATCTCGAGTAGAGGGGGTGGTGACAGATTTAGTGTCAGGGGAAGGGTTCCTTATCACATCTTCATTTAATTCACCTATCTGGCCCCTACAAAAACCAGATTGGATCCTAGAGGAGAGTAAATTCAACCGAAGGGTAGTTTCAATTATAACTGCTGTATTTTTGCCAGAGAAGAACCTCAGGTACAAAGCATGCAACCACTGATCTGAAAAATGCATTATTTTCGATACCTATTAGGAAGATAGAAGCAGGTCTCATTCACATGAGTGAAACAACAGTATACATTTATGGTCTTACATCAGGGCCCTATTAACTTTCACTTTCTGTCACAGTGTGATCCCAACAGGACCTGGACCACCTGGATGTCCCATAAAACATCACATTGATTTATTGATGATACCATGTTATTTGGACTAGACAGATAAGTATGTTGGAGGCCTTGGTACAAAACATGGTAGGAAATAAACTCTGCAGATTCATTTTCCCAGCACATTCGTGAGGTGACTAGGATATCCCTCCAATGTAAAGGAAACTCCTACCATTAAGAATAAAGCACAGTGCTTTGAGGGCCTCTCTGGTTCAGAGACAGCACACTTTATACTTGGATATACTACTCTGATAATATGTCCCAGGAACACAGAAGCCTGCTGGGTTTGAGTGAGGCCCAGAGCAGGAAAGGTTTTGGTGGCAGCTCAGCTATAGGATAAGCCCTGCCAGTTAGGCCTGCAGTTCAGGAGACCTTTTGGTAATAATGTATGTGTGGTGGGGCAAGATGTCCTGTGGAGATTATGAAAAACTCCAGTAGGAGAATCACAATGTCGATTGTGGTTTTGAAACAGGGGAATACCATCTGTAATTATTGTAATGCAGTAGATGTATCTGCAGTAGAGAACTATACAAACCGGCTGGAAACAGCTCTTGGTTTTCTGCTGGGTGTGAGTGGAGGTGGAATGTCTCACCTTGAGACACAGTGTGATCTTGCAGCTAGAGCTGCTTATCATTAGCAGAATATTGTCAGACTCATGAAGCTGTAAGGTCAGACGGAGAACAGTAATCCTTTTTAAGAAGGGAGTAGCACATCTGGGGTCAAGCCTGAAGTGGTGGTCCATAGACACTTGTCATCTGAAACCATGTACCAGAGCCTCTCTCCTTCGTTTTACAGTCATGAGGAGTTCCTTAAAATCAGCCAATGGACGGAGAATAAAAGCAGAGTTTGTTTCACATATGTGTCGGCTTGATATATAGGGGCAAGCTATAAAAGGATTCCTGCTATCTCACCTGTGATAGTGCTGAAAGGGAGTAGGGAAGGAATATTCTCCCAATAAGCAGAGCTTTGGTCATTCCACTTTGTGTGGAAAGAAAAGCAGTCCAAAATAAGAATATACATGGACTCCTGAGTTGTAACTAATGGTTTGGTGGCTGGGCCAGGGTGGAAATGGATATGCTGAATGGAGAAAAGGACGTCTGGGAAAGAGGCGCGTGGATAGACCTATGAGGTGGGAAAATATGAAAGTCTTTTTATGAAATGTTATCTCTTACCAGAGGGCATCACCCGTGGAATAAGCACTAAACCCCAGTGGACACAGTGTCTTAGCCAGTTATTGTCAATTAGCCTTTGCTTGGTTTCTCCAGTGCTGACACAGTGAGCTATGGTGGCAGGGATGGAGGTTATGCATAAGCCCGATAGTATGGGATCTCACTCATTAATTGTAATAGAGCTGCTATCACTGAAGAATGTCCAAAAGCCCACCAGGACACTTCTTTCCTATATCGTCTATGACCTATATCGTCTATGAAACAAAAGGCTTAATCTGTGTGTAGGGAAGGGCAACATTAAAAAGCCTTTGCGAGGCGCCTGGGTGGCTCAGTCAGTTAAGCATCTGATTTTGGCTGAGGTCATGATCTCATGGTTTGTGGCTTTGATCCCCACTTCAGGCTCTGTGCTGACAGCATCTCTCTCTCTCTCTCTCTCTCTCTCTCTCTCTCTCTCTCTATATATATATATATATATATATATATATATATATATATGAATGGTTAAAAAAAGTAACTGAGAATACTAGGTCCTGATAGGGTTTGGAGCAGCTGGAACTGCTAGAAGATATTCAAAAATCTATAGTCACTTGGCAAATAGTTTTGCAGTTTCTTACAAAGTTTAACATGAACTTACCATATGCTCCAGAAATCCTTCTAGGTATTTATCCAAGAGAAATGAAAACTTGTGTTCACACAGAAGCTGTCTGGAAATGTATAGCACTTTCATTCACATTTGCCTCAAACCGGGAACAACTAAGATGTCCTTCAGGTAGTTAACAGATAAACTGTGGTACATTTGTACCATGAATTACTACTCGGCGATGACAAAAATGAACTATGACTAACACGACAAGGATGAATCTCAAATTTGCTTTGCTAAATGAAGGCAGCCAGACCCCAAAGGTTACATGTTTTGAGTTCATCATATGATGTCCTGGGAACACTATATGCATGGAAAACATTAGTGATTGCCAGGAATTAGGGCTCAGGGGTGGAGGGGGAGCATGAGGGAATTTCTGCTGTGATGAAACTGTTTTCTGTCTCAACTGTGGTGGTGAGGTGACCAAAGGGAAACTTTTTTTTTTTAAAGTTTATTTATTTATTTTGAGAGAGTGCATACACAGGGGAGGAACAGAGAGAGAGGAAGAGAGACAATCCCAAGCAGGCTCCACTCTGTCAGCACAGAGCCTAATATGCAGCTCAATCTCATGAACCATGAGATCATGACCTAAGCCAAAATCAAGAGTTGGACGCTTAACCAGCTGAACCACTCAGGTGCCCCTGATCAAAGGAGAACTTTGATAAGTTTAATGAGATAAAAATTTAAAATGTTAGTAAAACATCTGTAATATAAAAGAAACCCTCAAAAATAAAAAGATGAACAACAAACTTAAAATATTTGCAGTAAATACAATAGACAAAGGATTGATATAATTAATATGTTAAGACTGATTATATCTCAATTAAGAGGCAAGAGAGAGAACCTGAGAATTTTCAGAAGAGGAAAGACAGTGGCTATTAAAAATAGTAAACCATTTTATCCTTACAAGTAACAGAAATACAAATTAGAAGGAAATGAAAAATTTCAAACATCAAATTAGGATAAGCTTACAAAAATATTAAAATCTAGTTAAAGCCAGATTTGTAGAATTGTAAATGGTGTACCTTTTTGGAAAAGGAATTTTGCAAAGTATGTCAGTAGCCTTAAGCATATTTTTATGTTTATCCAGAAATCCTCCTTGTAAAGTATACTAATAATTATATGTATATGATATATATAAGATGCATGTATATATACAAATATATATAACAATTATATTTATATACGTACAACGTCAATGGAAGAGATTTTTATAATAGAATACATATGAAAAATCGAATTTTTAACAGTAGAAAAATGTCTACATTATGATATATTATAAAATGGGGTATTAGTGTTCATATAAAGTATATAGTATTAATATAATATAGTATTAATATAAATATAAATTAATATAATATATTAATATAATTAATATAGTATTAATATAAACATAAATAATTATATAAAATATAATTAAATACTATAAATATAGCATTAATAATAATATATATTAACATAAATATAAAATTATATTTATATTAATTTCATTCTTGACATGAAAATAGTCAAGATAGAACTAAATATCATATGATGTCAACATGTGATAGACTTCACCAATATATTAAAAATGGTTATCTCCACTTGGTGGAGTCATAAGTAAATGTTATTTCCCTTTCTTTTTAAAATCTGTTTTAGGGGCGCCTGGGTGGCGCAGTCGGTTAAGCATCCGACTTCAGCCAGGTCACGATCTCGCGGTCCGTGAGTTCGAGCCCCGCGTCAGGCTCTGGGCTGATGGCTCAGAGCCTGGAGACTGTTTCCGATTCTGTGTCTCCCTCTCTCTCTGCCCCTCCCCCGTTCATGCTGTGTCTCTCTCTGTCCCAAAAATAAATAAACGTTGAAAAAAAAAATTAAAATCTGTTTTAGCCCTGTCCCAAAGAGAATTTTTTAATTTTTATAATCTGAAGAAAATTTATCTTAAAAAGTACCTTGGGGTCTGAAGAATATTCTAAGAATCTTCTTTTCTGGTCCTGAGCTACCCAGATGGAAGCGGAGGGCAGATGAGTAAGAGGGGCTCATTCCCTAGATGTCCTAGAAAAAGCCTTGTTCTTTAAATTAACCGTTTGGCTGCTTTGGCTAGTGCAAAGCAAGATCTAGGATCCTGTCTTGAAAATCTCATCCAGTCTCACACTTGTTATCTCAAATTGGGAAAAATGTGAGGTGTACAATATGGGACTGAATTGTTTTCTCTAAGGATGTGAAAAGAGAAAATATCTTAAAATGTTAAAACCCAGATGCATTCTAGCAATATCTGAGACAAAACAAAACAAAAACCACAGACGTAAATCTTTCAACCCATCAATCTCTGTCCTGGAAATCGAATCCATAGGAATGAAAGCGTTGGCATCTAAAGATACACATGCAGTCACTTCTGCTGTAACGCTTTACTTTAAAAATGTGAGTTTAGGGGCGCCTGGGTGGCGCAGTCGGTTAAGCGTCCGACTTCAGCCAGGTCACGATCTCGCGGTCCGTGAGTTCGAGCCCTGCGTCGGGCTCTGGGCTGATGGCTCAGAGTCTGGAGCCTGTTTCCGATTCTGTGTCTCCCTCTCTCTCTGACCCTCCCCCGTTCACGTTCTGTCTCTCTCTGTCCCAAAAATAAATAAACGTTGAAAAAAAAAATTAAAAAAAAAAAAATGTGAGTTTCTTCCAGTGCAATTGATATATTAGGGAACACTTTGAGCATAACACGAATTTTGCTTGGGCTTATGTACAATTTCCTCTGAAAGAAATACTAAGGGATGGCAGGAAACTGCACCCAGCTGAACCAAGTGGCCTGGGAAAACACAAAACATGGACACCTCATACATCTCCAGCTACCTCAGTTCTCTGTGTGTGTCAGGAGCCACACCCACCCACATCTGGTGTTAAACTTTCCATCTGATTCCAGATAACCCTCCTTCTACCACTTTACAGTAACTCACAAGGTACAGTGCTTCTGATGCCCACTTCCTCAAGGAAATTCCAGGTGGAGTGCTATATCTAAATATCTATTGTAATATTTATGTATTTCTTAACCACTTATCATATTTAAAATTGTGCTACCATTGTTTTTAGTTTATCTTTTTTTTAATGTTTTCTTTTTTTTTTGTATGTTGTGCCCCTGACCCTACCTTGACAAGCCCTGTCATTTTTATTGCACAATTATGGATATCCAGGTGATTTTTTTAGGGTAAGAATATATAAAATTAATTAATTAAATTATGTGCAATAGGAGGTTTTGAAAACAAACAAATGAGTGTCCAACTCTCGATTGTGGCTCAGGTCTTCACGGTTCATGAGTTGGAGCCCCACCTCAGGCTCCGTATTGACAGCATGGAACCTGCTTGAGCATCTCTTTCCCCTTCTCTCTGCCTCTCTGCCTTTCTCTCTCCCTCTCTAAAAAAAAAAAAGAAAAAAAAAGGACAACAAAAAAAATCTTAAAAACAAACATAATCCTAGATAGTGAGGGCTTCTTAATTTGTTGCAGGATCCAGATTCATAAATAATTCACTATGATACAAATCAGATTGTGACTTCACAGGGGCTGACAGGCTTCCCCAAAAGATAAATGTTGTGCTTTACAAATGTAACTGAAGGAGAAATACTATTCTGACTTAACCTCCAGGTGTTTTAGACATGGTGAGGTAGATGAAATGCACATAGAATAACATTACTATGATGAAGCACGTGACAGATGCTAAATAAGAGATGTGAATGGGATATCCTAGGGCTTAGAAGGTTCCTTTTCTGGCTGAAGCCTGTAGGAAATCATCACGGAGGAGATGGATGTAGGAGATCTTTAAATTATAGAGGGGACTTTTATGTGGAAGTTTTAAGAGCAAGGTTACTGAGTTTGAGGAAACAAAATATTTGTTTTAAATTGGAAGAGTCTAAAGGAGTTGAGTGTAGGTTTATTTTATAAACATGTGAATATCAATATGAAAATCACAGATGAAAAGATGTGAGTATATGTGGAGGTCACATTCTGATTTCAGGAAGAACCACAATTAGCCACTTCTCTCATTGCATTTGTCAGTCAGAAAAACCACTCAGGTAGATGGGTCTTCAGAGTTCTAGTTATGAGCCACACTTTATTGTCTGGGGGGCATTGAAGCGGCCCTTCACCTCTCTAGCTGGAGATTTCTTATCTTTGAAATGAGGATGTTGAACAAGATGGTCTCAAGTTTAGAGTTCTGCAGTTCTTTGACAGATAAGTTTTCATTGTTTCCAAGGATTTGCAGGAATCGTGCTGTTTTGTCTCTGCCCTTCAACTTTACTGAAATAAGGGCTTTTAAGATCTGGATTTATTTGGCATAAAAGAATAGTTATCAAATGGAGTCTCTTATTTGGGTGAAAGGAGATCCACGAACTGGCACATTCTAAGATGTTGGCTTACACCCACCAATTCAGTTCATTCTGTTTGCAGGAAGAAAGTAGAACCAGTTGGTATAATTTATGTTACATTCACTATAGCTACTCAGAAATTGTGGGGCTTTTTCCCTTGAAATGTCACAATGGTTTTGACAGTGAAAATTCATTACATGCAGCCATGAATATTAATTCTTGCTGTCTTCCAGAGGCCACAAAGAGGCAACTACTCAAGTTTCCTCTGTGCCTATGATAGTTCTTAAAGGTGCGCACGCACACATGTGTACATATACACACATGTACATACACATTTCCCATTTACGATTTAGAAAATGATACCTTAAGGGATAAGAAAATACAATTAATGTATCAAAATCAGAATTATAAACAGTTCGCTATGTGTACACATGGCTTCTTATATTTAGGAAGCAAGTTGCAAACTTCTCTTTTGGAGTTAGAAAGAATTAGAACAAGCCTTTAGTGGAAGAGTAATAGCTTGCAATATGTTTTAAAAAGCCATTAGCAATGCCTTAATAGATTTATTTTCTATTTGAAACTGTCACGTTGAAGGTAAGGGTTTGGCCTATTAACCCAGTCTCCTCTTCTGTTGAGCGGGTTGTAGTAGGTGGTCTCCAAAGACTTCGTTTACAAGCTTATGATTCTATGCTCGTTATAAACAGTTTCCTTTAAAAAGTCATGAATTTGTAACAGATGGAATATACATGAACACAAAATTTCTTTGAATGGCTCTCAGTTTAGAAATAGTTCTAGGAGATGTATGAAATTTGGTTTTGCATAGTTTAATTTGCTATGAATTCTTGAATGATTCAAAACACACTTTGCCATTCAAAACACTTTCAAAATGACTCCTACGTGGAGGCAGAATTTGTCATGAAAGAATCACAAAGTACACGTAAAATTATACCTAAACTGTAATAAACATTATTGAAGGGAGGGAGTGGTGTCTCTGAGCTAGCAAGTTAGGATTTTTGTTTCTATTGCTATTATTTTTGCTGACTTACAACTGATTGCTGTGACATTGTTGTTTGTCTTTTACTGATTCTCATTGTATATTTTTGAGGCCGAAAAGGTCTATCAATTTTAGAATTAAAAAAGGTCGAATTCCTAAGTGCACATTGCTACCAGTATTGCTGTAAGAGTCAATAAATAACTTGAATCAAAATATAAGGGTACTTAGCAGTAGCCACAAACCAAAGAATCCTCAAAATTCAATCTTTTCTTGTCATAATTCCAAGTTCTCATTCTAGAGTTAGGAGAAAGCTAGGTTAGACTGCTTTCTGCTTATGATTTCTATGTTCCTTTTTATTTTTCTTGTGCTTTCCCTCCATACAAAAAATACGTGATTGATTAATTACTTTGTTGACCCCTATTTTCATTTAAATGGAGTTGGGGGGCTGGCTGCCACTTCCCTTTGGAGCAGGTACACCCTGATTCCCACTGATCAAGTGGCTGTATTTATTGGTGGGAAAGTAGGAGAGAAGAGGGTCTGTTACCCTGGGGTTTGCTGCCTGATTCAGAGAAGAGAGCTTCTCCTCAATTATTTTACATTGGAGCTTAGGGATTTGCTTTATCCAGGCCAGTTTGGAAACCTCTCATGACCATTATTGTTTGTTTTGATTTATGTTGGATTGAGAGAAATGTTGAAGCTTTTATTTTATTTTATTTTATTTTCTGAACGGTTGCATGTTTGCGTTTCAGAGTTTTACTGTCGGAATTATCATGCAGCCTGAGCCAAGATTATTTGGTCCTTTTGGCTTTTGATTTCACATATGCCAGTTTAAGGGAGTTCCAGCAGATAATTTCTTGTTTTTCAAAGCAGTTAGTTGTTTGTCAGAGTTCTGATCATGCCTGGAGGAAGATCTTCTAAGGCAACTTGAGAACACTATTATAATAAAAGGAATTTGGAAACTTGAGTTCCGTTGCTGGACTCAATCGCTGAGTATTTTGAATCAGAGTCTCCCCTTTCTGCCTCAGTTTCTCCATCAGGAATGTGGGAACGCAATAAAATATAGGGATGGTGTCATAGTAGGCCACAAATTTAAAATACGAGGTCTTGGCAAATCCCTCAGGGTCCCTTTTAAAAGCATATTTGAAGCTACACTTAGGTAAGCGAAAATTATTTAAGATATTCACTCTGAGAAAGCACCATAGGAATATATAGGCCAATAACCATGCCTGAAACATTATTCTAGAAAGCCAGCTGCAAACTGTACAGAAAACATAGTCAAGTGTGATGCACATGGAGAATTCTCATCAGACAACTGAATTAAATGGCAGATGGACATGTAAAATCTTGGTATGTGGGGAGATTTAAAGTGTAGGTGTTCACATTTATTCTAAGGAAGGTATTTTGTGGCTAAATTTTCCGTTGATTTGGATTAATGCAAACACACAATAGTTACATTACTCTGCTTTTCCAGTATTTCTAATAAAGATATTTTGTCTCTGATATGAACAGAAGTAAATTAAGTTTGGGACTAGAAATTCAGGTCCTGTGTTATATGGAATTCTTTACAGGAGTCATGATACTCGTTTGGCTATTTCTTTTGCATGTGCTTTGGTTTCATGAGCCTTCCTGCTTCTTGATCTGACCTTTTCAGTACCACATTAAACTGTCAGTTTCTAGTGCTTATTTGGAACATTTTCAGAGTGAGCATATGGATTTTATAGTAAGTCTTTATAACACCATTTTGACTCCTTGGTAACTTTTTCTCATCATAATATTATTTGCATTATATTGAATCATGTATATTTTGCTGGGCCAGCATGAGATTAGGATGTAATATAGAGAACGTGTTTTAAAACCATTTATGTAAAAATGAGTATCGGGATGAATGCCATTGCAGTCTAGCTATTGACTGGCAGGATATATAATGCACACTACGGGCATGGAACATAATTTGAAATGATTTAGTAGGAAGAATAAAACATCTTTACTGAAATCCAAGGGGCAAAGGAATACTTTTTACTACAGTTTTTTTTTAGAACTTGAGCAAAGAACATGAATATTTATTTACATTCTTATGGAATACATGAACTGATATCATTTAATTTGGATGCTCCCAGATAATAGAATACATGAGATGGACAATTCCCTATAGTTTAAAAAACTATGCAATTATTATTTCTCTTGCAGTTCTCATCTTTGAAAGCAACTCTGGAATGCTAATTACTAGGAGGTCTGTCAGAAACAAGCAGGACAGAGATTTGATTTGGTTTCAGTTAATTCATGCTCCACCCAATACTAGATTCAGACAATGAAAGGTCTGCCTGAGGACTGGATAATGGTCAGGTCAGGACCACCCAAATGTTGGACGGTTAGTGGAACTTAATCAAAGATCAGCAAAGGACCCCCACTAACTCATTTAACACCATCTCTTGCATAGTGATTTAGAAATTTAAAATGCTTTCATATCCATTTCCTCTTTTGAGCTTTACAAGGTCTCTCTTGTCTAAGTACAACAGATAAAAATATTCCAGTTTCATAGGTGGGGAAATTCAGGCTTGAAGAGACTTTAAGTAACTTGCCCAAGTTACAAGATAGTAAGTGGTATCAGGCTCATTTGCAGTTCTTGGGACTCTGAGTCCAGTGTTCAGCCTATAGAAGACATAAGTACGATAAGTCTGGGAATATAGCTGTGAATTGTGGAAACGACTTCTTTTTTGGTTTGTGCTGAATAATAGACTGAAGTATTCTGGGCCATCTTAATTACTTAAATATCCAGATGCTCAAAATTCTCTTTAGTGCTGCCTTACTGATGTGGCCACTTCTGTTTTTGTGTGAGGGACTGGAAAAATCTTCCAGTATTCCAAGTCATTAGTAACACCAAATGTGCTAGCAAAAGCATATGATAGCTTTCAGTTATAGAGTGCAATTCCTCTCAGGTGAAAAAGGCCCCCTTTGTATCTGTGTTTAATAGGGATTATAGTTTGTTGCTGAGTTAAGGAACATGAAAGGAAGAGAAAAGCCACTAGCATGGCAAGCACTTTCTCTCTTCCTGCACTGCTTCTCCTCTTATCAACTCCTCTCCAAAAATTCTGGGCATGAAACAAAAGGGGTAGACTGGCAAATGCTGCTTGTGGAGTCAGAATTGCTTCCCAGATGGCTCCTTAAATCTTGATCAGTGCTGCCTCAGCTTTTAAATGCTTTAACCTTCCTGCTATAATCTTGATTTCTTCCAACCACTACAATTCTGACTTAACCACCTCGAAATGTCATTCCAATATAACCCTGGGAATGCCTCTTCAAGCTCAACTGTTCCTCACAGGAATTTTATCTCTACCCATCCTGGTCAGTCAGTGTTTTCCTCCAGTGGGCTGTCTCACAGAAAGTAGGAAATCCACCGACTTTGACCCAATCTGAAAGGGAAATTTCCCAGAAAGTCTTGAAAGAGACTTTCTCTTGAAAGAGAAAGTGATTAAAAAATGACTCTAAATGACAAAAGTAACCAGTTAACAATTCTGTGGTCACACAGATAATTTTGGTTATAGAAATTTAAAGATAAATATTGTTCAATTTACAAATGTCTGTCTATATTTTTTAAAGAAAAGATCTTTGTGGATTTTTGAAGTATTTCTCTTTTAATAATTTGCTCATCAATCAGTAGTCCAGAAAGTTAAAATATATGCGAAGGCAAAAATAATTGATTTATTTTTCCTAGGACATCCAATTTTCATTTCCTATTTATTGGTCTATGTGAAAATCACTGTGTACTTTTCTGGGTGGTGTGGTTAAGAGGGCAGGAGGATACATGCTGATTCTTACCCTCAAGGAGCTACATTAAAGGAAGCTAAGAATTGCTCACTTAAAGCAGATTGGGACTAATTTCCCCCCACCGTCTCAGTTACTTGCAGTCACCTTCTGACTTACTTTCAGAAGGTAATTAGTAGCACAATGCTACGTCATTCACCTTGCTTCATCTCATCACTTCGGCATTTTCTCATTGCATGTCATCACAGGAAGGGCGAATACAGTACAATAAGATATTTTAAGAAAAAGAGACATGTTCACATAACTTTTTTCCCCAAACCATATCCAGCTTTTTAAAGATACTTTTCACAAACAATCATGGTATTTCAGGCAGGACATGGGAGACAATCGTTAAGAGTGTACAACAATTTTCAAACTCCCATCTTCAATGGACTACCAAAATCAGAAAGCCACTATAAACCCCAATGAAGTCTTCATTTGATGCTCTCAAGAGGGAAAGTTTGGAATGAGGGTTGACCTCTGGAAAACAGTGTGGAGGTTCCTCAAAAAATTAAAAATAGACCTACCCTATGACCCAGCAATAGCACCGCTAGGAATTTACCCAAGGGATACAGGAGTACTGATGCATAGGGGCACTTGTACCCTAATGTTTATAGCAGCACTCTCAACAATAGCCAAATTATGGAAAGAGCCTAAATGTCCATCAACTGATGAATGGATAAAAAAATTGTGGTTTATATACACAATGGAGTACTATGTGGCAATGAGAAAGAATGAAATATGGCCCTTTGTAGCAACATGGATGGAACTGGAGAGTGTGATGCTAAGTGAAATAAGCCATACAGAGAAAGACAGATACCATATAGTTTCACTCTTATGTGGATCCTGAGAAACTTAACAGAAACCCATGGGGGAGGGGAAGGAAAAAAAAAAGAGGTTAGAGTGGAAGAGAGCCAAAGCATAAGAGACTGTTAAAAACTGAGAACAAACTGAGGGTTGATGGGGGGTGGGAGGGGGGGAGGGTGGGTGATGGGTACTGAGGAGGGCACCTTTTGGGATGAGCACTGGGTGTTGTATGGAAGCCAATTTGACAATAAATTTCATATATTGAAAAAAAAAAAGGAATGAGGGTTGACATTCACATTTAGCACGTTGTTCAACAACTTTTCACAAGCCAACACTGACTTTCAGGAAATAACATGAAAATGGCAGAATTATCAATCCGAAGATCCATAAGCTGAAGAACTCTTTTGAGGAATGCCATCTCAATAGTGACACTAAAGTCCAGATTGCCTAATATACTGGGAACCATTTCTTGGAGTCAGGTTCCAACAGAGAGGGAGAAGAAGACATAAAAAAAAATGAACTTTAGTTTTTCCACACCACAAGGCATTTGTGCCAAGGTGGCTAATGTCTGTTGACATCAAGGAATCCTTCCTCCTGGGAACCAAGAGGAAGTTTCTCAAAACTAGCAAGGAAAGGTGTCCACCCTGCAAACCTGTTATCAGTCTAGCTTCAGAGATACTTAATTAGTGACATATGCCCTTCCCTCCTAACAACAATAAAGTATTATGTGTGCTAACAACATAGCTTTAAAAAAGTAAAAAAATTCTGCACTTTTATAGCACTTGATAAAAAATAGTGTTTCAAACTGTCCATTTACCAGAAATGCACAGTTATCAAAAATGCACACACTTCACTTGGCCTCTCCAGCACTTTCAGCTTTCTGTGCCTGGTCTGTTTTGACATCTCTGTTTTCTGCAGGATCATTCCCATCCTTACCAGCATCAGGTTTTTCCTTTTTCCCTTTGGGTACCTTCTCTCCCTTCTTTGCAGGGGCCTTTTTAGGCTTGGGCTCTGGCTTTGGAGGAGCAGATTTAGTAGATAACCTTGAGGATTTTCTCTGTGGTTCATCTTTCACCGCGGCTTTATTTCCTTTAGCATCCCCTTTTCAGACTTTCACTTGGGCTTGGTGGTGACAGCAGTGGGACGTTGGCACTGGACACGGGCACGTGGACTTGGTCAGTTCAGGGGTTCTTCTCACCTCTTCTTCACACTACTCAACATAAATTTTATTATAGTATATTGTCTTCTTTTATTATTAGTTATTTTTAGTAATCTGTTACTAAATTTATATTTTAAAGTTTATCATATGTACGTATGTATAGGAAACATCATAGTATATATGGAGTTTAATACTATTTGGAGCTTCAGGCATCCACTAGGGGTCTTGGAAATTATCCCCCACAGGTGTGGGGGAGCTGCTGTATGTGTTAAGATCATGAAAGTTTAGACCACAGAGAAGGGAGACAAGGTTCTGTAAAAGGAATAGGCTTTTCTTGAGATGTAATAACGTTCATGAAATTTTACTCATTTCATTGAGTTTTCAACACTTTCTTATTTTTTTTCTACTTCTGTCAAGAATTATTTTCAAATAAGGGTAATTGTTTGGAGTGAAACATAAGATAGAACAGATTTGCTCCTTCAGCTAGATTGGTGTCCTGGATGCCAGGCAGCTGACAGAGACCTTTGGTAGGTCAAGCTGGTGAGGTATCACTTGTCATCCTGTTGATGATCCTTGTCATCCCAGCTTGGGACCCATGTTCCATTGAGTTCTTGTCAGAACTCATGCTGGGATTCTCAGAATCAGCTAGATCCACAAGTGTAATAACTAAAGACCTCTAGCCAGATCATTAATAAGCCTCTAAAAAAGCAGAGGCTTTTCCCATTAACCTCCTACTTATATTTGGTAGGCTGTTTTCTGTATAAACAGAAGCATACTAGCAGTTGAGAAGACATCTTAAAGTTTTCGAGGCATCATGTCCCTTCAGACAATGGTTTGACTAAATTTTTATGTGTTTGTTTTTAAAATAACATATCAAAAGTGAGAAATCACTTGTCATTAAACTAATTTAGCATAACTAGAAGTTACTGAAATGATCTATATTCATCCTTCATCCTTTCTCCAGAATGATTAATCAGTCATTATAGATTCCATGCCAGTCAAAAGGTGGTTGTTATTTTTCAGGACTTCACAAAAAGAAAATAGCTATTTTTTAAAATAAAAGTCCATGACTTCCCTCAAGCAAGAAAATGATAGAAAATTGGAATTGTCTTTCATTTCTTAATTCTCAGACTCAACAAAAAAGGCAACTAGAATTATCTTTCTCTCAGTGTGTTTGTGTGTGTGTGTGTGTGTGTGTGTGTGTGTGTGTGTACTTTACAAATACCCCAAACATTCTTTATGAGGAAAGAAAAGAATACTGGTCAAATATCTACATAAGAAAATTTCATGGAAAGTTTTTTCTTTTTTTATTTGGGTTGGGGGATGCAGAAAGTAGTCTATTATAAACAAAAAGCAATGCTTTAGGTCAATGACTTTGTTTCTACCTTCATCTATCTCAGAGGAGAGGAGGACTTCCTGAGTGCAAACATATTTTGTGGGGTCTTTGTTGGAAAAAAAAATAGTGGAAAGAATGGATACTTGGAAAATACATATTTCAAACAGTTGGACAAAGACAGCTGGTTCATTTTTTTCTTCCTGCCAAGCCATTTCCACTTACAATTCAAAAAACCACAGTTTGATATTGGATTTAGAACCAAGTTTTCAAAGAAACACACTGCCAGGGAACATGCATGGAATTCCCACTGATAATAGCATAAAACACAAAAGGATGGAATCTGACCGCCCACGATGGTTTCTCCTTCTGGCATATCAGGTAACCACCTAATAGCGTATCTTTGTATATAACAAATTTATTGCTAGATTGTAAGCTACTTGTGGATAGGTGCTGGCTTGATTTCTCTTTTACCTTTTATACAGCTCTGTGAGTAACAGATACTCAACAATTATCTATAAAATGCTATATTTAAGACTACAATTTCAGTGAGACTCCTGTGTTAGCAGGGTCTGCTAAGAATCAGATAGGCTAAAAAAAATAGATACCAAGACAGAATTAAACTTGCAAGAAAATTTTAGGAGAAATGCCTGTGAGCAAAAGAGGAGAGGAAACTGGGAAAGTCTGGGAGAGACTTCAGACTAATGCAGGTCTGATACCAAATGAGGGAAAGAGGGAAGGAAGTTTGGGCAGAAACATCTTAGACTGATTCTAAGAAGAGTTTGGTGAGGCCACTGAGGAGTCCTCAAGCCAAAGTTTCTTATCAAATGAATCTCACATCTCCCAGGAAAGGGCCTGACTTTAGTGTCCCTTTTGCACTCAGTCATTAATTGGGAGCAGCTGGTGGAAATTGTGACCTCAGAGTAAAGGGAATGATGAAATTTCAGAATACAGACCCTAGGACTCTTAATTATACTCCCTGAAGAAGGAGTTCTGTGAGGCATTTTTTTTTTATGGCCAACACATAGTCCTTGGTAAAAATTTGTGCATCTCTTCAGTGATAATTGAAGCTTTTCTTTTGGATAAGATTTATTGGTGGTTTTAAAGATTAACTGAGATAATTATATATATATATAATTATATATATAATATATACTATATATTATATAATATTAATATATATTATATATTATATATATAATTATATATAATATATAATATATATTATAATATATATTATATATATAAAGGGCTTAGCACAGTACATAGCACATACTTGTCAAGCTACCATTTATTGAACGTTATTATTTACTAAACACGATGGCTACTTGATATGCAATGGGACAAACCAGAAAGAATACTTGTTTTGGTGGTAGACAGAATGAAGTTCAAAACCAGGATGGGGCACTTACCAGTTTTGTGACCATATTGGGTTATTGAAAGTGTCTGAGCCTCAGTTTCCACATCTGTAAGACAGATATAAAATGCCTATAATAGAAGATGGTAAAGAAGAAATAAAGTACGAGTACCTGGTACCTATCAGGTTTTTGGTATTATCATTTCTAAGTATCTCAAGAACCTAGTAAAATTGTCAGCCTTGAGAGGCTGACCTGTATAGACTACATCACCAGGGTTCTCCAAGCCCACCAGCTTTCTTTCAGGTTTGGCCAAAGGGAAGCCCTTACAGGAAGCTGTGGGAAGGGGATGACAGCGAGCTCAGGGGTATATTCCTTTGCCCTCTTCCCTGTGAGACCTGGCTCTGTGTCCCTTTACCAAAAGTCACAATTCTTCACAAGGTAGCATACTGCACCCAACTCACTCTCCTGCTGAATTCCGATAACTCTCTCACCTTTCTCTTCAGGTACACCAGTGGTAAGACCTCAACTGCCACTGTCTCTAGGTTATTGCACTCACCTTTGTAGCTCCCCTAAATCCACACATTAGTGAATCATCTTGCTGAAATACCTCTCTCTGAATCATCATACTTAGGGTAGGTCTTCACTTTTTTTTGGGGACCACCAATGGATTTTACTTCCTTTCTCCTCAGCCCTACATCCTCTCTCCATGAAATATATGAGCATTAGATGTTCTTTTTGTTAAAAAGAAAACATTTTAAACAATGAAGATGAAAGACAAAAAGAGTAGTGAAGTGTTCCTATATTTGGAATCTGTTACCAAGATAACTGGTTTGACTTATGAAAAAACTTACAGAAAATAGTATTTGTAAACAACCATGCTGAGACTTAGGAAGAGTAGTGTGGACAAGAAACTCTACCCTTGACTGCTTAACCCCTGGTTGATTTAGGGTGCATCCCCTAACTTCTCTCACCCTTAAATCATAACGTAGGCAGATGTGTGGCTGAGACCCTTTTGGCTGTAATAGTGCTGGCCAACAAAATGCTATCTATGGAGGGAGGTTTCATTTTGGGGTTCTTGGAGAGGTGCTTTAAAATTCTTGGTCAAAGGACAAATAGATCAAGGCAGATAATTTTGTCATCTGTGAGTGCTTGGAATCCACTTGGAAGGATCTTCTGGCTGACATTGAGGACATTGCCAGGCAAGATCAGAGTGACTCCTGGTGAGTACTTAGGTGGGTGGTAGACCGGCAGGGGAATGTGCTTGGGAAATGTTTGCCTGTTTTTCCAGCTGGAATGAAGCCTAACAGCCCTAGAATAAAATAGTCTGAAATAAGTGGTCCTAGGTAGAAGAATATTATTAAAGAAAAGAATGGAAAATCAGACACCATCAGTGTGAATGTGAAAGCTCTAGCCAGCAGACAATTTCAAACAGCTTTGCAGAGACGTTTTCAGGAGCTATTCAGATGGATTCTGTGTTTTCTCGGACCTCGAGGACTAGATACCTGTATCTAGTACACATGATACCTGTAGACTTTATTTTAATTTAATTTTATTTTTTTTAACGTTTATTTATTTTTGAGACAGAGAGAGACAGAGCATGAACAGGGGAGGGTCAGAGAGAGAGGAAGACACAGAATCTGAAACAGGCTCCAGGCTCTGAGCTGTCAGCACAGAGCCCGACACGGGGCTTGAACTCATGGACCGTGAGATCATGACCTGAGCCGAAGTCGGACGCTTAACCTACTGAGCTACCCAGGTGCCCCGATACCTGTAGACTTTAGACAGACGACCTGTTCGCACTCTCTGCTTTTTGGCATTGAGAATGAGCAAGGAGAGCTCTCTCCCTGGGTGGGAGAGGTTTTCCTAATGGTTAAAGGAAAAGTTTTGGTTCCTGGTTTGGAGGTGGCCACACACCACCCTGATTAATTATGTTTTAAAGGATGTGAGTGAAACTTTCTAATTGAAGAGAAACTGGATGGGCTTTGCTTTTTTCTAGGAGAAGAAACTCAAAGTGCTCAACACTTGAAACAATAGATGCCAGGAATTAGAGGAGAATAACAATAACATCTGACTCAGATCTGTGAATGGGGCAAAGTCTTCCTTGCTTCTTCATATATCTCTGATTGCCTCATCCTGCTGTCTTTCACACATCATTCAGGCATCTTGTGGCTTTTCTTTATACTGCTATTAATCTCTTTTTTTGAAAGAAGTGACAGACTGCAGACACCTCACACTTTGTTGTCTCCACAGCCTAGTCACTCTTTTCAATCTCAGGTTCCAAGAACACCAAGCATAAGGTCCTTTCTGGAAAAATACAAGACCAGGTGTGTGTGTGTGTGTGTGTGTGTGTGTGTGTGTGTGTATGTGTGTCCCCCTTTGCCAGGGAGATCTTAACTCAGAAGAAGAAATACAGGATTTGGAGCAGATGTTCTTGTTAAATGTTTACTATCTATGCCATTTGGACAAATCTCTGCCTCTCTGAGGCTCATCTGTAAAGTGAAGCTGTTATTAAAACTCACCTTACATGATTGCTGAAATGAGTAAATTGAACAATGTATGTAGACATGCTTTGCAAACTATAGTTTACTAGGTAAATATTAGTTGTAATTAATATGATCCATGTAAGAAAAACACTCTCATTCCTTTCCAATTGATCTGTTTTCACATTGTCTTTTGATGGAATAAGCACTTTGGGGAATTTACCTTTGTGAAATTGATTGATTCATATTTATAAAACATCTGCTTTGTTCAAGGACTTGTGCTACATGCTATGGAAGATTAAAAAAAGGTGACTAGCTAGCAAGCATGGTTCTTGCTGTCTTGGATCATACAAACTAGTCAGGGATTTAAGACACTCAAAAATAACTAGTTTTCTCACCACAACCTGTTTTTTCCACTTTATGTGGCCCTAGTAGTGTTGTGATCATGAAGCACTCTCTCCTTTTCTCTCCTTTCCTGTTTTTAAGGGTATTAGCTGGAGTTCTTTGATTGTTAGGCAACAGAAATGAACTCTGGCTGAGGTAAGCAAAAATGAGAATTTGGATGGGACAGTAAGGCAGTTAGAGTTAGAAAGTGTTTTAGGTAAGTTCTCTAAAAGCAGAGCCTGACACAAGGATTGAAGTGCCCATGGTTTATTGAGGGGTTGCTCTTCAGGAAAACTTGTAAGGAACTGAGGGGAGTGGCATAGCTAAGAGCAAAGAGCTATGCAAAGATGTGGTCTTAGGTAAAGTCTACATTTGGCTTGGAGGTGTATATATACCTCCCTATCAGTCAATCATTGGCTACCTTCAAGTGGGGGACACTGAAACCTCCCAGACATCTCCAAATGAGATATCCCAGTCAGCCAAGGGCAATGTGCTAGAGAAAGTTGCAGGTATACGCTGTTAGATGCAGCACACACAGAGGCTGGGTAGTAGATACACTAGCTGATAAAGGGGTTATAGATGGGGTACCACAGAACTACTATAAAGGAGCAAGAAGTTAAGAGTCAGGAGAGGTCAAGACCCAGAGTGCTTGGAGGGATATAGTGGGTCTCAGTATCAGAATGAGTTATTATGGTATTAGCATGAATGAGAACCAACCACCTTCCCATTAACTCCTCTTTCTTTCTTTCTTTCTTTCTTTCTTTCTTTCTTTCTCACGTTAGATAACACACTGTGTAGTCTTGGTTTCAGGAGTAGAAGTCAGTGATTCATCACTTACATAAACACTCAGTGTTCATCTCAACAAGTGCCCACCTTAATGCCCATCACCCATTTCCCTCCCCCTTCCCCATCAACCCTCAGTTTGTTCTCTGTATTTAAGAGTCTCTTATAGTTTGCCTCCCTCTTTCTTTTTTTTATCTTATTTTTCCTTCCCTTCCTCTATGATCATCTGTTAAATTTCTCAAATCCCACACGTGAGTGAAATCATGTGATATCTGTCTTTCTCTGATTGACTTACTTGGCTTAGCACAATACCTTCCAGTTCCATCCATGTTGTTGCAAATGGCAAGATTTCATTCCACTTCATCACTGAGTAGTTATCCACTGTATGTATGTGTGTGTTTGTGTGTGTGTATATATATATGTACACAACACATCTTTATCCATTCATCAGTTGATGGACATTTGGGCTCTTTCCATAATTTGGCTATTATTGGTAGTGCTGCTATAAACATTGGGGTGCATGTGTCCCTTCAGTGACTTTTAATTAGGGATACAGAGGGAATTGGAGGTCGAATGGTCACTATAGGTCCTTCTGACTTAATTATACATTGAAAAAATTACAGTCCAGCTGAATCATATGGTTTGCCCAAAGTCAGCAGTCAGCAGTGGCAGATCCAAGGCCTGAGGCAGGTCTGCCTTGCAGACCCATGCACTTTTCACCACCTTACATTACTTCTGGTGCTGCTCTTCACTGTGCCATCATTCTTAAACATTGACTCTGATATCACGTCTGATGCAGATGTGGTTCTCACCACTGGGTTTCAACACCACCAAATCTAAGAGTGTGTCTTTTGTGGATTTAAATCTATCTATCTATCTTTCTTTCTTTCTTTCTTTCTTTCTTTCTTTCTTTCTTTCTTTCTTTCTTTCTTTCTTTCTTTCCTTCCTTCCTTCCTTCCTTCCTTCCTTCCTTCCTTCCTTCCTTCTTTCTGTCCAATTTAGTTAGCATATAGTGCTATGATTTCAGGAATAGATTCTAGTGATTCATCCCCTATGTGTAACACCTACTGCTCATCCCAACAAGTGTCTTCCCTAATGCCCCTTACTTATTTAGCCCATCCCCCACCCACAATCCCTCCAGCAATCCTCATTTTGTTCTCTGTGTTTAAGAGTCTCTTATGTTTTGTCCCCCTTCTTGTTTTTATATTATTTTCCTTCCCTTCCCTTATATTCATCTGTTTTGTATCTTAAATTCCTCATATGAGTGAATCATATGATATTTGTCTTTCTCTAATTTCATTTAGCATAATACCCTCTAGTTCCATCCATGTAGTTGCAAATGGCAAGATTTCATTATTTTTTATTGCTGAGTAATACTCCATTGCATATATATATATATATATATATATATATATATATATATATATATATGCATGCCACATCTTCTTTATCCATTCATCTGCTTAAATTCAGAGTCCAAAACATGAAACTCTGATTGGACATTAGAATAAAGAAGTTTCTCTTTTCTGTGGGTCACTAATCTGGGAGGATACAAAATAGGAATTGAAGTAAATCAATCTGTAGTAGGAGAAAATGAGGCCATTCTCCCCATACCTAGAAGGGGACAAAGCTTAGAGACGGAGTCTAAGATCTAAATCTTCAGGCATGGTTTCATCCATGATAAAGGCAGCATCATTCCTTAACTTCCCAGTTAGTAAGTCCCTTTTGGTTTAAACTACCATTTATACCACTTGGAATCAAATGATTTGCAGTAGGCAGAACATTTTGGCCCTCTGATGCTGCTCCTGTGAATGTTATGCTACATAGAAAAAGGGACTTCGCAAATGTAATTAAGGTTGCTAATCAGCTAGTCTTAAAATAGGGAGACTATCCTGAATTATCTGGGGCTGGCCTGATTTAATCACACAAACCCTAAAAATGCAGAGATCTTTCTGCCTTGTAGCAGAAGAGTAAGTCAGAGATTTGAGGTGCTATTGGCGGGTTGAAGATGAACCACATGTCAAGGAAATGAGAATCTTAGTCCTACATTAACAAGGAAATGAATTCTACCTCAAAGTGGAACCTTCATCAGAACTTCTAGATAAAGTCCCAGCCCAGCTAATACCTTGATGTCTGCTTTATGATCTCTGAGTAGAGATATTTTGAGAGATGTTATGCCTGCACCTCTGACCCACAGAATTTCAAGATAGTGAGTATCATTTTAAGCCTGTGAATTTGTGGTTATTTGTTACAGCAGCAATAGAAAACTAATATATGGGCCAAATAAGTGGTACTTTTTCATTCAGCAATATTTATGGAGCCCCTGCCTGGTGTCTAAATGTCTACAGCCACATGGACACACACACTCAATACTAAAAGTAAGAAATTATACAAGGCTCCTCTTCGAGGCTTTATGGCCTCTTGATAAAGAATGTTTGCTCCAATACTAAGTTCCATGTTTTATTCGTCTGTTTGGTGAAAACTTCCTGGCACACAATAGGTATCAGCTCCTATTTGTTCTATTAAGCTGAATGGTTTTATAATACTGTTGGCTCCACAGTACACAGTGCTAGAGAGTAAAAAGCTAAAGACTTCATTGTATGTTGAAAATCATGCTTTAGAGAATACTTTCTGGTTCCTGGTTTGGCTTTCAATTTATATTATAGGTAAAGATGAGAAAAATCTTTTAAATGCAAAGGGTTTTTTCTTTCTCGTAAAATACAGTATTTCTACTTTGGTTCTGGAACTAAGATTAACTGTGAGTCTTTATGGCTCATGATTCAAATTCTCTAAACATCAGCACATGATTCAGGTGTAAAGCAAACTCAGCAATTATATCTGCTCAAAATTTTAATATAATTATGCATAATTAGTGCTCTTGCCTTAGTGTGACTCATATTAGTGTCTAATCCAGTTACCAATATTTATCCCCCTGTAACTATTCCAGATTGTACAGGGTGTCCTGGTCCTGCCTTTGCATTTTGATACTCTAGAATAAAGTTCACACATATGCCAGGCAGGTGTCTGAAGCCTGCCTCCTCATTCTTTTGATCTCCACTAGTTCAGTTATCAGTTCCTCTCCTGGGGCTGGTTTTGGGAAGTTGGAAACAACTGGTCCTGTACACTTTGCACTAACTCCAAACTGTCTCCTGACTGGCTTATTTCCCCTCCTTTTACCACCTATCTCTCAGTTGAGAATGGGGATGCACCTTACATGACTCCAAGCTCTCTTTCCTTATGATTCTTGTACTTGTGAGGAAATATCCAAGTGCTCATAAATGTTTATATCTTTCCATAGGGTAGTTAACTACTGTTTCATAATTCAGAGCTGGTAAGAGTTTAGGGTTTCAGTAACTTTGATCCATATAACATATCTGGTCAAAACCAAACAAATAAATAAAAGAACTATTCTATCATGATTGATTCTGTTTTTACAGATGTGCCATTCTTAACATACTGCTGTCCTTGGAATCATAGCTTCACATCTGAAAAGGGGCAATAGCATTAAGTAGCAGTTTGGGTCTTTCTTTGACATATTCCCTTGAGAAGTGTTAAATGTTGCCATTCTTGACAGTTCAAAAGCAAGTCATATGGTTGATATTTTGCCAATGAGATAAATGTTGAAAAATGTCACTTTTCCTTTAATTAGTTCTGTCAGTAGAAACTTGGCAAGAGATGATAGTAAGGAGATATTGGCATTTAGGCATGTTCATATTTACTTTTGTGATTTAGAATTATGACGACTTTCATGTATCCTTACAGTGACCTTGTCTGGTTTAGAACTTCTGAAATTCCAGCATCAAACCTCTTTCCCATTCCTCCAGACAGAGACAGCAACATTCACCAACATTGGAGTTTTGATCAGATACAGGTACACAGCCATGAAACTCATTTTATTTTATATTAATCAAATAAAATTTATGACTTGAAAAATAGGTCTTTTCTTTTCTTTTCCTGAAGAAATTTGCTGCATAATTTGATCTGTGTTTAGTTTTTTGTTTTGTCTTTGTTTTTTCAACTCTTCACTGTATTTTGCATGATAAAAGGTATTGTTTTCAAATCTAAAGTCAGTGGAGCTGGTTCCTTTTTCCTGTCCTATTAGAGAGCCTTGGAACACATGTATCACTATGGCTTCTTTTTTATGTTTTTATTTTTTAAAATTTACATCCAAATTAGTTAGCATATAGTGAAACAATGATTTCAGGAATAGATTCCTTAATGCCCCTTACCCATTTAGCCCATCCCCCCTCCCACAATGCCTCCAGCAACCCTCAGTTAGTTCTCTATATTTATGAGTCTTTTCTATTTTGTCCCCCTCCCTGTTTTTATATTATTTTTTTCCCCTTACCTTATGTTCACGGGATACAGGTGTGCTGTTTTGAAGTGACTATGGCTTTTTGCTTTTCTGGTTCAAATTACTAGAATTCAGAACTTAGCCTTGGCATTCTATTAATAGAAAAACCAATGAAGAATTGGTTTAAAAACTGATTTAAAAATATCTAATTTGATTAAAATACATGATGATTCCATGAGGAAAAGAAGGTAACAGGCTAGTTAGGCTAGGAGAATGACATTGAACAATAGTAACAGGTACTCTTTATCAAATGCCTTATCTGTACCTGAAAATTTACATGAATAATTTTACCTTTTGTTTCTTATAATATGGTGGGCCAGGTATGCAGAAGTAAGGAATTATCAGGCTCAAATCAAGACAGGTGAAGATAAAAATCCAGAGAGCTAGGCTACCTCTAGATTTTCATTCTGTCTGGAGGATATTTAATGAACCTAGTAACCTTCAGCTTTCTCACAGAGTTATGAGACAGGACACAAAACTCAGGTGTAAAGTCTAATAAAGGAGCCTCTTTTAGAAAGCTGGGACAAGAGCACTTTGCCCTCAGTATAAAGGTGAACTGGAAAATGCTGCCTGCCCCACTTAGAGACAAATATATGGAACATATGGAAAAGAGTAAGAGACACAAAGGAGAGAGTGAGATATCTACCACAAGATTAATTGGCATTTTATAAAAAGATAATACAGAGAATGGGAAATTTTTCCAGAATTGTTTAAAGACATAATTACTCAGATACATAAAGCCAATGAATCCAAAGCAGATATTTAAAAAGAAATGTTCACTGAAACACGTTAGCTTGAAACCAGAGAACACAAAAGACAAAGAAAGTATCTGTAAGGTAGTCAGAAGGAGCAAATGAATCACTAATGAGATGGTTGATGGTTGATAGCTGATTTCTTATGGCAATAATGGAAGCCAGAAGCCAGTGAAAATAATTGCCAATGAAGAATTTAATTTAATGTGCAGCTGTATTTAACTTTCTATAAATGGAATCATACATAATGCATGCATAATATATTTTAAAGTCAGTTTTAAATTAAACTTTAATTTTGACATAATTGTAGATTCACATGCAGTTGTGAGAAATGCTACAGAGAGATCCCTTGTACATTTTACTTTGTTTATCTCAATGGTGACATATTATAAATCTGTACAACTATGTACAATAGCAACAACCATGATGTTGACATTGAAGTCAAGGTAGAGAACAGTTCTGTCTCTTCAAGGACACCTCATATTGCCCTTTTATAGTCACACCCACTTCCTCCCACCCTCCACTTACTATTTAAGCCCTAGCAACCACTAGTATGTTCTCCATTTCTATACTTTTGTCATTTTAAGAGTATTATGTAAATGGAATCATGCAGTATTTAACATTCTGCAGTTGGCTTTTTCACTAAGAATAATTCTCTATAGATTTACCCAGGTTCTTGCATGAATCAATAGTTTGTTCCTTTTTATTGCTCACTAGTATTTCACTGTGTGAATACTAGTATTTCACTGTGTGAAATAACTAGTATTTCACTGTGTGAATAACAAAAATTAGAAATTCTTAACTCAGTAAAAATATCCTATGAAAACAAAGGCAAAATAACATTTTCAGGCAAACCTGTATCAATATTACTTCCAAAAGATTATCACTAAGATAATTTCTAAAGGATATATTTAGGCAATGATGTAAATGATTCTAGATGGAGAATCTGAGATTTCATAAGAAATAGTGAGCAAAGATATTGGTAAACTTAGAGATAGGGATGAGAAGTAGGTTAAAACCAAAATGCTGAAATAGCAAAGCTAAAATACTAGAAAACAACCAAACTTAAGTTGGAAGGGAAATGAATGAAGTTAAAATTGTGTTGTGTGTGGAGGTAAAGACATTTATTTTTATGGCATATATGCTGTAATTTCTAGGAAGACCAGTAAAGGAATAGAAGCAGTACACAACTTAAACTGCTAAAGGAAAATAGAAGTGAGAAAAAATAATCAATTTTTAAAAGATAAGAAATGAGAGGGAAAGGGAATATGGAAAAAGCAGAATGCATAGAAAACATCAATTAAGATAGCAGATATAAGTAAAAATGTCAATTACAAAAAAATATACATGTAAAGGAAATGCTTTACCTAAAATATGAAGGTTATTGGACTGGATAACAAAACAAAAGAAGATGGAAAAATGTATCAGGCGAAGTCTAGCCAAAAGAAAGATGCTGTAGCTATTTTTATGTCACACAAAATGTACTTTAAAGTATAAAGCATAATTAATCTCTTCTTAGTAGTAGAATATTTAATTCACTAGGAAAATATAATAATTTAAAATTTGTGTGTACCTGATGACATATATCAAAATGAATAAAACAAATTGACAGACCTAATAAAGAAATAAGTTCACAATTGTAGAAGATTTTAATATACTTTTCAGAAACTGAGTGGTGGTACAGACAGGAATACAGTAAGAAAAATGAAGATTTAAACAATATGATTAAAAATCATGTCCTAATGGGCATGTATAAAAACGTGCCCATGCAATGCTTAATATACATTATGTATAAGAATAAAAAGGACATTTGCAAAAATTGGCCATATACTAAAATTTCAGTAATCTTCAACGTTCTGTATTGTTCTTTGAACACAGTGAAGTTAAGTTAGAAATCAATAACCAAAAGATAATCAGTGAAACCCCATATAGAGAGAAATTAAAAAATACATTAAATCACAATCAAAGAAAATATTTATTTAGAAAACATTTAGAATGGAGTAATAGTGAAAATACTGCTATCACAACTTATGAGATGGAGATAAAGCAGCAATTAGAAAGAAATTTTAGCTTTTAATGATTATATCAAAACAAAAACAAAGATTGAAAGCTAATGAGTGATGTATTAAGAGGATCAGCAAAGAAGAGCAGAATAAATGCAAAGAATCTGGAAGAAAGGAAATGATGAAGACTTGGGCCAAAATTAATGTAATGGAAAATAAACATGGACGAACAAAATCTTAGTTGTTTGGAAAGTCTAATAAAATTGACAAATTTTGACAAGATTGATGAAGAGAAAAGAACTGTTCCAACTAAACAATTTGAAGAACATAAAAGGGGCTGTAACTGCCAGAATTAAGGAGATAATAAAAGGATAGTATGAACAACTTTATGCCAGTTAATTTGAAAATTTATATGAAATGGATAAAATCCTAGGAAAATGTAACTTAATGAAATGGAGTCAAGAAGAAAAGGAACACATGAAAAGTTATCTGACCACTAAGGAAATTGACAGGTAGTTGAAGATCTTCCCACAGAGAAAACTCCAGGCTTTTGATGGTTATATCATGGAGCCCAACCAAACATTCAAGGAACAAATATTTTCAATCTTACACGAACTATTTCAAAATAGAGTAAAAGAGGAAATATTTCCCAACTCATTTTATGGTGCTAGTGTAACTTTGACCCCCCAAATCTGATGTGGGCAGTGGAAGAAAGAAAAATTGCTGGTGAATATCATTCAGGAGCATAGATACAATAATTAGCAAAGCCAATTCAGCTATGTTAAAAAAATAATCCATCATAGATATTTAGTTGTGTTTATCCTAGAAATGCAAGATTTAAAAAAATAGAAAAATCAATGTCATTCTCCACATTAACAACTAAAACAAATAATGTGTCAATACATACTGAAGAAAATGAATTGATAGAACTCAGCATCCATTCATGAAAAAAACTAGAAATAAAAAGGTGTTTGTCATTCTTTAATTAAATTTAATTTTATTTATTTTTTAAAATTAAATTGAATTTTTAAAAAGCCTGCAGCACATACACCAAATAAACTAAATAATGAAACACTGAAAGTTTTCCTTTCAATATTAGGAATAAGACAAGTGTGCCTGCTTTTATAATTGTATTCAATGTTGTACTGAAGGCTCTAGCTAGCACAGAAAGTAAAATAGAGAGGGGAAAAGCACTAAGATTGGAAAGTACTAAGCAAAAGTATCATTAACAGATAATGATTCTTTGCATAGAGAATAAAAAATTAGAGATAAAATATTAAAATTAACAAAAGCTTAGCAAGTTTGCTGTACATAAATTTAATTGTATTAAAAAGAAAAAAGATACCATTTATAGTAGCATAAAATATAAGCTATCTATTAATAAGTCTAACAAAAGATATAAAAGTCCTTTTTGGAGTGAATTCTATATTATCTCTAGTTTTTATAGCAGCTCTGCAAGGTTATTAATATCATCCATCAAAGAGGTAAAGCAATTTACACAGATACCACATATATGGGAAGTGGAGGTAGAGGGATATGAACTTAGGCTTCCTAACTCTACAATCTGTTTTCCCCAAAATAGTGGCCTGATTTGGGGGCTTCCCAGATGTGCTCAGCTCTACATGACTCCTGGGCCTCGGCTGCTCCTTCCACTTCCTGGCTAGAGAACAGTGCCAACTTGTGTCATCTCTAGGGTCTTAAAAACCAGCTGCCATAATCATCCCTTCGTCTCGGGTTATTTCAGTCTCCCTTAGGGGTAAGATCTGGGTGTCAGCATCTCTTCCATCTCTTCCCCAGAAGCATTGGCATGGGGTCTGACCTTACTAGAAGAGATTCTGCCTGCAAGAACTGGGCGACACAATCTAGAAATGTGGGGGGAGGGAATTTGAGGGGCAAATTTTGACCAAGAGGAGAATACCCATGGGAAAGAGCTTGCCTTCCTCCTCCACTTTCCAAAAAGGGCTCCATACAGACATGCTGGAGATGTCAGTCCTTTGTGACTGAGTAACCAGCTGTGCTTTCCTATGGAGCTGTGGCCAGCTTGGCAATACACCATTTTGTATGTGTTCTTTTTCCCTGACTCACTTCCTTTTCCTCTCACTCTTGCTTTCCTGAGATAAAACTTCCAAAGCCCTAAAGCTTTGCCTTGGGGTCCGATTTCCAGGGAACCTGGACTTTGACATCCACAAAGGCTCAACTCCTCCAATATTCTAACAGGTGTCCCCATCTATTAGTAGGCTATGAAATCATTTTCAGTACACTGCCATTAGCATTTGGAAACATAATGAAATATAAGAGAAGCAAAATATCAGAGTGTATCATATGTAGTGAGGTCAAGTACCATTTCCTGAAACCGTTATTTCAGTTATGTGTGTGTGTTTGAGGATGTGAGTATGTATATTGAGTTGTGATGTTAAATGTGTGTTTTACAGTATGTCCTGGTCAAAAAAGTGTGAAGGCCACTGGTCTAGGCCAGTGGGAACAGAGTTCATGAGTTCATGTGATGACTGTGCCTTCTGGTTGCACTGTCACAAATGTCCTGTGGAATTTTTTGATGGCCTATCTCCTTACTTTAGCAAATATTAAAATGTCACAATAGCCTTCATATAGTTTAGCCATATAGGGTCAGATTATATTTGTTAGCTGCCATGATAGAGAAAATATTTTGAAATATGTCCTTAAAACTAAGTGACATGGCCTTGTTTAGAAAAATAAAGGGGGTTACTAGTGAATGAAATTTAATGATGTTTAGATGTGTTTACAGTTACACAGGCAGACCCATTGTCTAGTAACAATCATTGGTAATCCAGGTAATCAACACAATATGCAGCATAGTTTTCCTTAATGATGATTATGTCTTTGAAATCTATACTCTCTTCCAAGTACAGTGATCTGCCTGATCTCCTTGGAACATCCTGATTATTTGCAGAATGCTGGGGTGGGGGGGGGTGAGAATATAAGTCTCAAAGCTGTGCATGCACTTACTGACTTTAAAAACAAACACCCCAAGCAGGTTTTAGTTTGTAGTATGTGTACTGATTTAACCTGAAGATATTAACTGAGAACAGCTGTTGAGTTGCACTTGGTTAAATATTCTGAGATAAAATATTCTGGCAAGACACATAAAAGAGAAAAACAAGTAAGAAAGTTTGTGAAGACACAGAACAATCTTTAAGGTATGATCCAAAAATCAAAGAAATGGCAAGGGTTGTCTTAATTCCTCTATGATTCTAGAAAATCATACTCAAGAAAGCCAGTTTAAATGGATTCATACCCTTTTCAAAATTCAAGGATATGTATGATATTAAGTTGCCAAGACCCTACTGAATTGCTTTTAATTTTATAATAATTTCTATGTAGCCAAATGATAGACCTAGATTTCTCACTTGGTAGTCATAACACAATCACTTCTACAATTACTGCCAAACCTACTGAGAATTTAATGCATTTGGAAATCCCTGAAGAGAAATTTCAAAGTTCATTCTATCCACACCCAGATGGTCAGATTGTCAAAGCCTGGCAAAGACAGAGAGCTTGTTTATTTTCCATGTGATTATTGTATAATAACTAGTGAGTACACTCTATGTTCAGGTAATAAAAGATCTATAAGGCATTTGGGATATTTTTACTCATTCACATGTATTAGTGGTATGCTAAGTGAATTTAAAGACTAATGTTTCAGGGGAAGGATGAACACCACTTCATTCTTAAGGAGCTATTTTGGAAGATATGCCTTGACCAGATGATATTTGATTAAATATTCATTCTTCTTGCTCTGGAGTCAGTAGTAACAAAGTACTGGTGTCATATGAAAGGAATGCATTTTGCAGAAGCAACCCTGACCTAGGACAACAGGTCTGCTAGTAATCGTCACATCTGTGCAGAAGTCTCATTATGGTCAGCTTCTCATTTGGTGTGCTCGTTGATCACCTTTGTGGCAGGTCACATTCCCTGTACTTCTCTTCTTTGCCATGTAACTATTCCATTTTTCCTGTTAAAGGCCTACAGCTTATTTCCCCATCTCCTGACTCTAGGATTGGTTCTGAGGCTTGTTTTGGTCAATAGCATCAGGTGTAAGTGCCATGTGCCAGTTGCAGGCTTAGGCCTTAAGAGTATTTGTATGTATCCACTTGCTTTTTTGTGCTTCTGCTATATTTATGAGAACATTCCCAGACTATTGCTAGTCTCAGGAGAATGTTGAGAGACGTGTGGAACAGAACTGTCCAGCCAAGTCCAATCTGAATTAGCTAACCTCCAGTCAATTTGCATTGCATGAGCTAAATAAGTGCTTATTGTTGTATGTCAGTGATGTTTTGTGGATATTTGTTATGTAGTATTATTGTAGTATTAGTTGACTGACAGATTCTGCAAATCCACTTAGGATTTTCAAGAAATTTCTTGGCCCTGTCAGATTTTGGAAAGTTATCTTTGTTTTGTGGATGTTATGAGGGATTGAATTGGAGCTCTGGCTTTGGTCTTGAGCTCTAAATCCATGTGTCTACTCTTTCTGGGGTTCACAGGGACTTCAAATAGAGATCAAGTCTGGCGGAGTATCACTTGACATCTATACACTTATAATTCCAAAATAAATGTGTTCAGCTACTCTGGCCAAGACTGTGTCTGTAGTCAGTCAGTTCCCATGAATATACTTTCACTAGTTCCTGCCCTCCCTCCCCATGCCTGAGATTATAGAAGATTTCATGTTGGAAACCCAGGTGAGTTGGTAGAACATTCAAGACATCATTACTTCAAGTAATTTTGACACATACAGGAGTTATCATTGCATGTATGGAGAATATTTACATGATTAGTACAATTCACATAAGAGAAACTTTTTTTACCTAGGTGGTATTTCTGCTCCCACATTTTTCCATGAGCTAGGGCAGGTAGGTTGGATAATCTAGTGATCACTCAGCAACAACCCAATACTCTGTGTTATAGCTAGTGTTCCCAAACCAGAGTATCTTCTAGTGTCTCTTTTTACCTGAGGAGTCTTAACTGACTCCTTAAGCTTCCCCAGGGAATATGGACTCCCCCAAATGTAGCATCCCTTGCTTCTGAACCACATTACAACTCAGTCACTTGTGGTTGCCCACAGAGGACATATAAGCCTGAGATGGGAATGCCAGAGACTGTCTAAAATATACCAAAAAAAGTGGGGTTTGTCCTTATACATGCTCAAATAACTCTAGAATTGCTAGTTTAAGCTTCTAAGGTATGTCCAAACAGTACTGGAAGTATATATCCTGACATTTTGGAAGTTTATAGAAGTATCAACAAAACCTAGTGAGGCCCTAGAGGCAGTGAGGTAGGTATTCCAGGAGCTCAACCTAGCATATTCAACTCAGACCAGGATGGACTCATACTGATGCAGAGGTTATTATTATTTTCCCACCCCCTTCCATTATTGTAAGTGTACCTAAGCAACCATCTGAGATTTATTAGATTAGAAAACAGTAGTGGAGAGTCTTTGATTTGTAAGTGCTAACTTAAGACTGGATGAAACATTTCCTGTGAGCCTCTACTGACTCTATTTATCTACCACTAGACCTTGAGAGCTCTGAAAATATTATAGCAGATAAACTTAATAGTTCAGTCAGACTCTGATATTAAAAGCCACGGTGAGGGTGGGAGATTTGGAGAACCTCCTAGCTACCAACTAAAGTCCTGCAGTAAAACCACAACTGGGAACCACGCTAGGAAGCCCCAGGGAAAGGAGCTGTCCTCAGTTTTGGTGCTGACTGCCCACAGCTTGTTTGCCCTACAGGGAACAGGAAAAAGTGTGTGTTAATCAGCTGGTAGTGTTGGTGAGTCCTATCTCGAGGAATCTGGGGAGAGAAAAGAATACGAGATGAAGGGAGAAGAAAGGAATGGAGACAAATAGCATAGATCTAAATCTAAATTGGGTAAAGATGTCCAGTTTGGCGGCTGTTTTTCTAGCCCCTTTCCAGGTAATCAAGGGAGAATCTCAATATCAGCTTGACTATATGAGGGAAACAAGACACAACCTGATCCTGGAATTGTTTTGCCATATATCCAATAAGACATTGAAGGAAACAACCTTGTGAGAGGTCAGAACTGTAGTAAAAGGAAGTTTAGTTATAACTTTATAGTTTCAAGCTGTTGTACAATTTAAGAAGAGAAGGTGGGGGTTGTGTAAAAGGGTATAGGCACTCAGAGGTTTAGAAAAAAGAAGACAAAGACAGCATAATATTTTGTGTCTCATTTGGAGCCTCTGGTTGTATTGCTATTAAGCAAACTCAGCCAAGCATATCCAGACTAATATCCTACATCTGTAACTATCAAGTGCTAACCAGTGGAAAGTATAAAATCTCCTGCTGCTGTTGGGAAAGGTTGCAATAATTCTTGCCATATTAAGGATGATGCCCTGGAATTGATGGTGCCAGTCCTTGCTTTGATTCTCTTTCTTTGAAGTCTATAGCTATCTTATGTGCACCAAGTCATTTCCCCCACCAATTGGACTTAGGATTTAGGGCAATGAAGGGAAGGTCTCTTCCTTCATATCCTATAGTTGAAGCATTGTTCGTGTCTATACACTGGTTTGAAGTCTTATTTTTTGAGAGCTGGATACTGGGTAGATGTTGGCTGACCCAAAGATTCTTCTAGCCTTTCCTGCTAGCTCTTGGCCCATTGTCTGATGTCCATTCTTGTATGGATACATCACCCAGAACAGCACATATTGCCTATTTGGGTGCTAAAGTTGACTTCTGCCTGGTACCACTATTGCTATGTCCTCCTCTTTTCTACCTACAGACTGATTCTTTTTTTTTTTTAATGTTTATTTATTTTTGAGAGACAGAGAGAGACAGAGTGCAAGCTGGGGAGGGGCAGAGGGAGAGTGAGACGCAGAATCTGAAGCAGGCTCCAAGCTCTGAGCTGTTAGCACATAGCCTGACACAGGACTCGAACCCACAAACTGTGAGATCATGACCTGAACTGAAGTCAGATCATTAACTGACTGAGCCACCCAGGTCCCCTACCTACAGACTGATTCTAATCACAGCCTTAACTTCTATTTCAACAGACATTTCAGGACAAAGAACTATGAGCAAAGTTTAATATAGTGGTTAGGACGGACTCCAGAGCCACATTGTGCTTGGGTTTAAATTTTGTCTCTGACTCTGACTAGCTCTGTGCCCTTGAGCAATTTGCTCTCACTCTCTGTGCTTCCATTTTTCTGTTTATAACACAGAGGTGGTAATAATAGAGCCTACCTCACAGGACTGTTTTGAGTATTAACTGAGATCCATTCTCTACAAAGTGGGCCAACAAAAGCACAATCCAGTCCCTTATGCTAAATACCTTACATGAACATTGTTTTTTTTTTTTTTATCCTTACAACTCTCTAACGTAAGGCCATTATCCCCACTTGACAATGTCAGAAAAAATTAATAACATTTTGAAGATTAAACACCCACCAACATGTATGGCTAGGACTTGAATATAGGCTTGACGTCAAAGACTAAGCTTTAACATCATATGACATTGGATTATTAGCTAATTACCCATTCCAGGCCTATTTCTGCAACTCGGTTGGATTTCTAAGCCTTTATCTCACCTAACGCTCATCCTCTCAGATTCCTGGTCAGCCCTGAAATTGTGCAGTTTACTTGATTACAGTGTCGATAGAGGGCATTGATCATAGTGAACAGTGTAGAACAATAATCCTTTTGTCTTTTTTGTCCTGTTGAGTTCAGCTCATTCAAAGTTCAGTTCACCTAGCTGCGGTCTTGGTTGTGTGGGACAAGAGGGCTTCTACTTCACCCAAGGAAATCCAGATGGTTATAACAAGGTGCTATCTTGTGTGTGTAGTGATGTTCTTCCCAAAACCCAATGTGAGTGTGGATCAGCAAAAAAGGTAGGAGAAATTTAATAGTGGAAATGAAGGAAATATTTTCTTTTGAAAGTCAGAAAAGAATTTCAGCTTAGAATATATTGAACCGCTTTGAAAATATTCTATCAAGACCTGGGTTAGCACAATGCAAGATGTTTCAGATAGAAAGCTTGTTTTAAATTCAGAATAAAAATGAAAGTAAATTATGAGGGCATTTTATTGCAATGGAATCTAAAGAATAGGCAGTGAATTGCTCTAAATCTCATTGAGTTTGAAAAAAGCTATAAGGTGTGTGTGTGTGTGTGTGTGTGTGTGTGTTATGTATGGATTGAATGTTTGTGTCTCCCCAAATTCATATGTTGAAATCCGACCCTCCAAAGTGATATTAGCAGATGTGACCTTTGGCAGGTAATTAGGATTAGTGATTATGTCAGGAAGGTGGAGTCTTCATGATTAGTACCTTTTAAAAGAGATGCCCAGAGAGCTCCCTCACCCGTCTACCATGTGGAAAGACCATTGAGGACCCAGTAAGAAGTCAGCAACTGAACCAGACATCCAGCCATGCTGGCACCCTGCCCTGACACTTCCTAGCCTCCAGAACTGTGAGAAATCACTGTCTGTTGTTTAAGCCACCCAATTTATGGTATTTTTGTTATAGCAGCCTGAAAGAACTAAGATAGTAGATGTGTGTGTGTGTGTGGTTTGTTTTTTAATCCCCTCCCTCACAAAGTGGGGTGAGAAGCCAGTTTGAAACTGGCAATGTTGTGGTTCTTTTAACCCAAAGAAGGTCCAAAATTGCTAAGCTATTTATATTGCTTTTTTTGGATCTTTCACAGTGGAACTTATGTGTTTTAAAAGTGTTGAAGGAAAAAGGAAACCTTCAAAGTACTCAGATATTTGAATTGCAGTGTTATCTAAAACTGTACTTAAGAGAAAGATTTATAAAACAGTAAAAGGAATTAATTAAAACCTTCCATGAAAAAATCAGGCAGCTAAAAATAAAAACTACCATAGAAAATAAACAATAGAACTCTTCAGATTAAATGAGTGTTTCCAGTTCCTACACTCTAAAGCACTCTGAACGAACATATAATTCTGTCATTGTTGCTATTATTATTGTTAGATAATTGCTTCAACTTAACAAGTTATTAATTTTCTGTTCTGTACAGGATGTATTACTGTATAATTAAATGTCCTAATATGTGTTCATGGTTGCTGGTTCAAAGTGTGGCTCTATATTATTTCATTATAAGTTAATAAATGAAAGAACTAATGCTTTTGCATAACAAGTGTTTTCCTCCTAAATTCAGAAAAAAATAATTTATTGCTTTTAAATATTTTAAACATGAAAGGCAACATTGATATAATTCATCTTGATGTTCTCTTTGAAATTTATAGGGCTGCTATAACATTGTTTAAAACACCTCCTGCGGCTTCTTTCTGCACGTTATTTTTTCACGGAGCCACTCTCCCCCTAACTGCCCACACCTGGTCTACCAGTGTTAACTTTATTTATTTATTTTTTTTGCAACTGGATGAGTGTTCATATTATCTAGTGTTACTGCATTCGATTCTGGTGCTGCACAGAGTGCCTTTCTGGGAATCAGTCTTCCACATCTGTAACCTCATCTCCTCCTCTTTCTTTAAATTTCAGACACCCTTTCCTTCCCCATGTTCTCAGTGGATGACCTTGTTATATTACTGGAAAAAAAGCAATCAGATTGGGCTTGCTGTCTTTTATGCCACCAAATTATATATTCACCAGTATTCTGCCTTTCCTCCCTTTCAGATTAATGACACCTGCTTTGTTCCAAAGCTAAGGTCTCCACTTGTGCAGTGGATTCCATTTTCTTTAGTCTAACTGTGACTTTTCTCTTATAGGTGTCCTGTTTCTTTCCATGAATTCCTCCACTTCTAATGGATCTGCCTATCAGCATACAAGCTTGTTGTAATGACCCTCTCCTAAAAAAATAACCCCAAACCCTTCCTTGATTCCCTTATCTTCTTCAAATCATTCCCCATGTCTTTACACCCTTTATAGCAAATTACCCAGAAAGATGTGGCCGATTCTTGTACCCTCCCCATCCTTTTTTCTCCCTTCCTCTTGAACTCATTCCAGTGAGGATTTTGTCTCCATCATGCCACTGAAACTACACGTGTTAGTGTCACCAATGACCTGTGGGACCAAATGCCATGATTAATTTTCAGGCCTCACCTGACCTTTCAGGAAAAACTGAAACAGTTTATCACTCCTTCCTTTTGAAACACACTTTCTTTGCTTGGCTTCTAGGATACCTCAATTTCTGGTTTTCCTCTTGTCAAGCTTTTTTGCCTGTACTGCTTCATCTTAGGCCAGAGTCCTTTGCTGGTTCTTCTTCTACTACCCTCTGGAAACACTGGAATGTCCCGGGGGCTCCTTGGACCCCATCAGTTCCCTGTCAATACTTATTATTTGGGTGACATTGTAGTGTTCAGTGGTTTTAAATAGTATCCCTTATATCTCCAATCTTAATATCTTCCCTGACACTTCTCCAGACACTTCTATTCTACTGCTTACCCAATACAGTATTTCCATCTGAAAGGCTAATAAACAGCTCACATGTAACATGATCAAGACAGAATTCTCCCCACTGAATCTGTTTCTCTCTGAGAATTCACCACTATTTATCTGAAGCGTTGAAGCTAAAAACCTAGGAGCAATTTTTGGTTTCTTTCTTACTAAGTATACATATCCAAACTTGAAACTTTTTGTTACTTCTATTTTCTTGTTGTTGTTGTTATTGTTGTTTAGAGAGAGAGAAAGAGAGAGCGAGTTGGGGACAGTGGCAGAGGGAGACGGACATACACAGAGAGAGACAGAATCTTCAGTGGGATTCACCCTGACACGTGACTCCCTGGGATCATGACCTGAGCTAAAATCAAGGATCAGACGCTCAACCAACTGAGCCACTCTGGTGCCCCAATGTTACTTCTGTTTTCAAAACATCACCCAAATCTACCCATTTCTCACTGTCTCTAGTACTGTTATCCTAATACAAGCCACTGTCACTTTTCCCCTCTGTCTCACTTCTCAGGTAGCCATTCATTTAGTAAACACCTCTAAGACCTCAACAGTGTGCCAGGCATTCTTCTTGGTGCTGATTTTGGAACAATGAACAAGCTACATAAAAATGCCTGATCTCAAGGAACTTAAATTCTGTCTTAGAGAAGTGCCTCCTTATTGGGCTCCCTGGTCTCCTTCTCTCTCCCCTCTGTTCAATCTGTTTACCTAACAACCAGAATAACCTGTTAAAAATCTAAAATCAAGTTGTTCCCCTTCTGAAAGCCCTCTATTGGCCTCTCTGACTTTACCCCCACTGTTCCCTTTCATTTAGTCCAGGCACACGCCCCTTCCCCATCCAACCCCCCAAGCACACTAAACTCATTCCAGCTTTCTGGGCTTTGTACACACTGTTCTTTCTGCCTGGAAAGTTCTTCTCTCAGCTGTTTGTGTGGCTTCCACCCTCGATGCATTCGGACTCTGCTCAAATATCACCTCAGAGTTTCCCCAATCACCCTCTCTCTTAAATAGCTGCCCCCCCACTATCTTTTGACCTTTGTTCACTTACCCTGAGGCATTTACCACTACCTGACATAATATTATATATTTATTTATCTGAATTTGTTATTCTCTCCTGCTAGAAAGTAAGCTAATTGAGGTAAAAGGTTTTTCTTTCCCTCACTCCTTGTTCTTTTTCTAGCACTCAGAACAGTGATTGCCATATAGTGGGTATTGAATAAATATTTGATGTATAAATGAATTAATGAGGGAAAAAATTTCTATGTCATCATAGGGGAAAAGGACACTAAACTTGGAATCATACGAAGTGGGTTATAATCCTATAGTCCTCAATGAATTCTGCCATTGAGTAGTTATGAGACATTTGGCAAGTCAGTCACTGTCCAGTGACAAGTTTGAACTGGGAGCCTTAAGATCCCAATTCTAATATTCTCAGATTCTGTGTGTCCACCATCTTCACCCTAGAGACCAACTCATATGCCTCATTTGGCCTAAACACAACTGACGGCATTTTTTCTAGAGCTGCTGGGAAGTAGATACTGGGATTTTTCTTTTCTCTGTATCCTGTCAGGGTTGAAATTCCTGCCCGAAGGAAGTCACAGCATTTGCATCTGCACAAACATTCCAGTCGAGAACTTCCCCGAGTTGCCTACTTAAGGGAAGGAGCCAGAGTAGGGACTATCACAAGGGAAGAGACTCAATGACGCTTTGATCAGAAAGTTCATTACATTTGCTTTCGACACAATGCATCCTCACTCAGGTCTGCAATCACTTACTCTGTTAGGCAAAAATCCTAGCAGGAAAAAAATAGCATGTGGCGCACAACTCCATCTGTGTGAGACCCTGCCAGAAACATTTATGAATCACTCGTCTCCTGATAGACAACTTGCTTTCCTAGTTTGCAATCATATTTCCCACAGATGTTGCCTTTGAATTAACCATTGTCCCATTTAGTTGTGAATGTTTTCTCCTATTTGAGACTGTATCGTGGGCAAATCCCAACCTACTATCAAAGCTGGCGGTCCTTGCTCAACATTAAAGGAAGGAGACATTTGGGGCAAGCCAGGGAGCTGGAATCCTGGATCAGGGATAGATGCTTCTCCACAAGTTTGGAGTTTGGTATTTCTCAAGTCCTGGCATCAAGGATGTTTATTCTCAGGTTATGCGAAAGCTCAGCTTGGGTTCTGGAAAAAATGATCTGACAGCATTGTCTGAAAGGAGTTTCTTGTTAATTCCTGGGGACATCTTGCTTTTATTAGACCATAGCTATTGTTGTGTTGTCTATCCTGAGCAATGAGGGTATCACTCACTCTATCAAACTGATACCTAACATGGCCTTCATTGTCTGGAATTTACATTCTGTAATACATAAACCTGCTTATTGCTATATTGTCTAAGGTCTCAGATGTTACTGAGAAATTTTGGAAAGTACATAGATTTTCTTTGGGGCATATTTAGAAGCTAGCACATTATATTAACAGAAACATATTATCTTTAGTTTTGACTCACCTTGTCATCCAACCTCTGTTGATTCTTCATTAATTTCAGTTAGATTTTCCTTCTCTTTTCCTTTAGAGATGAAATATTAGTCAAAACCATATAGACCAAATGTTATTCATTTATAAATACCATGTCTGAGTGTGCTGATGGTGTGTCCGATTTCAGACACATGAGCTTGAAGTTAAATGCAAATTTTAATTTCCTTTATAAAGGAGCTGATGAAAATCCATTGTGAAAAGGTTATGAGAACAAGCTTATCTTGTAATTGCAGCCAAGATTCAAGCCATTATTTAAGACGTGAAGCATTTGGCAACAAAAAGATTGTTGTCATTAAAAAGGAAGCCCAACACATTACTCTTGGGCTGAGAAAAAATAATTTAGCTGTCATTGTTACTTAAGGAACGACACAGGAAGATGGCAAAAATTAAAATGAGCAGCTTTACTTTGAATACTGTAATATATATTTTTTTCATCTAAGAAGCAGAAATGATTAAACATTTTGTGATTGGTCTAACCCATTAGAGAGGGATTCACTTACTGGCTAGTACTTGACATTTAGTTGAATTTGTATTCCTTCATGCATATAGCTAAGAGGAAGCCAATAGGACTTTACCATAGTTGTGGTAAAGAGATAGGAATTTCTTCTTTTTCCCTGTACTGCTAGCAACCTGATGTCTGTAACTTAACAAAATTGTAGCCAAAGTGGTTGGTATTCTTATAAAGTTTTCATTTTTGGAAAGAAGGTCTAGAGTGAAGCCACTGAGGTCATCCTGGCTGGGGTTACATTAGCCTGGATACAGAAAGAAACGAGCCGTGGATATTTGCATAGAAGGTTTTATTATTTTGGGGGACTGCAGAAAAGTCCAATGCACTTATCAACTCCTCCCAAATAGTTCCTCTGGGTGTCCCATCCCTTGGTGGTTATCCTGAATGAATCATTGTCTAAAATGTTTCTGACCATCTCTTTTCTTATCTTCCCGCAATGCATTTTTGTTTCTCAATCTCCTTGATATGGTGGGGTGGGGTATGTGGGGGAATCCATGGATATACTCCAACCATGTTTTCAAATGGGTTTCGTGTTCTAACATACTATCTCATAAATGTACTTTTTCCTTGTCAAGCATGCCTTCCCTAAGCTTGCATTGCACTTCTGTGTTTTTTTTCCATTTTTTAGTGGGGGTGGGTGGTGTGGAAAGTGGTGGCACATTCAACTTAGGCCAGTAAGGAACAATTAGTGAAGGGGCTATTTTCAAGGTTGTGGGCAAAGTTAACGGAAACCAATAAGGGATAGTGAGGCACCAAAAACTCATTGGTCCTTCGTTTTCTGATCTCCTACCATTGCCTCCCATTGACCACACCCGACTGAAAACTCAAGGGAACTCCTTGATGTAGGTCAACCTCTGAAGCACAGGACAGGGTGGAAAAGATTAATGTATATATCAAGATGGAAAGATAGAGAATATTTAGCACGTGAATTACTTTTGGAAAACTATCATTTTCTTCCTTTCCTAGCACTCTTTGGGCTGCTTTCTTATTCTGTCACTTTGTGTCTATAGCAATTCAAAAATAATACTTGTATGAGTGTTAAAATGAATTAAGGAACTGACATACCAAGTAAAGGAACAAAATAAAGGCTTTTAGTGTATTTGCTTCTCACCCACAGACTTAACAAACCTAAGCAGAACTTAAGAATGTAAATCTGCGACACTGTATTGCCTTCTCTTGTGGTCTGAAGTACAGTAAAAATGAATCTGGAATAGTGTGTTATAAATTCTTGAAGAGGTAGGTAAAGAGAACTCATCATATTCCTTTTTCTTAATGTTTATTTTTGAGAGAGAGAGAGCGAGCGAGCAGGGAGGAGCAGACAGAGAGGGAGACACAGAATTTGAAGCAGATTCCAGGCTCTGAGCTGTGAGCATATTGCCTGACACAGGGCTCAAACTCATGGACCATGAGATCATGACCTGAACCAAAGTCAGACACTTATCCAGCTGAGCCACCCAGGTGCCTCTCATCATATTACATTTTTAATTTTTTTTTCAACGTTTATTTATTTTTGGGACAGAGAGAGACAGAGCATGAACGGGGGAGGGGCAGAGAGAGAGGGAGACACAGAATCGGAAGCAGGCTCCAGGCTCTGAGCCATCAGCCCAGAGCCCGACGCGGGGCTCGAACTCACAGACCGCGAGATCGTGACCTGGCTGAAGTCGGACGCTTAACCGACTGCACCACCCAGGCGCCCCATATTACATTTTTAAACTTACAGTGGTCTGTTTCATTTAGGGCATACCTTCCTTATTTACATCCCTACCCCAATCATTTTTCTTTCTCTATCCCCATTTTATTTTCTCATGTCCTTTTAAATGAATATCTCCCCCCACCAACTTTTTCTGACATTGCTGTTGTAATTAGCTGAGAATCTATCAGTGTTTTTCCTTCACTGTCCTTCCAGAGTAGGGGAGTTATATGCTAGTTTCTTAAGAGTGTGGGAATTCTTGGCCAAGTAAGAGAAATATTTTAAAGGTGGACTCCCTCTAAACCTGAACCTCCACTCTGGAGTAGATTATGGAAACCTCATCTGCCTCATGGAGGATGTAGATATTCTTCCAGATTTGTGGGTGACCCTGTTTCTGCTCCTCAGCTTTTCTCTTCCCTGAGTCCTCATGCCCCTCTTCATCAGATTAACTTCTGGCATTCCTTCAGGCTTCATCTAAATACTATTTTTTTTTTCAGGGAAGCTTCCTCTAATTCCCAATACTGGGATAAATACCTTGTTGTGGAATTCACTACACTGTAATTAATCCCATGTCTGTCTTTGCCTTTAGTTCATAAGAATCTCCAGAAGGGCAGGAACAATAAATGTCCCATTCATCTCTATACACGCAAAATGTATATACAGCTCCAAACATGCAGTAGGTATTTGTTAAATACTTGCCGAGTAGAAATTGAAGTCTGTTGTAACCAAAGACCAACCAGGCTGCAACTAGGGTGGTTTGGAAACCCAAGAGCTTTATCAGTTATGGTAGGCCACCCCACACTGTCAGGCTTTTTAACAAAGTCTTCTTTATTTTATTTTTTAATAACTTTTTTCGATTGTTTGTTTGGTTGGTTTTTGGTGGGCAGGAGAGCTAAAAGTAGAATTGTGCTTTTAGCTGCTAGTCTAGTAAGTAGTATTGCAACATTACTGCAATTTATAAAAGCTCCAGGAGATTTGGTGAATATTGTTGCCTTCTGCATTTCTTTTAATTTAATTTTTTTTTTTTTTTTTATTTTGGGAAGAGGCTGCAAATTTAACCTTCTTTTCATGGTCCCTTTCTTGCTTTATTTCTGTCTGAAGGGAACTGATATGAAATGAACTGGAAACTTTAGCATTTTCTTTGTTCTTTTTTAACTCTATTATTAAAACAATGTGGAAAGAACACTGGACTTGGACTGATAAGCCCCAGAGTCCAGGCCCCAATCAATCATGTTTTTTCATCTTGACAATAGAGATAATAATACCAGTTGCTTAAGGTTTTTGTGAGGATTAAATGAGATGATCCACATTAAACATAGTGTACAGCTTGGCAAATAGTAAGCGCTCACGAAACGATGGTGGTGATGATGATAGATGTTGAATCGTTTAACATATCTATAAAATACTTGCTATTTTATATCCATCACAGGATTAGGAAGGTCACGTAAAAATGGGGAAAAAATATGTGAAAGCACTTGGTAAACTATTTAGACACAACATTACTAATAGTAACAATGGTAGTAGTAAATAACGGTAAAAATAAATGTGTGTACATTTAACCCCTATTCCAAGTAGCACTCAATTCTGTTCTGAACATAACACACTCTTTCTGTTTCCTTGCTTGGGGAATCAATGGTTATGACTGGGAATGGAATTTAAATGAGCTGACAAAACCCTCATCAACTTGATGTGTCAATTTCAGAACCAAAAAAGTTAATTCCACATTTCACAGGCTCCTTTACCCATATAGCCTCATGAATGCCAAGAAGGTTGTTGATTTAACTTTGTATTTGTGAGAAGTAACACTTAATTGGCAAACAAATAGTCCTGAATTGAGGGCGATAAGCTTGCTAAAAATTTGCAAGTCATTGCTTCTGGTTTTGTTTTGTTTTTTTTAGAGGAAAGACTATTGGTTGCTTTCATTCTTATCACAAACAGCATGAATTTCCCGATTGCCAGCTGTGTTGGGGTCTCTAGCAGAAGTTGATTGTATTCTCTACCAGATTTTTCCTTCAGAGGTGCTTTTGCAAGAAATCTTTAGGCATGCTAGAGTTCTAACCTCAGCTAATTCTTTCTGTTGAAGTGCCACAGAAGGAGATATCTCAGAGAATTTAAGAATGTGGACAACTGTGTGGATAATCTCAGAGCTTCGACTTTCTCCTTCATTAAATTTGACTTATCAGAACTCTTCCTTTCTTCTTTAATTAGCAGCATTCCAGAGAAATGAGTACATGATAAAAAGGCAGGAAGAAAAAAGATTAAAAAAAGTAAGAATACGGAGTACTGAGAATTCAGAAACAGGATTTTGAAACTCCTGTTATTTGGTAGATGCTTCCTGAAAAGTTGTCTGCTAATCAAAGTCATAAAATGGTGGGGTGCCTGGGGTGTTTCAGCATCCGACTTCAGCTCAGGTCATGATCTCGTGGTTTGTGAGTTCGAGCCCTGCGTCATGCATCAGGCTCTGTGCTGACAGCTCGGAGCCTGGAGCCTGCTTCGGATTCTGTGTCTCCCTCTCTCTCTGCCTCTCCCCTGCTCACCCTCTGTCTCTCTCTTTCTCAAAAATAAATAAACCTTGGGGCGCCTGGGTGGCGCAGTCGGTTAAGCGTCCGACTTCAGCCAGGTCACGATCTCGCGGTCCGTGAGTTCGAGCCCCGCGTCGGGCTCTGGGCTGATGGCTCTCAGAGCCTGGAGCCTGTTTCCGATTCTGTGTCTCCCTCTCTCTCTGCCCCTCCCCCGTTCATGCTCTGTCTCTCTCTGTCCCAAAATAAATAAACTTTGAAAGTAAAAAAAAAAAAAAAATAAACCTAAAAAAATTTCGGAGTCATAAAATGTTAGTTAGCCTTGAAGTCCGTAAGTTAACCTCCTTCCTTTGCCAAGGAGGAGTCAGTTCAGTCGCTGCCAGGTGCCCCTCATCTATGCATGTTATGTTCTTCTGTGCTCTTCTGCATCTCTCTCTTCTGCATCTCTCTGCATCTCTCTTGGGTCTAGGTTATCACATAAACACTTGCCAGCAGTCAGTATAATCAGTGTTGGCAAAACATAAATGTTAATGCCTTTTAATCAGCTAGGCTTTTAGAAAACATGGGCCGAAAGCCTGGAATAATCCTCCTTAGCTCTAGAGATGAATGGTGCAGCAAGTTTTAAGAATTTTTATTCTGATTAATGACGGTGGCATTCGTGTTCACAACGATAGAGGAAAGTGCAAAGTCATGCGTTGTGTGGGCACGTGGGAGTGTGTGTCCTGACCTCACCACATGTTTCCCATTCCCAACTTTCTTGTTGCATTTCCTTCTAGCTCCTGTATTATTTAGCAATAAGCCTGGGTAGAAGGCAATGCCCCTGCTACCAAATGTTACTGGAGCAAATCAACCATACCACTGTAAAAATTGACTGTTAATCTTTCCTTACTCTATGAGGAAGTGGGTCATCTGTGCAATCTGTCTTTTCTGGAAGCCCTCATATGGACTGAAATCGACCAATTCTTTCTCATAATTAAAACTCCTTTTTGGCCATGGGCCTAACCGGGTTTCCTCCCTTCCCTTTCATAGCTTACTGATAATAAGTGTGGGATTCGGCTCCCTGAGGCCTGAGAGGGTTAGGATATTTCTACTGCTGGCAATCTAGGTCAACATAGTTGGAACCTAAGCATTTGGTTTAAAAAAAAAAAAAAAAAAGCCATTTAGCCACTTAGCCTTTGACTTTAGGGCAAATACATGGTAAGTAATCAAGGTGAATATTAAAATGGATTTTGTTAAATGTAAAAGAGCTGCATTTCAAGAACTGTGTTCACCTAAAAAGAAAGCATCCGTAGTTAAGTACCTTCTGGGTTTTTGAATCTCACAACGAGGCATGTATCGGTGGTTACCTTAAATACTTTTCCACGGACAGAAACGTGTCCCTGATGAAAATGAGCACTGCAGGGTGCCCCTGTCTAATTTCAGCCAAGTACTCTCTCGCAGTTCATGGGTTCAAGAGTACTCCCCCTGGGGCTTTTGCTCCATACTCTACAGAATCTTTGTGGGACAAGAACTGTACAAGAGCCTTCAAGGAGAACTTAAAGTATCCCAGGCTATATAAGACAGAGACGAGTCTGTCAGCTGCCTTTGAATTGGAGATGGGAGCGGCAAACTCTGGGCATAAGTGAGCTTCACTTTGTTGGGCATTTCCAGTGTGACCTGCAGGCAGCTGTGGACGGATGGAGCTTCCTGAAAGAGGAGAGCAGCTAGCATGACTCCTTAGCTTAGCTTGGGGAACTCACTCTTACCACCTTGAGATGTGAGGGCAGGGGGTAACCTGCAAAAGTGGCTTTGCTCTAGGTTCTAAGAGAGTCCCCTGAGCTAGACAAACAGGCTGGGCTGTTTTCCAGTGTGCCAGCTGATTTTTCATCATGTGTCCCACCTCAGTTCTCTTCCCAAGATTGATTAATTGCTCTTCTTTAAGAAACACTTCATTTTTGGGGCACCTGGGTGGCTTGGTCGGTTAAGCGTCCGACTTCGGCTCAGGTCATGATCTCACGGTCCGTGAGTTCGAGCCCCACGTCGGGCTCTGTGCTGACAGCTCAGAGCCTGGAGCCTGTTTTGGATTCTGTGTCTCCCTCTCTCTCTGCTCCTTCCCTGTTCATGCTCTGTCTCTCTCTGTCTCGAAAATAAATAAACGTTAAAAAAATTAAAAAAAAGAAACACTTCATTTTTATACTGATCTTATGACCTTTCCCCATTTTTAGTATTAAAATACCTTCCTTTCATAAAATGATGGTGATAGTGGGTACTATGACTTGTTTTGATTGTCCACTTGGCAAAACTGGTGCTTTGGCAGCCTTCTGCCAATTTTCCGCATTATTTTTGTATTTAATTCATAGGTTCTCGAAGTCCCAAAGTCTGGAATACCAGGATGTGTGGGCCCTTAGGGTCAGGGGTGGCCAGGAACATTTGTGGAAGAAGGAGGATCTTGCAGACGCTGTAGATAAGGTAGATAGGGGTACTGAGTGTCAAAGAAAGGAAGGAACAAGCAGATAATTGACAGGAAGGAGGTTAAGTCAGAGGAAATGTAATGAGGCTTGAAGGAATGGGCCTTATAAAACCCAGAGCATTGCAAGTGGAAAAGAAGCAACCTTTGAGGCAGAGTCACAGCAGAAGGGTATACTAGTAAGGGTGTAGGGCTCTTTCCCTGGAGCATGTTAGTCACCCTGGGCCCTGAACAGATGCCATGTAGATACAAAGCTTGAAATCCCACAATTTCTTGCAATAATGGTGAAGAAATGAGTCTGTCACTCACTAGGGGCTCCTGCTGTAAGTCTATGTTTCTGTGGAAAATCAACTCAGGTTCAATTTCAGTAACTTCTTTCAATTTAGAACACACATGTACAGGCTAGCTATGGAGTCTGTGTGCTTGCACAATGAAGGAACTGTGATACCAGCACCCCTGACTGGCAGGACAAGGGGAAGCTGGCATCTCTCCAAATATCCTAAGAATAACAGGAAACGGGGGGATTAATGATGATGGTAAATGAGAAGTAGGTACAATTTAGCCAATGGGATCCTCATGATCTACTCTTTACTCTAAATGTCTTAAATTACACAAGGATAATATGACTATATTCTTATTGTGAAAGATTAAGATAACCAGAAATACATGGAGTAAAAATGTAAAAGAAAACACAGGGAAAATAGGTAAACATTAAAAAATGTTATCCTTTATAACCATTTCATTTTTTTTCTTTTCATCCAAAATGTCAAATGTTTTTCTAAATGGAAACTGTTGAATTCCCCCTAAAAAAGCCTTACCTAGTGTCAGTCACAATTAATAGCACATGGTAGAAAAGCCCATTTACCAGCATCTTCACCTAAACCAGATATTGTTAATGTTTTTTAAGTCTTGCATCTGAAAGTAATGGCTGAAAAAACAGATAATACATTACTGTTTCGGTTTGCATTTTCCTGATTAGTAGAGATTCAACATCTTTTTTCATGTTCAGGGTCATTTGACCACCTTTTGAACTCGCCTATTTGAAGCTGACATTTAAGTTTTCACTGTGTTATGTATCTCAGTTCCTGGTAATTAAGTTTTATCATAGGATAGAATAGGCCATCTTTTTTGACTTGATGTAGCTGTTCTGAGAGGTCAAGATCTTGATCTTGGATTCAGAGAGCCTGGGTTCAGTTCTTGCCTCTGCTTTTTGGTGGGTGATTTACCTCTCAGATATTTAAGTACACATTCAGTAAAATGGGAACCTAGTCCATAGAGTTACTGTGAAAATTAAGTGATGAAGTTCTATGTAAAGGACAGAATTTTTTCCTTTAATAAGTTCCATGTAATACAGAATTTTGCATATAATATGAATGAGAGTGACAATGGTTAATAAGAGGAAATTCCTTACAGTTATTTTTTTTTAATGTTTATTTATTTGTATGTGTGAGAGAGAGACAGAGTATGAGCGGGGAGGGGCAGAGAGAGAGGGAGACACAGAATCTGAAGCAGGCTCCAGGCTCTGAGCTGTCAGCACAGAGCCTGATGTGGGGCTTGAACTCATGAACCATAAGATCATGACCTGAGCTGAAGTCAAATGCTTAACCAACTGAGCCACCCAAGTGCCCCCATACATTTAATTATAAAGACCAGCCCCACTCCTCTACCCCAATCAATATGATTCTACGTCTTCAACCTCAAATGCACATCAGGTTTAGATACTCTGGGAGTTCTATTTTGAGATAGCTGAGTTAGCTGCAATTCCTTTTGAGATATTTCTGCACATTAAGAGAAGTGCTCCCTTCACACCTATGAATGACCTCTTGTAAACAGTTTAAAGACTTGAAAATTGCTGTCAAGTTGAAAGGTGAGGATTGTTGCTGTGTGGACCTTGACTGAAGCAAAGCACAGAACTAAATGCATCACAATAACTATTCTGGGTTGTAAATTCTAAGAGCAAAACTAAGTGGATGAAGATCTGAATATATGAAAAAGAGAATGAAGTTCCACAGTTTTCTGCTAAAATATTCTGGAGAATTATTTGTCATTGTTGACAATAATCATAATCTGGAAATATATGTAATTAAATGCTACCTTTATAGAATGGGCTATGGCTAATGTTATTTCATAAAAGCAGAAATTAGTAATGTCTCATAGGAATTTTGTTAAGAAAATGCGCTATTCTGAATATTTATGAGAGAAAATATGCAGTGTTCCTTCTTTCTCTTATTACTGAATTATAATGTGTAAAACTATAAAGTGTTACATAAAGGACTTATAAATGTCACTCTAGTCTCCCTTACCAATAACTTTTATTTGTGAAACTGGAATTTCTATTAAATGCAATGTGTAGAACTGGGAATTTACAATAATCTTGATATCTCCATGCTTCAGAGACTTTTTTCCCATTGATCTTCAAAATTTACATGGGATTTTTGAGAGAAAGCAGATGTTATGTTCTCTTGGTGGATATCAAATGCTTGTGACCATGAAGAGGCTTACTGTGTGAAAGCACATGAGAAACCAGGCTGGTATCATAATCTAAATCCCTCAGTTCTCAGAATTGGAGCCCTGGAGCTCAAACAAGACCAAGGTTGAGGCAGGTTGATGATTACTTCAGCTGCCCAGCTTCTTGCATCTCTAAATGATACGTCCATTGGCTCTAGGAAAATGAACAATTATAAAACAGGGTTGGGATTCAGGTTTAACTCTAGGAGGCCTTTCCTCATTATAATCATATTATGTTGTTGTGACTTATTATTAATCTTCAGTTATTGTAGAATAAAGGAGTCCTAGTTATTCTTTATTCTAGAGGGAATTTGTTTTCTAGATGGGAATATATTTGGATAATACACATTGGCATGACCATATCTAATATCTGACCATCACTGAGGAACACCAGACATCTGTAGGCCAGATGGGCAGGAATATACGTGGAGACAAAGCTTATCTTAGTGGCCTGACACCATGGCGATCAACCCATCTGACTTGGGACTTGATGGTTCAGTTTGGATCATCTGATGAGGAGCACCAGGAAAATCACCTCAAGCCTTTACAGCTCCCTTGTTACACTAGAGTTTTGTCTTTCTGACTCTAATATGTGCTGCTCTATCATAGATTTGATGACCTCGATGAAAAGCAGGTGAGATATTATTAAAAAAGAAAAAAAAAGATATGGATGAAGTATATACAGGGGACTTTGTTAACAGGTTTCCTTTCAGGCAGTGGGAAAATACAGTAAATATGGCTACTCAGGAAAAACAATGCGCAAAAAGTTGAAATTATTTTTTTTTTCAACGTTTATTTATTTTTGGGACAGAGAGACAGAGCATGAACGGGGGAGGGGCAGAGAGAGAGGGAGACACAGAATCGGAAACAGGCTCCAGGCTCCGAGCCATCAGCCCAGAGCCCGACGCGGGGCTCGAACTCATGGACCGCGAGATCGCGACCTGGCTGAAGTCGGACGCTTAACCGACTGCGCCACCCAGGCGCCCCAAGTTGAAATTATTTTAATTGAAAGATCAGTGTCTTAAATAACTCTTTATATTATACAATAGCACAAATTAAATGTGGCCATGCCATGTGTCTGACCCAGGATGTCACAAGTGAATGACATAACTATAAGGAAAATATAAGGAAATCAAACTTCCACATACCCATCGAGGTCCAGGTGATGGTGCTGGCAACAGCTGTAAAGAGACCCAAGGGACCTTGGTGCCAGGTTTCTAGCACACTGCCTTGTATCTTGAGGTGAAAACCAGTCCAGGAGCTCTCACTAGGCGATGGGTATACAAGCCACTGAACGAGATCTTGTGACGATGGAACAATGCAGCACTGCAGCTAGACAGCATAGGACAAAATAAAAGATATCTGGACTGTACATAGAAGACCTGGCTCTTAGTTTGTCCTTCAGTAGCTCTGAGATTATGGATAAATCCTTACATTTTTTTAGTACTCCAGTTTCTTTGCTTGAGAAACCAGGAGATGAGACTAGATTATTTCCAAGGTCCCCTTTTAGCTCTAAAAATGTTAATGGCTAGGGGCACCTGGGTGGCTTAGTTGGTTAAGTGGCTGACTTCATCTCAGGTCATGATCTCATGGCCTTAAGGCTCATGAGTTTGAGCCCTGCATTGGGCTCTGTGCTGGCAGCTTAAAGCCTGGAGCCTGCTTTGGATTCTGTGTCTCCCTCTCTCTCTGTGTCTCCCCTGCTCGTGCTCTGTCTCTGTCTCTCTCAAAAATAAATAAACATTAACATTTATTTTTAATGTTAATGACTTCTAGCTTTGACAGGCAATCATTACCCTCTTTCTTTTTTTCTTTTTCTTTTTTTTTCCAGGAAAAACATCTATGTTCATTTTTAAAGTGAAGGAGTTAAATGTATAATGTTTTCTGTTGGTTTATTCATACGTACTTTTCTTTCAGCAAGGAAGAAACATAATTGCCCTTTAAGCATTACTACAGACATGGTGTCCATCTTTCTTCAGGCTATAGTTCTGTAGGAATAAAGAATATTCTATGATATCTTGGATGCAACCAAAATTCCACAGAAATAGGACAAAACAGTGCTCAGCCTAGTTGCCAGAAGATTGGCTTTCATTAAATGCATAATATTTCTGGTGTTTTTGATCTCAAACTCCACCCTGCTGCAAAAATGCAGTTGGGGCCAAATACCACATCCAGGGATGAGGTAAATTTAATCTCTTTTTGTTCTGGATGGGATACAACTGATATATTTTTTTTACTATTTTGGTGCAATCTTCAATAGGAATCATTATCCTCTTTAATAGACCATATTTTTCAAAACTGTGTTGGCAGAAAAGATGGTACAAAAATGATAACTACCAAGTTAAATCTTTCTAATAAACAGTTGGCAGATGCAAATTATAATGTGAGGCTAATTTATTTTGGGTCCCTAATTTATTAAAAATGCTTTAAAGTATATAATGTATATTTTACCGTTTTCCATCTATCTACGTCAGGCTCATTTCAGTTAGATTTAAGCAGACATTCCTTCTTTAAAAATATTGTCTTCACAGTCTTGTCTGCTCTTATGTGGGCATTTCACCAAGTGTAATGTTCATGTTTTCTGCGAACTCACAATCATCTAAAACTCTCTCCATAGTAAAATAAAGGTATAGGTGCATGATATAGTCACAGAGATAATCATACATGGCATCCATGTGGTAACTAGCCACTCACTTAAATAGTGACTGAATGTCTGCTGTATGTTGAGCACTGTATTACGCACTGGAGATACAGCGGTTATGGTGGCTAATTTTATGTGTCACCTGGACTGTGCCACAGGGTGCCTAGATTAAACATTACTTCTGGTGTATCTGTGAAGATGTTTCTTGATGAGCTTAGCATTGAATTGGTGGACTCGGTAAAGAGTTTGCCCTTCCCAGTGTGGGTGGGCATTGTCCAATATGCTGAGAACCTGAATAGAACAAAACAAAACAAAAAAAATGGAGGAAGGAGGAATTTACCCCTTTTGCTTCTAGCCTGTTTGCTTGGGCTGGGATATCGATCTTCCCCTGCCGCTGGGCTGGGATTTGCACCACCGGCATCCCTGGTTCTCAGGTCTTTGGAGACTAGAATTATACCACTGATTTTCCTAGATCTCCAGCATGAAGAAAGCAGATTGTAGGGCTGAACACTCTCTGCAGTTGCATGAGCCAGTTCCTCATTATCCCTCTACCTATCCATCCATGCATCCATTCATCTTTTACTAGGATATATACATCTTATTGGTTCTGTTTCTCTGGAGAACCCTGACATACAAAGAGTGAGCCAAAGAGACACAGTTCCTAACTTACATGACTTATTATCAACAGGAGAATCATTGCTCCAGCTGCGTATTAACCTCTTCCTTCCTTGTGACTCTCACACAACCCTGGGAAGCACAGTGAAAATTTCCTCTGCCTGCTGTGGACCAGCAATGCTGAGGCTATAAAAGAGAAGGAATCTAAAGATGTTTTCTGTACTTTTTAGTTGGCTTGTGTACCTACCTATGGAGTCCAGAAAAAAAATTGGATAGTCACACATTCCTGTTGGAATAATTACCAGTATGTAAAAATTAGGAGGTGTTTAAACCTCTGAACTTGATTGTTATTTATTTGGCTTTCTATGCTTTTGTAGCATAAAAGGCAATATGATCAAATAGCTAAGAATCTGGATGCTGGAACCAAGCTTACATGGGTTCAAGTCACAGCTTTGCTACTTTTAGTTCTGGGACCTTAGACATGAGACATATCTCAGTTCTCTCACCTATAAAGCAGAGAGGATGCTGATATATACCCAACTGATTCATTGTGGCTTATTGTGGGGATTACATAAATTCATACCCATAAAATACTTAGAGTGGTCCTTGGCACATAGCAGGCACTAATAATAAATGTTACATATTATACATGATGAAATCTACCCCTTCCCCTAGGAGATACATACATTTGGGAATTGTTTTATTTATATTTCTATTATAGTAAATTATTTTGGAGTCTTTTTTTTTTTTCCTTTGGTGTTTAGAAGAACTTTTGTGAAGGATGAAAACCATGACTTAATTTGGTAAGTAGTAAGATGGAGGTTATATTTTGGGTGCTTCTTTCCCTGAAGACTCTCCATGGCTTAGTTCCTGGCCAGTCACTTTCATTCTGAGGGCTTCAGATTCCCTGTGCAACAAAAACACAGAACAGATGTTAGGAGGCTGAGCTAATGGTGGCCCATAACACCAAGTTGGGTTCAAAAGCTTTCTTCTAGCAATTTGAGAGTGCCAAGAATGAGTGAGCCAAAAAGGAGAGTTATGGCTCTTTGCAAACCCATAAGGAGTAGTTCTGAGTCTGCACTTGACAAGTCTGAGGGTTTAGAAGACCATTTTGTGGTACGGCTGAATCCCCAGTGTGCTGTGTTCCCAGGGAAGAAAACCAATAACAACAGATCCCACAACTCATACCATTTGCTAAATGGGCTTCCTCGCAAGTGGGGCTCTGGGAGGAATCTCACAATTTCCTGCCGCTTTGTCTCTGAAGGGTAAGCAGGGAGAATTGTTCTCATTTCAGCTGCTTTCATTTCTTGAGTCTGTGGAGAGTGTGGAAATGACTTTGCTTTTCATTTTTGCTTCTCTTCCAATGCATGCTTTTATCAGCTTTACCTTTGTGTTGCCCAATAACCCTCAAACTTTACATAAAATTCAAGTCAAACTTCAGTATTTCCCTGGTTTGGGGTTTTCTCATGGAAGAATTCCCATAGCTATCTTTTAGTCTCTAAGAAGATAGAAAAGTGAAGGAGGCATGATGACAATGACCAAAATGAGGCAACGTGTCTCCACCAACCAACATGTCACAGACTCAAATGATTCACACCAGAGTCTCCAAAGAACCATTTGTTACATGATTTTACTAACACTAATTTTTTCCCCACTGGAATATGCTTTCATGTGATTCTAGAATAAACAGAATTTAATATTTCTCTAGAGGCCAGATTCTGGTTTCTGGCAAGATTTTATAATCAAGTCCTTAAAACAAATTTTCTCTGACAAACAGTGGTGTTCTAAAGACCTAACTTGCTATATTTATAAAGTTCAAAATGGCCCAGTTTCATCATCAAAATGCGGAAGTTCATACTCAACAAGCCCTTGACCCTAACCATCTGATCTTTTATGTCATTTTTAATACTTTTGGGTCCCACTCATCACTTGAGTGAATCCCTGTGACTTGTCAACTTACCCAGCAAGGAAAATACGTAGAGTCTGAAAAACTTGAACTAATGATTGTCTTGGCCTTAGGAGTATAATATTATGATTTGAGTGACCTTACCCTTTAGATACCTACTGTTCTCTTCCTGAATTAAGAAATGATTGGGGCGCCTGGGTGGCGCAGTCGGTTAAGCGTCCGACTTCAGCCAGGTCACGATCTCGCGGTCCGTGAGTTCGAGCCCCGCGTCGGGCTCTGGGCTGATGGCTCAGAGCCTGGAGCCTGTTTCCGATTCTGTGTCTCCCTCTCTCTCTGCCCCTCCCCCGTTCATGCTCTGTCTCTCTCTGTCCCAAAAATAAATAAATGTTGAAAAAAAAAATTAAAAAAAAAAAAAAAAAGAAATGACTAAGTCATCATTTCTGAGAAATCAGGACCATAATGTATTGATTACACTGAGCTTTAGGGAAACTCTTTTAATATTTTTAATTAAATATACTTGACACATCACATGTAAATTTAAGGTACAAAACATGTCAATATGATACAACTTATATATATTAATATAATTGCCATTGTAGTGATAATGAGCACCTCTGTCATGTTACATAACATAGTATCCTTTCTTTTTAATGTTTGGAATGGAGAGGTCTCTTAGTGTGTTGGATGATTATAACGTAATGTTGTTCCCTATAGTCACCACACACTGCATTAGATCTCTAGTGCTTATGTGCTACACATTGCAATTTTGTATCCTTAAACAATATCTTTGCTATCTCCTGCAAACTCATCTCCAGGCCTTATGTTTAAGTCTTTAATCCATTTCAAGTTATTTTGGTGAGTGGGATGAGATAGAGATCCATTTGTATTCTCCTTGTGTTTCTCAAGTTTTTCCAGCACCATTTGTTCACTATCTTTTTCTCATTGGGCATTCTTGGCTCTCTTATCAGATATATTAGTTGATCATATATTCTGGGATTTAATTCTGGGCTTTCTATACTGTTCCACTGGTCTATGTATCTACTTTTATGCCAATACCGTACTGTTTTTTATTTCTATAGCTTTGTAGCATAGTTTGAAATCAGGAATTATGATACTTCCAGCTTTGTTTTTTATCCTCAGGATTCCTTTGGCTATTTGGGTTGTTTTTCTTTTGTTCTGTACAAATTTTAGGATTTTTTTTTCTATTTATGTGAAGAAGGCAATTAGTACTTTAAGGGGATTGAATTGAATCTATAGATGGCTTTGGGTAGTTTGGACATTTTAATGACATCATTTATGATTCATAAATATTAGATATCTTTCCATTTGCTTGTGCCTTTGATTTCTTTCAGCAAAGTCTCATGGTTTTTATTGTACACATTTTTCACTTTGTTAAATTTATTCCTGGATATTTTGTTGTTTTTGATGCTATTGTGAATGAGCTAGTTTTCTTCATTTCTTTTTCAGAAGTTTCATTGTTAGTGTATATATATGCATCTGACTTCTATATGTTGATTTTGTATCCTGAAACTTTTTTGAAGTTATTGATCAGCTCCAATAGTTTTTGGTTGAGTCTTTGGGATTTTGTATATACAAAACCATAATATCTGCAAATAGTGACAACTTCTTTCTGGTTTGGATGTCTTTTATTTCTTTGTCTTCACAAAAATTCTCATTTATTGCCAAATATATGAGAAAGACTAGTGAAATGATCCTGAAAACTTCTTCTTTTTTTAGGTGAGAAAAGTGAATCATAGGACGTTTGTATAATGTAACAATAATGCTTTTTTTTAAAAAAAATCTATATCTATATATCTATCTCTCTCTCTCTCTATATATATATATATTTAGGACTTTGAGATTACCAGGGAAAAGTTTGAGTTCACTAAGGGTTAAGGAGTGTTTGAAAAAAAAATTCTATTGAGGAAATAAGGAAGCATAAAGATATTAATAAATTCAGTGGATGGGTGATGGGCATTTTAAGGGGGGCACTTGTTGGGATGAGTACTGGGTGTTATATGTAAGTGATGAATCATTGAGTTCTACTCCTGAAACAATTATTACAGTATCTATTGACTAACTTGGACTTAAATTAAATCAATCAATTAGTCAATCAATCCAGTGAAAGCATAATAGAAGGAATACAGGAGGAAGAGGACAGGGCTGCATAAAACTGAAAGCAGTGAAGAGAAAAGTGGTAGGCATGTTGTTCTAGACTCTAGAGCACTGATAGTTCTTGGCACAGGATTGCTTAAGATTAACCATCTGAAACTTTTTCCAGTGATTGGTATGTTCTAGGTGTTCAGTATATTATTTGCTCCATTCCTCTTGTTTTACCATCACCACATACCATCAAACACACTTTCTGCTTCTTACACATGCTCAGTAATGCTCAAGCTAAGGGGAGAGGGATGGGTAGAATTTGAACAGACACATTAGATAAAGAGGATATTGAGAATGGTATGAGAAAAGAATTTGGCAAAACCCAGGATATATGTGGGTAAGAGTAAATATACCAGTAGGTTAGGGAAAGGGGGAAGTATAGCTGGAGAAAATATACACAGTCTTAAAAAAGGTCAAAGCTACTTTTTGGTTTCAGAAGCTCAGAAGCCCTAAGAACTTGTGAGCTCTGGGGTACTCTAGTTCTGTCTTATCTACACATTTCATGGATGCATTGGCCATTGTAAAGATATAGAAATCTACAAGATGGGTTTAGTAACTTTTGTCCCACTAGTTTTCATACAAGGTCTACTGTGTGTTTTTTTTAAATGCTAGAATATCTGAGCTTTTCCTTCTTTTAATACGATGTAAAGAAAGTATACTCCCAAGTGTTATCTTGCATGCTGGTGTTCTGAAGACTGAAATAAAAAGTGAATGTTTGAGTCATTGCCAAAGCCGATGGTTATTTTCCAGTTTTCTTTCTAACATGTGGCCATTAATGTGCTATGATAAAACACATGGCTCTATAGTTTAGCATGTTTGCTTGTTATTAAAGAAGCCAGGGTGTTTGAGCATGCCTCAAACTCCACTGTCCATCATGGGCCCATCCCACATTCCTTCCTTGTCTCCTACTACACGCATACATTATGTTTTAGAAATTATACTAAACTTACCCCTTTTTCTCCAAACAGTCCTCATTGCCTTTGTACCTGCCACTTTCTCTTCTTAAAATGCCCTTCCCTTCTTCTATGACTGGGAATCTACATATTATGCTTCAAAATTTATTTAAAATTTGGCATATTATGTATAACCTTTCTTGACTCTCTTGGGATGAATTAATGAATCACTCGTTTGGGATTGCCAACTCTATGTCCTCACTGTATTTCCTTGGCTTTTCTAGCTCAGTAATATGCCACTAGAACACTAGAATCTCAGCGAATTGTCATATTTTCCCATTTCTGTAAATGATTATTTAATGCAATCTTTCTGGGGAAAACACTATAGTTAATGTACATACAATTTTTAAACCAAGAGTATTTTAATATTAAAAGCAAATCTACATATCACTTTCCTTAACATCCCAAAGTTTAGTTGCATTTTGCACATTCCTAAAGATTCTTCTGGATTATCTTTGGAGGTAGTGTTTAAAGTCCTGACAACATTGTTTTTCATAAGCCATGCTGGTAATTTAAGCAAGTATACCTTTAGAATTGATAGAATGATTTTGAAATTTGTTGAAGGATACTAGAATGGTATCTTAATTTCCTATTTGATTAAACTCAAATTTTTGGGTTTTTTTCTTAATTGAATTACATGTCACTGAAAATTAAATAGCCTCCTGAAAGCTTTAAGTGGCCAATTGTTCAGAATTTGCCTGATAATATGTTGAGATCTATGTACTCCCTTAAACTCTTAACTTTGAAACTTTTATGATATTTTCTGAAATCTGACAATTTCTGCCAATTCTGCATGACCTGTCGTGACTTCAGTTGACTGCATATAGAACTTTTATTTTAAGGCTGCATTATAATTTGTTCTTTTTGAAGACCATAAAAGCAAGAGCAACCTAAAATTATGGTAATGTTCAACAGTTTCACCCTCATACTCCCTCTCCAACATTTTATTCTTTTAATTTCCTTCCTGGGAGGAGATTTAAAGAACCTCTAATGCTTCACAAGGATCAAGGGGAGAATACAGGGATTACAGATAGAGGCCAGTGTAAAAGTCCTAAAATATTAGGGAATCAGTTCCCAAGATTTCTTCCCCTTAACCTTAAAACTTAACTCATTAAAAAAAAGAAAGAGAGAGAGAGAAGAGGGCATTTCATTTTTCCTTTACAACAGTGAGAGCTGAGCAAAGCAGAATTGTTGAAATTTTAGGAGTGGGATAGACACCCTTGTTTTAATAATGAGAAAACTAAGAACCACAGAGGTTAAGGCCTTGTCCAAGGTCATACAGCCAAACTATCTCAAAAACCTGAAAGTTTTTAGAGGCAAGTGCTTTGGCCTGGCCCAAACAGAGAGGATCAGGTTTTATTTAGTTTTGGGAGCATAAAAGCATTGGTATGTGTAATTGCCTTGGGTATAAAGATGCACATATTGGTTACATCTGCATGTCCTTCAAAACACTCCCATACATATGGGTATGAATCACAAGTAACATTGATTGTGAGATATATATGAAATGAGTTCCATGTTTCAGTGACTTAATTTTAAATCCCATGTCCCACTTATGTTCTACTTTTAGCTGTATTGCCTCTGGCCCAACACATGCTAACTGAATCCATTCAGATACCAGACGTGTAAAGACAAAAGCTAAGCAGTTTTATCAGCATTCCCTCACCCTTATACTGTATTGTTCATAACAACAAAAACCTGGAAACAGCCCATTTATTCATCAAATGGAGACTTTGAAAAATGAATTGTGACAAGCTTTCCAATGTATATTGTTAAGTGAAAATGAAACCAGAGGAAAAATAATATGTATATTGTGCTTGAGGACAGTTAAAAATATTCATGTATGTGTGTGGAAATTTCCCATAAGTATGCACACAATAATTAACAGTTGACACCTCTGTGGAGAGATACTGCAAGTATGGGTTGACAGAGAAACTCATTTCTTATTATTTTTCATTTTTATATAATGTGCCTTTTCCAAATTTAAAAATAACTAAATAATCACATAGACTAATTTCACACATTTTGCCCTAAATTCAAATTTCATTCTTTATTAACATGACTTAGGAATGTTATCTTCTAATATAACTTTAAATTTTGTTTGCAATTTGTTTTGTTTTCCTCACGGAGAATATCATTTATGTACATGTGGGTACGTATTTGTCTTCCATATCCCTTTTAATGGCTCTTTAATAATTTTCTCTAATGCTTTGTAATTCTTTATTCTTGTACTATTCATTTTATTTAATTTTCTGAAGTCTGACCAGTCTGTATTTTTGGTGGTATCCATTATAAAAATTTCTCTTCAAAAATGGACTTTATGCCTGAAAGTCACATTTATTTCTTCTATTTCCTTGTTGAATTCTTCCAGCTCACTTTTAGTATCCTTCTCTTGGCTTATCTTTTCTATTTGGAACTATTCTTTCTTGTTCTAGATACTTTTTTTTCAAAAAGACTTTGTTTTCTTTATTTTTTTTTTAATATCACAGAAAACTATTGGGGGGATGATCTCTATTTCTATAATTGCTATGTCTGATTTTTTGTGTGCTTTTTAAATATATTTTTAAATTTTTCTTGCTATATCTACATCTGTTGGTTTTATGCTGGGTTCTTTGTGATATTGTTCTCATCTTTAAATGGGGCCATTCTTTTAGGGCTATTTGCTGAACAGCAGTCTGACAAAGGGCTAGGGGAGTAAGCTGGGGCAGAAGGTAGCTTTATTATATTTATGCTGCTTCAGTTCTCTTTCTAAAATTTCTGCTAGGGGACGGAGTTTTGTGTACTTCTCTTAGGGATGTGCTCATTTAGTTTGTTTATCTTGCAGTCAAGCAAGTGGGATTTTGTGTAAATTTTATTCGTTTTAATTTGAATTCCTATAAAATTTATTAATTTTACTTTGCCAGTTTTGAATAGCAACTCAAGTAGCAACTGATTGTCAACCCCTATCTCTTTGCTATATTGCCAGCCTACTAGGTGCAAAGACTGTGTGTCTACCTCATTCTTTATTTGGTCTCACATTGCCTGTCACTCTCCACAACTTGCTATTTCAAATAAGAAATCACTGGTCAGGTGCCTTAGGGCTGTGTCTCCTTCCTTTGTAGAATTCCATGCCCTGCCTGAGGTCTGTTAAGGTATGCATCTATTATGCTTAATTGAATTCAAATC